>NW_020954598.1:16915490-16933265 GCF_900497805.2 Vombatus ursinus
TATATATATATATATATATATATATATATATATATATATATATATACACACACACACACACACACACATACACACACATACACACATATATACACATATATATATACATATATACATACATATGTATATGTGTGTATATGTATGTATAGGTTTGTATATGTGTGTATGTATGTATATATGTATACATGTATGCATGTATATATGTATGTATATGAGCAAGCAAAGGAGAAAGAACCCAACCATAGAAAGCTACTGTTGGAATACAGAAGACCAGGATTCATTTTCAGTGGAGGATACCTAAACTACCCAAAAGAGTAATTTCAAATGGTCACCTGCCCAAAAAGAGATCTTGGAAGAACTTAAAAGGACTATAAAAATCAAATAAGAGATTGAAGAAAAGTTAAAAAAATAAGAACAATTCAAGAAAACTAAGAAAATTATGAAAAAAAGTCAACCAACTGTAAAAGGAAATCCAAAATCTTAAGGAAGAAAACAAATCCTTGAAAACTAGAATTGGGCAAGAGAAAGCAAATGACATTATAAGATACCAAGAAATAATAAAACAAAATAAAAGGAATTTAAAAAAGAGAGAGAGAGAATGTGAAATGTCTCATGAGGGAAACAACTGATCTGGAAAACAGATCAAGAAGAGAAATAACTGAACTACCTGAAAGCTACAATCAAGAAAAGAATATTGATATAATACTATAAGAAAATTGCCCTGAAGTTTTAGAATGGAAGGGGGAGTAGAAATAGAAAAATCCACTGATCACCACCTGAAAGAGCTCCCAGGATGAAAACCTATAGGAATATCATAGCCAAATTCCAAAACCCCTAGGTTAAGGAGAAAATATTACAAGCAAAAGAAAAAAAATAACAATTCAAATACTGTGGACCCACAAATATAATTACACATGACTTAGCAGCTGCTACATCAAAAGACCAAAGGTCTTGAAACACTATGTATCAAAGAGCAAAAGAACTGGGGTTACAGCCAAAAATAACTTACCCAGAAAATTTAAGTATAATCCTGAACAACAACAACAACAAAAAAGGATATTCAATGAATTCACAGACTTTCAGGATTTTGTTGCAAAAAGACCAAAACTTATTAGAAAATTTGACTTAGAAGATCCAGGAGAAATATAGGTAAACATCAAAGACCAATTACAAGGAATTCAGTAAGAACAAACTGTCTACTATTTATACATGGAAACATAAACCATAACCTTAAGATTGTCATTAGTAATCGTGTAGTTTGAAAGCAAGATTAGGGAAGAGCTGAGAATGATGTAGTGATTCTAAAAAGCAAAAAAACACAATTATCTCATACAAATGAGGTACAAGAAAAAGAACTGAGACAGAGGAATCAGGTGGGGGAGGAGGGCTGGTAGTGCTGGAAGTTATTCTCATCAGATCTGGTTTAAAGAGGGAACAACATATACATCTAGAAGGGTATAAAGAAATATAAGGGTGAGAGAACAGGATAAGGGGTATAGAAGGGTGAGTACAGTAAGATTTAGGAGGGTGGGGGAAGAATAATAGAGAGGGACTCTTATAGGAGTGGGTAGAAGAAGGAAAGGGAGGGTAAAGGAAAAAGATAAGGGAGAGATTCTTTAAAAGGGTGTGGAAGAACAGGTAGTGATTAGAAGCAAACTAGAGGAGGGACAGGGTAAAAAGAGAGCCTGAGAAGGACAATAATGAGGAAAAATAGGATGGAGGGAAATGCATAAATAGTAATTATAACTTTGAATGTGAATGGGATGAATTCACCCATAAAACTGAAATAGCAGAATGGATTAACAATCAGCATCTGACAATATGCTGCTTACAAGAAACACATTTAAAAATGAGAAATACACACAGATTTAAAATAAAGGACTAGAGTACAATGCATTATGCCTCAGCCAATAAAAAAAAAAAGAACCTGTGGTAGCAACCATATCAGACAAAATCAAAACTAAAATAGATTTAATTAAAAGAGATAAAAAAGGAAACTACATTATGATAAAAGATAATATAGAAAATGAAGTAATATCAATACTAAACTTATATGCACCAAATAACGTAACATCTAAATTTTTAAAAGAAAAGTTAAATGAAATACAGGTTAAAAAAAGATAGTTGTACTTTAATAGTAGATAGCTTTATTCTTCCTCTCTCAAAATTAGATAAATCTAACCAAAAAGTAAATAAAAAGAAGGGAAGTGAATATAATTTTAGATAAGTTAGAAAGATCCTATGAGGGAAGATGCTGTTTGAATCCGGAAAGGAATATTGCTGTGTTGTAGGAAATGATGAGCTGGTTGATTTAGAAAAATACAGAAAGATTTGGACTTATAAAGGAAGATGCTATCCACCTGCAGAGAAATAAATGATAGGAGGAAATAAGGGCAGTATAGGCTTACAAACATGTGTATAAGTGCATATATGTATATATGTTTATGTTTATAGATATCTATGTATATGTGTGTGTGTGTGTGGAGTTCACAACTCCAGCAAAAGGGCATTGGTGTCTCAATTTTCATATATCCCCTCCAACATTGTCATTTTCCTTTTCTGTCATATTAGTAAATCTGATAGGTGTGAGGTGGTACCTCAGAGCTATTTTAACTTGCATTTCTCTAATCAGTAGTGATTTAGAACATTTTAAATATGACTATAAACAGCTTAGATTTCTTCTTCTGAAAACGCCTGTTCATATCCTTTGACCATTTATCAATTGAGGAATGATCTACATTCTTATAAATATAACTCAGTTCTCTATATACACAAGAAAAAAAGGCTTTTATCAGAGGAACTTGCTGTAAATTTTTTTTTCAAGTTTTCTACTTTGCTTCTAATATTGGCTGCATGGATTTAAATAGAAGACTTCCAAAGTTCCTGATGAAAAGATCAGACCTGAATAGAAAATTTGACTTTCAAATTTTAGACTCAAGAGAAACATAAAAAGGCAAACAAAAGAAAAATCATAAAGGACTCAATAAGAACTGTTTACCTTTCTAAATGGGAAGATGGTACATGTGACTTCTAAAATCTTTATCATTATTAGGGAAGTTAGAAGGATTCTACATAGAAAGATGGTGCAGGAGTGAGTCAATTATGTAGAGATGATATAAAAAAATGGATATATGAGAAAGAAGGATACCCAAGCAAAAGGAGGAAGGGAGAGGAAGAATGAGAAAATTTATCTCACATAAAAGAAGCACACAAGGAAGAGTTTTTACAGTAGAGGGGGAAATGATTGAGGATAGGCAACATTTGAACCTCACTCACATCTAAATTAGTTCAAAGAGGGGAAAATATATTCAATTGGTAATATAAATCTATCAGATTCAACAGGGATTTAGGAGATTAAAAAGGGGTAAGAAAAAGGGTAAGAGGCGATAAAAAAGAAAGCAGATAGAAGAAGGCAGTGACCAGAAACAAAACAGACTTTAGAGGAAGAACAGGATACAAATTGAAAAAGAAGGATAAACAGAAGAAAATAGGAAGGAGGGAAATACAAAGTTAGTAATCACAGCCATGATGTGAATGGGAATAATTCACCCATAAAATGGAAGCAAATAGCATAATGGACTAGAAACCAGAATCCAATAATATGTTGTTTACAAGAAACACTCTAGAAATAGAGAAACACACAATGTCAAAATAAGGGCTGGAGTAGGATCTATTATGCTTCAGATGAAGTTAAAAAAAAGCAAGAGTAGCAACCGTGATTTCAAATCAGAAACATAAAAGTAAAAATAGGGCTAATTAAGAGGGATGAGCAGTGAAACTACACTGTGCTTTAAGGCACCATACACAATGAAATAATATCAATATTAAACATGTATGCACCAAATGGCATAGCATCCAAATTCTTAAAAGAAAAGTTAAATGAACTACAGGAAGAAATAGACAGTAAAACTATACTAGTGAACTAGATAAATCTAACCATAAAATAAATAAGGAAGAAGATAAGGAAATGAATAAAATCTTAGAAATTGTAGATATGATAGATAGAGAAAACTGAATGGCACCTTCACAAAACTTACTATGTACTGTGACATAAAAAGTTTACAATCAAATGCAGAAAAGCAGAAATATTAAATGCATCCTTCTCAGACCATAATGCAGTAAAAATAGCATTCAGTAAAGGGCATTGGAAGCATAAATTAAAATTAATTGGAAACTAAATAATATAACTTTAAAGAATGAGTAGATCAAAAAACAAATCATAGAAACATTTTCATTAAAGTGAATGACAACAATAAGACAACATTCTAGAATTTATGGGATGCAGGCAAAGCACTACTTAGGGGAAAATGTATATCTCTAAACATGTGAATCAATTCAAGAGAGAAGACTAGATCAATGAAGTAAGCATGCAACTAGAAAAAAAAAACTAGAAGAAGAACAAATTAAAAATACCCTATTAAGCACCAAATTGGAAACCCTAAAAATCAAAAGTGAAGCTAATAAAATTTAAAGTTAAAAAAATGAACTAATAAATAAAACTAGTAGCTGGTTTTATGGATAAAAAACAACAAAATAGATAAATCCTTGGCTAAGTTGGTTTTTTTAAAAAGAAAGAAAAAAAAACACAAATTACCAGTATCAAAAAAAAAAAATGAAAAGGGTGAATTCACCACCAATGAAGAGGAAATCAAAGGAATTATTAGGAGCTATTTTGCCCAGTCATAAATTTGTAAAACTGATAATCTATGTTAATTAGATAGATATTTACTAAAATATAAACTGCCCAGATTAAAAGAAGAAAGAAATTGAATAAATCATAAATGAGCTCCCTAAGAAAAAATCCCCAGAACCAGATGAATTTACAAGTGAAATTCTACCAAACATATAAAAAACAATTAATCCCAATACTATATAAACTATATAAAAATAATTAGAGGAATCCTACTAAATTATTTTTATGACACAAATATGATGCTGATGCATAAATCAGGGAGAGCAAAAACAGAGACAAAAAAAAAAAAACCACACACACACAAAACAAAACAAAAACAAACAAAAAAAATAGAGACAAACTTCCTTAATGAATATTAATGCAAACATTTTAAATAAACTACCAACAACAAGATTACAGAAATACCTCACAAAGATCATACACTATGACCAGGTAGGATTTATAACAGGAACGCAGGACTGATTCAATATTAGGAAAACTATCAGCATAATTGGCCATATGAGTAACAGGACCATCAAAAATCATATGATTAGATGAATAGATGCAGAAAAAGCCTTTGATGAAATACAACACTCATTTCTATTAAAAACACTAGAAAGTATAGGAATCAATGAAGCCTTTCTTAACATGATAAGTGGCATCTATCTAAAACCAAGAACAAGTATTATCGTAATAGGAACAAACTTGAAGCCTTCCCAGTAAGATCAGGGGTGAAGCAAGGATGCCCATTATCAGCACTATTATTCAACATTGTTCTGGAAATGCTAACAGTAGTAATAAGACAAGAAAGAGAAATTGAAGGAATAAAAACAGGCAATAAGGAAACAAAACTATCACCCTTTGCAGATGATATGATGGTATACTTAAAAATCCCAGAGAATCAATTAAAAAACTAGTTGAAATAATTAACAACTTCAACAAAGTTGAAGGATATAAAATAAACCCACATAAATCATCAGCATTTCTATATATCACCAACAAAATCTAGTAGGAAGAGATAGAAGGAGAAATTCCTTTTCAAATGACTGTAGTCAATATTAAATACTTTGGAAATCTATCTACCAAGACAAACTCAATTACAAAACAGTTTTCACCCAAATAAAGACACATCTAAACAATTTTAAAAAATCATTTGTTTATGGGTAGGCTGGGCTCATATAATAAAAATGACAATTCTACATAAATTAATTTACTTATTCAGTGCCATACCAGTCAAACTACCAAAGGATTATTTTATAAAGCTAGAAAAAATAGTAAAATTCATCCGGAAGAACAAAAATTCAAGAATACCAAAGGAATCAATGAAAAAAAAAATGTGAAGGAAAGTAGCCTAGTAGTACTAGATTTCAAACTATATTACAAAATAGTAATCATCAAAACAATCTGTTACTGGCTAAGAAACAGAGTGGTGTATCTGTGGAATAGATTAGGTACATAATGCATCATAATAAGTGACTATAGTTATCTGATGTTTGACAAACCCAAAAATCCTTCTCTGATTATTGACTAGCTGTGTAAACTTGGGCAAGTCATTGGATTTCATCTTCCTCACCTATAAAAGGAAGGCATTGTGTTTGATGACCTCCAAGATCCCTTTCATTCCTAGTTGTGAACCCGTAAGTTTAAATCCTATTAATTCTTTATGTCCATCCACCACTAGGGGTCATATCACCCTAATCTCACTAGAAGTAGGAGGGATTAAGGTTGGAGATTACAGATTTAGAACAAAGGCCAGACTGGTCCAGTACCAAAGCAACTGTGGTGACAGTAATATCTGAGTGATTGAGAGGGGACTGGACCTTCTCCCAGTCAGGGCTCAAAGCCTAGAAAAAATCCTTCCAAAATAAGGAGTAGGAATGCAAAGAAGGCAGAAAAGTTAACATTTTGTCTGAATTCTGTTCTGGAGATTACCCTGTCTTGCTCCCAAATGACTGAATCCTACATAGTCATGGGTAATGCCCATAGACTGTTATTGACTCAGCCATCCTTTCTCTTCAGCTGCCTACCTAAAAACCGCAGGTCAATCATAGCTGTAAATGAACTAGGGAGAGAAGAGAAGGAAGTGGAGTTAATGGAGAGCCAGTAGGCTGGAAAGACTGTGACAGTCAATGGCCATCTGAGACCAGTATAGAGCCTTGAGTTCCAAAAACCAGCTAGGGACAGTAGGAAAAGGGTATCTTTTGAGGAATTTCCCCTAATTCTTCCCTCAAAGGAGAAAATTGAGCAGGGGTTCAGATAAGGAGCAACTAAGCTTATAACCCAAGTGTTAAGGTATTTATTTATAAGGAGTCAGAAGGTCAAAAAGAAGTTACTTCAGGGAATGGTTGGAACAGTGTCCAGGAGGATAAGCAAAATCAGGGACACTGAAAGTCAATGCAAAAATGGAGTAGTGAGTCAGATGGCCAGCTAGGGATTCTTGGGAATGAATGCTTTTGCTCTGACAGTTAGCATGTGGGAGATGTTTTGAAGGCCTTAGACCTCCTAGTTGGTATAAGGGCCTAGTAATTTCAGGCACTTCTGTGGGTCCAGACAAGAGGTTTTACAATTTCACACTTGGACTACTAGGAATCCTCTTCTGGTCCTACAAATCGATAATAAGTCCCTCCCCTTTCACATGGCTCTTTACTTTGCAACCCAAGAGATCATAGAATTTGGAGCTAAAAAAGCCCTTAGACATCAGAGCTTAATTCTGAACTTTATAGAAGATAAAACTAAAACCTATGTGATAATCATAAAGGTAAGGTAAGATTGTAAGTATTTACATAGTGCCTATTATAGGCCAGGCACTGTGACAAGGACTTTACAAATATTATCTGGTCCTCACAACAACCTTGTTGAGTTGGTGCTTTTATAATCCCCATTTTACAGTTGAGGAAACTGAGTCAGACAGAGGGTTTTTTTGGTGACTTGTCAACTTTCACACAACTAGAGGTATCCGAGGTTGGTTTTGAACTTAGGTCTTCCTGATTCCAGCCTGGCACTCCATTCACTGAGCCACCTAGCTTCCTCACCTAAAAAAATAGCACTTGAACCCAGGGTCTCTTACTCTGATTACAATGCTCTTGCCACCATACTAAGATTGCCTCTCTCTATTACATTAATTATGTAACATAATATATTTAGAAAAGATATTTTAACTGCCCCCAAGGAGTTGATCACCTTTGAAGAAGAGGATAAACAGGTCACTAGCTGTGTGACCCCAGGGGATGTTACCCCTCTAAGCCTTATCTGTAAAATTGTGGTCATAATCCTTGCAGGGGCTATTCCACAAGAAAGTAATATGGAATTATTTTTATTATAAAAATAGATGGCATTTATATAAGCTTTATATAAGACATTTTAATGAGCAAATTGCTCATTTCACTTAAGGCTCACTACACCCCTGTGAGGTAAGTGCAACAGGCTTCATTTATCCCTACTTTACAGATGTGTAACCTGAGATTCAGAAACATGAAGTTGCCAGGAGTCAAATCCAGGCCTTCATTCCTTCCACTGCTTACAGCTCCCCTGCTCAAAAACTCTGGGTTCTTCTTCTTGCCCCCATGATAAAATCCCACCTATTACTTGAAACTCTCCACAACAATGCCAGCCCTCAAACCTCTCAACTTTCTGAATTGCCACAACATCTCTGTGGGTTCTTCATTGCTGAATGCCTCTCTTTCTGAATGTGTTGTGTCTACAGAGTTTTTCCCCAATATTAGATTTAAGTTCATGAAAGGCTGGCAATTTTTGTTGGGATTGTTTTGAGAGAAGTGCTTTGTAAACCTTAAAATTCTATGGAGATGGGAATGATTATTATAGAGCCAGGTTCTAAGAAAGGAAGAGAAAACTAGTGACTGAAAAATTATGATTTTTCTGTGTAAAAGAAAGTAGCTTCTCCTAGCCCTTTGCAAAATAAAAGAGCCCTTCACTTCCCTGCTCCTAAAGTGTTTTCCATTGTTCACAAAGGGATCCTTTTCCCTAAAGCAATCCTTCCCCCCTCCCCAGCACCCCCCCACTCCTCCCTATACCATAAATAGAATTAATCTCAGAAGGGAGGCACTAATTTGGAGAAGGGTATTCAGGGAAGGGGCCAGGATGTATATATGTATATGTGTGTATCTATACACACACACACACACACACACACACACACACACATAAATACTTATGTATATATATGTGTGTGTGTACATGTGTGAATAATATATATGTTATATATATATAATAGTTATTTAGGTATTATTTATATAGCAATCATAGTTATATAAATTTATTAAATACATTATTTCTATAAATTTATATTTACATGTTATTCATAAAACAGTTATTTATCTGTTGCTTCTCCCATAAAAATGTGAGCAACTTGAAGGCAGAGCCTGTTTTTACCTTTCTTTGCATCCTATGCTCAGTCTGGTGCTTAACATTTAGTGACCACTTAATTAACGCTTATTTACTGACTAATAGTTGTTCTGTCTTTTTTATACTACCAAAATAGTACAGGGTATTTAATAAAATGTTTTTGGAAATGTTTCAATAACTTTCCTACTGAATACATAGTTTTAAGAAATGGCTTAGTCACCTTCTGCCAGAGAGCTACTTTAACTTAAATGAAAAGAAAAATACACATTTTGGTGCATAGCCAATGTGGGATTTTTTTTTGTACTGTGCATCTTTATGATGGGAGTTTTGGTTTTGTGTTGTTTTATTGGGGCATAGGGGTTATTAGGGTTTTTCTGCAATGAGGGACAGATTATAAATGCATATAAAAATAAATGTTTAATTGATTTTTTTTTTACAGCATGAAATAGCATGAAGAAATTTTAAATCAAAATTGGTTTCCCATTGTTAAACTTTTCTCCATTTACCATATAAAGTGGGTCCAGGAAAAGCCTAGCAATTTTTTTTTTTTTAGGCAATTGGGGTTAAGTGACTTGCCTAGGGTCACACCTTTAGTAAGTGTCAAGTGTTTGGTCTGAGGCCGGATTTGAACTCAGGTCCTCCTGACTTCAGGGCCGGTGCTCTATCCACTGAGCCACCTAGCTGTCCCCTAGCCTGGCAATTTTCCAGCTCATTATATAAATCCGAGAATAAGAAGTGGAGGAAACTCTTCTGCATTCTCTTTTTTAGGAGAGCCAATAGTTATGCATTTTTAAGGAAGTAAATTACTTCCCTGACTAAGGTCATTAAGATCATTTCCATATATAAATTTCGAACTTCTAAGCATATTTGAGATGTAATAAATAATTTATTTTATTTCAATACAACAAACATTTATTCAGTGCTAGACATAGTGTTAGACAACGAGACTACAAAGACAAAAAATAAAAGCCCTTCTTTCTGCCCTCAAGGAACTTATATTCTACTTTAACCTTCTACTCTAGTGAGGTGTCTCCCATGCACATGTCAAGATTACAGAAGATTTCTTGAAGATATGATAGAATATTCTTGTTTGACAATCCACAAATCATTAATATCAGGGAATTCATAAAACAGAAGCAAATGCTTTCCAAAAGTGTTTGACACTGGCTTGGAGAATATCCAATCTATGGCACAAGTCAAAGAGGGATTCTTAGAGGTGATTAGGTCTTTCTAATGCTCCTGTTAGCAGATAAGTTTGTCCTGACCGCATGGAGTTCTGGAACATTGCCAAGCCTCCTAGATGACACCTATAAATAGTCCAAACTGATTGACCCAACTCGAAAAACAGAAAAGGGACATTTCCTCTAAAGGGAGATTTTAGAAATATTTACCATCATTTTCCAAAGAGAGAAATTTGTAAAATCTTCATTTTAATTTATTAATACCAAAAAATAGAATAATACATGCTCCTAAAACCTGATGGACACCAGTTCCTAAGGCTCAATAAAGTAACAGTGTAAAGGGGTATTATTTGTTATCTTCAGACCAACAGAAGCATAAGGTTAGAGCTTAAGAGCACTCTAGCAGGATGAATGTGGTGTAAGAATATCCTGCTTCTGAACACAGTTGAAATTGAAGCTGAAGTTGTATTAGGTACCTCAGTCTTCATTTAGTTTCCCTAGGTAAGGGGTTTTTTCAAAACAAAACAAACAAAAACCATGCTGACAAACTGAAGAGCTGCATCATTCCCTGGAAAGAACACTGAACTTCAAGTCAAGAGACCTTGGTCAAAGTGCCATTAACTGGCTGTGGACACTGGGAAAGTCATTTCTCATCTTTGGCCTGAGTTTCAGTTTCTCATCTGTAATGGGTTAGATGAACCTTCAGATCCCATCCAACTAACATTCTATGATTGATTCTATGACTCAGCATAAAATTCAACATGTTTCATTGTTCAAGTCACTCCATATCTAGAAATAGAAACAATAATTACAGGGTCCACATGGCTTCATCAATACAAGTCAAGCCAGTCTCACCTTATTTCCTTTATAATGGAGTTATTAAACTGGCAGATGAAGGGGATGTCACAGATAGAATTTTGTGAAATTTTAGTAGTTTTCATGTTCTTTCATAAAAGAATATTTCATATTCTTTGTAGAACATGAAGAGAAATGTGACAATAACACTACTAGGTTCATAACTGGTTCAAAGAGCTATTGGTTTAATATCAGTATGTTAAGTGTTCTCCAGTAGAGTACCCAAAGATCTATATTTGGTCCTATGTTGCTTAGCAACTTTTTCAAAGACTTGGATAAAAGCATAGATGGCAATCTCATCAAACTTGCAGATGGCACAAAGCTAACAGTAAATGATAGAGTCCAGACCCCAAATGAGATACAGCACTGGGTAGAATTGAATAAGATGAAATTCAATAGGAACCAATGTCTTACACTTGGATATAAAAAAATATAACTTCACAATATGTGGCCTGCAAGGATTCATTTCTATTTGAGTTGCAGTCCACTAAAACCAGTGGTGTCAAACTCATATAGAAACAGATCCTTGCAGGACTCATATTAACTTAGAAAACCACAAATTAACATCATCTATGTTGTATCATATTTTTAATATATTTTCCTAAACATTTCCCAGTTACATTTTAATCTGGTTTGTACTACCATTGGGAGTTTTACAGGTCTCTTGTAGCCTTGACATCTCTGGAAAACAACCAAATTGTTTTCAGACTGTTATTTATCTATACTTCACTGATCTTGTACTTGTGAAGTTATTTTTTTTATACCTAAGTTTAAGACTTTACAACTCAAGCACTGTGTTCAGTTCTGTGTACAATAGTTTAAGAAGGCCATCAATAAGCTAGAGAGTTTACAGAGGAGAGCAAGAAGGATGCTGAAGGGCCTTGAGCCTATGTCCTATGAGGAACAATTGAAGGAACTTGAAATGTTTATCTCAGAGTAAATGAAATTAGGGGGGTAGGGCAAGAGGGTAAGGGGGAAACATGATAGTGATCTGCAAGTAGTTGAAGGGCTATTATATAGAAGGGGGATTAGATTTGTCCTGTTTATCCCCAGAGGGAAGAACCATGATTAATGGGTAGAAGTTGCAAAGGGACAAATTTAAATTTGATAAACAAGAAAAAATGTGCTATCAACTAGAACTTTCAAAAACTATAATGAGTTACTTCAAGAGGTCATAAGTTCATCCTCCTTGGATGTCTTCAAGTAGATGTTGGAGCAGAGATTGGATGATTACTTGTTGGGTATATTGTAATAGGGATTCCTTTCAACTGAGTTGAAGTATATGACTACTGAGGTTTTTCCCACTCTCAAATTCTGTGATTCTCTTATACTCAGTTTTTCTCTATAGTCAAATATGGTAGTAAGAGATATTGGACTAGATCACCTTTAAACTTCCTTCTAGCTGCAATTTTCACAGAATCATAAAATTAGAGCTAGAAGAGATTATACCTTAAAGACTATTTAGTTCAACTCCTCATTTTACAAATGAGGAAACTAAAGACAAAAAATGTGTGTCAGATGACTTGTCCAAAGTTATGCAGATAGAAAATGGCAGTTTTATGCCCAGTCTCCATTCTTCCAAATCCAGTGGTCAGCTATGATTTTAAGTAGAATCATCCTTATTAGAAAGAAAATTTATAAAAAGAGATGAATCAAAATAAAGGACCAAAAAATCCACAAGAAAGGTCAGAGATTAGAAGTACTGAATATTTTAACCCAAATTGAACCCATATCCAGCTCAGTAGGGCAATTTTCTTTTCTAAACAATTGAAACCCAAATTAACATGCTTGACTGGTATGGTAGAAAAAGTACTGGATTGCAAGTCAGAGGACTTGGGTTCAAATTCTGGTTCAGTGTGACCTTGAACAAATCACAATCTCCCTGGTCTTCTGTTTCTTCATTTTTTTTAGCAGTCTGGGAGAGGGATGAATAGATTATAAAGTCTCAAATGCAATGTGGTACAGCAGAAAAAAGCAATTGATCTGGAATCAGAGGACCTGGATTCAAGTCCCACCTCTGACATTTACTATATGTCCTTTGCCAAGTCCCTTTATCCCCAGGGCCTCATTTGTAACTCTAAGGGATCAGGCTAGATTGTCTTTGAGGTCCTTTTTACTTCTATATCTATGATGTTATGGTCCTTACAACCCTAAGTCCTGTGTTTGTTGTAGTTACTTTTTAATAATAAAGATAAGATAACCAATTCATGAACTATAATGTATTCTCATATGTGTACATCACACATCTCTTGCCTGGTCGGTGGTAGCCTATTCACTCAAACTCCTTCTTTCTGAATCTAAAATTCTGGCTTGATTTAAGCATCTATTTGTACGTTTTTTAAATGAACATTGACCCTGGGCATATATAAAGCATTTGAAGACCCTTTTGAAACCGGGTATTGGTCAATCATTGAGAAGGGTAAGCAGCAAGTCTTAGATGCTTCCAGTATTTCTACAGTTTGTATAAGAGCTGGCTGTGATAGATTTAATTTCCTGCTGAAAAGTGAGGGAAATGTTGAAT
Source organism: Vombatus ursinus (assembly GCF_900497805.2). Classification (NCBI taxonomy): domain Eukaryota; kingdom Metazoa; phylum Chordata; class Mammalia; order Diprotodontia; family Vombatidae; genus Vombatus; species Vombatus ursinus. Next base: position 16,929,082 of record NW_020954598.1, read on the forward strand.
CAGGGTAATTTCTCCTTACTGCACAGCTCCTCTCCCCCAAGCCTAAGAACATGATTCTCTAAAATCTTAATTTAGACAAATAAATATATGCTAGTGGAATAAAAAGGTGCTTTGTTTGTTGTTCCTCTTACTTTGGATTAGGGATACATTATTAATAAATGACAACAGGAGAGAAAATTGCAGTAGGAAGGCCAAAAGGAGACTATTTTACTAAAAACCTCCAGCTCTACTGCATGTTGAGTTGTTTATTTACCCAGTGCAGAGACTCTTCTTTTTTCATTGCTTTCTAACTTGACTTACACAGATGGATGGATGGATGAATGAATAGGTGGATGGAAGGACAGTTGCATAATTTCCCTTAGAAAAGCCTTCAGACTCAAAGATTCAAAAAGCAACTTGATGGTAGGTACTATCTGCCTTCTTGTATTTGAATCCCCTAATGCTTAGCACAGGACCTGGCACATACAAATTGCTCCATATATGATTTTTCACTCATTCATTAAAGTTAAGATCAAGACTTAGTAAAATACTGACCTTACAAAACCACCATCTCTGGGAATAAATGAGGTCACTTAATGAGGTCATCCCTTGTGTAAGCCTGTGTTTTGTTCAATAATACAGAGAAAATATGGTAAATTTTTGTGATTTTTTTTGTGGTTAAAACTTAAGCCATATCAATTTCCTTTTACTTTGAAATTATGGATTTTGACCAGTAACATTGATAATAACAAAGGTTTGTCTTTTATGATGAATATAACCTCTAGATGTGATTCTGATAGATGTGTCAGAAGGAACAGGTGTTAAACTACTGTCATAAGTGAAAAGAAGCATGGCATAGCCATCAGAAAGATGTGGGTTTAAGTCCTATATATGTTTATGTAGGTGATTATAAGTAAGTCATTCAGGTAATGTGTAGGACTTTTAATTTTTTTATTTTTTTTTCTGAATTACATGTAAAAATAATTGTTAACATTTTTTTAAATTTTGAATTGCAAATATTCTCCCTCCATTTCCCTCACCTTGAGAAGGCAATTTCCTGCAGATTTGCATGTGCAATCATGCAAAATATATTTCCATATTAGCCATGTTGCAAAAGAAAACAGATGAAAAAAATAGAGAAGAAAAAAATATGTTTTGATCTGCATTCGGACTCCATCAGTTCCTTCTATGGAAGGGGATAGCATTTTTCATCATAAGTCCTTTAGGATTGTCTTGGATCATTGTATTGCTGAGAATAGCTAAGTAATGCACAGTTGATCATTGTACAATATTGCTATTATTTTGTTCTTTGCCACCACAAAAAGAGCTGCTATATTTTCATATAAAAAAGTCTTTTTTCTTCTTCTTTGATCTCTTTGGGATATAGACCTAGGAGTTGTATTGCTGGGTCAAAGAGTAGGCACAGTTTTATAGCCCTTTGGATATAGTTCCAAATTGTTCAGAATGGTTGCACTAGTTCACAAATCCATCAATAATGCATTAGTGTACCAAATTTTCTACATTCCTCCAACATTTGGTCATTTTCTTTTTCTGTCATATTAACTAATCTGATAGCTGTGAGATGGTGCCTCAGAGTTTCTTTATTTGCATTTCTCTAATCAATAGTGATTTAGAGCATTTTTGTGTGACTATAGATAGCTTTGATTTCTTCTTGTGAAAACTGCTGTTCATATCCTCTGACCATTTATCAATTGAAGCATGACTTGTGTTCTTATAAATTTGACTCAGTTCTCTAAATATTTGAAAAATAAGGTATTTATTAGAGAGACTTGCTGTGATTCCCCCCCCCCATTTTCCTGCTTTCCTTCTAATCTTGGCTACATTGGTTTTGTTTGTGCAAAACCTTTTTTAATTTAGTGTACCCAAAATTGTCCATTGCATATCCCTCAACACTATCTTTTGTTTGGTCATAAATTCTTCCTTTATCCATAGATCTGACAAGTAAACAATTCCATACTCCCCTAATATGCTTATTAATATGCTTTATGTATAAATCATGTACCCATTTTGACCTTATCTTGGTATATGGTGTGAGACATTGGTCTATACCAAGTTTCTGCCGAACTGCTTTCTAGTTTCTCAGAAAATTTTGTCAAATAGAGAGTTCTTGTCTCAAAAACTGGGATCTTTGGGTTTATCAAACACTAAATTACTGTGGTTATTTACTGCTGTGTACTGCACATTGTTTATTGTGAATATTTATTCCTCTGATCCACCACTCTGTTTCTTATCCAGTGCCAGATTATTTTGATGAGTACCACTTTGTAATGCAGATTGAGATCTGGTACTACTAAATTGCCTTCCTTCACATTTTTTTTCACTGATTCTCTTGATATTCTTGAACTTTTGTTCTTCCTGATGAATTTTGTTATTATTTTTTCTAATTCCATAAAATCATTTCTTTCTAGTTTGGTAGGTATGGCACTAACTTATATAGAATTGCCATTTTTGTTCCATTGATTTGGCCCTCCCGAGAACAGTTAAAAAATTTCCAATTGTTTAGATCTGACTTTATTTGTGTGAAAAGTGTTTTGTAATTGTGTTCAGAATCATTCTTGCACTTGTCCTGGCAGATAGATTCTCAAGTATTTTATATTATCTGCAGTTATTTTAAATGAAATTTCTCTTTCTAACTCTTCTGCTGGACTTTTTGAGTGATGTTTAGCAATGCTGATGCTTTATGTAGGTTTGTTTTATATACTGAAACTTTGCTGAAGTTGTTAATTATTTCAACTAGGTTTTTGCCTGATTCTCTAAGATTCTCTAAGTATACCATCGTATCGTCTATGAAGGATGATAGTTTTATACCTATATTGCCTATTTTAATTCCTTCAGTTTTTTTCTAAGACCTAAGTTCAAAACCAATTCCAGGGACATACTAGTTGTGTGACCCTATATGAGTCATTTAACTTCTGTTTGCCACTGTTTTCTCATCTAAAAAAATTTGCAAAGCCATTTGCAAACCTTAAAGTGCTATATAAATGCTGGCTATCATCATCATTACCTTAAGAAAGTAGCAGCAGGACCAATCCAGATATCCCATTCAGAAGTACACAGAACCATGCTTTAACATAAATTCTAAAGTCAGAAAGTAATCTGGAAGAATGAAAAGTAAAAAAATAATCACAGAATTTAAAAAGCTATTATGATAACAGAAGCATTTAATACACAAACTCAGAAGAAAATTATTCTAAAATATTTACAAGCAAGTTCTCAAAGAAAAATATAACTTGGGCACAAATTCAACTAGAATTTCTGGAATAGGTGAAGCAAGAGTTTTTAAAATGATTTAAATACATACATATATATATATATATAAACAAAATGAGAACATCAGAGAGGAAATGGAAAAGAAATGAGAGCTATGGACAGAAGAATGGGAAAGGAGACTAATAGCTTGGCACCAAAGGTACAAAACCATAGCAAAGAAAAAAATTCCCTGAAAATTAGAATGGACCAAATAGAAGTTTTGCCATCACATATTATTATTATTACAAATAATAATAACAATAACAATACATATATTCCTTACTATGTGCCAGGCACTGTGCTAAGCACTTTAAAATTATTTTCTCATTTGATGCTCACAACTTTGGGAGATACAGACAAGGAAACAGAGGCAAACAGGTTAAGTGACTTGCCCAGAATCAGACAGCTAGTAGGTTTCTGAGCTTGGATTTTAATTCAGGTCTTCCTGACTCCAGGCCAGAAACAATAAATATTAAAACAATGTCAAAAGACTAAAGAAAATTAGAGAATGTAAGGCTTCTCATAGCACAAACACCTGACCTGGAAAATTGATCAAGGAGAGATGATTTAAGAATCACTGGACCACCTAGGAGTCATGTCTAAGAGAAAGGCAAAGATATAGAAAGAGCCTAAGAATTATATTTCAAGAAATCATAAAATAAAATTGCTTAGATCTCTTAGAGCCATATTGCAAAATGGAAACAAAAGGATTTACTAGTCATCTCCTAAAAGAAATCCTAAAATGAAAACTGTGAGGAACATTATACCCAAAATCCAGAGTTTCCAGGCTAAAGAGAAAATGCTATAAGCAATCAGAAAGAATTCAAGTACCAAAGAGCCACAGTCAGAATCACAAATGATTTAGCGGCCACCATTATGAAATAGAAAGAATTCAAGTACCAAAGAGCCACAGTCAGAATCACAAATGATTTAGC
>NW_020954598.1:16933275-17252229 GCF_900497805.2 Vombatus ursinus
GAATTCAAGTACCAAAGAGCCACAGTCAGAATCACAAATGATTTAGCAGCCACCATTATGAAATAGAGAGCTTGGAATATGGAATTTCAGATGGCAAAGGATATAGGTTTACAACCAATAACTTGCACAACAAATCTGAATACAATTTTATAGGGAGAAAAAAATGAATCTTAAATAGAGCTTTCTAGTAATTTCTAATGAAAAATCAGCACTATCTACAAGGATTATAAACACAGGAGAGTCAAGAGAAACACAAAGAAATAAACATGAGTGAGTAGTCATAAGGTATTAAAGAATAAACTGCTTTCTAACATGGAGACATGATACATGTCCCCTCAAAACATAATCAGGAGTCATAGAGGTAGTCTAATTCGACAAAAACCTGGGAGTGATTCTGTTGTGCTTTGATGATCTTATTAGAAGATGAAAAGGTAAGAGGAATAGGACTACATTGAATACACTGCGGGGAGGAAAGGGAAGGAGATATTGGGTAAATTATTTCAAATAATCTGGGTGCACAAGTAGAAGTCTGTACGAACAACAAGAAATGGGTGGAGGGAGGTTTTGATATTTACACCTTACTCTTGTCTGAACTGCTCAAAGAATGGGAAAATATATACAAAGAGTTGAGTATAGAAACACATTTTGCTCAACAGGGAAACAGAAGGAAAGGGGGAGAAGGAAGTGGTAGGAAAGAGAAGGAAGACAGGTCATGGGAGGGAGTGTCTGAAGCAAAATAAACTCTATCTAAGGATGTGCAAAAAATATTCCTAGCAACTCTTTCCATTCTGATGGAATGCCATTGTGATGTAAGAAATTATGAAGGGGGATGGTTTCACAGATACCTGAAAAGACTCATATGAACTGATGCTAAGTGAGGCAAATAGAATTAAGAAAAAAGTTTATAAAGTGACAATAATATAGTAAAGACAAACAACTTTAAAAGATTTAGGACCTCTGATCAATGATCAACTATAATTCCATAGAATTTGTGATAAAACAGGCTATCCCACACCTACTTCTGACTCAGAGTTCAGACTGAGGCAGGATTTTTGTTTGCTTGCTTCTTAGACATGACCTACTTGGGAATTTGCTTTGGTTAACTCTACAGATTTAAAATAGGCACTTTGTTTTTCTTGCCTTCTTGATTGGGGGCAGGGGATGGAATATAGGAGGGAGGAAAAGTGAAGGTTTTATTGAAAAAATATTTTAAAAAAGAATTTATCACACTTCTGTCACTTACTATCTCTGTAACTTTGAGAAGATATTTTACCTCTATGGGCCTCAGCTTCCTTGCTTGCAAAATAAGGGAATGAACTAAATGGTATTTATGGTGCTGTCCAGCTCCAGTTCTATGATCCTGCATTTTACCTGGAGTCTTGCAAATCTAATAAAAGAGGCCTTATAATTAAAAGTGAGGGGGAAGGAGAAAATTACCTACTTATATATACCAAATCAGATGTCATATAGAGTCCTTACAACCTAGGCATAGTAGCGATAGCAATATCCAACCAATACCGTAGTTTATTAAGCACAATCACCAGAGAATTTGGTTTGATTCTTAGTATCTTAAAACATTTAATTAAAGATATGGTTAGTCAACATATGAGAAAGAAGGAGCAATCACTAAAAGCCAACATCACTTCAAGAATAATGATGCTTGCTGGATTGACCTGCTTCTTGTTACAGATATAATTTACCTAGTTTTGAGTACAGTATTCTACAAAGCCTTTCATGCTTTTCTTGAATACAAATGGAGAAATGTGGCTCAACTGCTAGGTGGATTTAAAACTAGTTGAAACAAAAAATCCCCAAGGTAGTCATCAGTGGTTTAATTTCAACTTTGAAGGAGGTAGTATGTCCCAGGGGTCTATTTTTGGCCCTGTGCTATTTAAATCATTTAACAATTATTTAACAAAAATAATAACAATTATTAATTTGTCTTAAAGACAAAGGTGGTATGCTTGTTAAACCTATAAATACTGCAATGCTGGGAAGGACAACTAACACTGCATGACAGTACTCAAAAAGTTCTTGACGGTCTAGAACATTCAGCTGAATTGAACAATGTGAAATTAATTAAATACACACAAAATCTTACAGTGAGATTTAAGGAATTGACTTCAAAGTGTAAGATAGAGGAGCTACAGCTAGACAGTAGTTCTGAAAATTATTTGGGTATTTCAGTGGACTACAATATTAATAATGAGAAAACAGTGGGATATGGAAGCCAAAGAAGGTAATATGATCTAAGACAACATTGAGAGCCATGCATCCAGAGCTAGGAAGGTGATAATATTGTACTCTGTACTCCAAAGTAGTCTGAATATTGTGCTCAGGTCTGGGCATAAAACTTTAGGGATGACATAAAATGCAAAAGAAGAGTACGTCAAGGAAAGTGAAGAGCCTAGGGACCATGCTATAGGGGCACAAGTTAAATAAATTGAAGATGTTTGTCTTGGAGAAGAGAAAAGATTGGATGGGGAAGAAGGGAGAAGAGGGCTCCTATTAACAACCTTGAGTATCTGGAGTGAAGGATTAGATTTGTTTTGGTTCATCTTGGGAGCACAATGAGTAACAAATAGTTGAAGTAGCAAACACAGATATTTTTGCTTGGTATAAACAAAATCTTCCTTACAATTAGACTTAGCCAAAAGAGAAATGGGCTACTTCAAAAGGCAATGGTTTAAGGGGGCAGAGCCAAGATGGTGGAGTAAAAGCAGAGACTCACTTGAGCTCTCCCCCAAATCCCTCCAAATACCTGTAAAAAAAATGACTCTAAGCAAATTCTAGAGCAGCAGAATCCACAAAACGACAGAGTGAAACAAATTTCCAGCCTAAGACAACCCGGATGGTTGATGGGAAAAAAATTGTGTTCCAGCCTGGGAGAGGAATGCAGTTCAGCATGGGCCATGTCTCTACAGATCAGGCCCCAGCAAACCCGGAGCAGGCCTCAGATGACTGAATCACAGGCAGCTGTGATGGTTTCCACACTTCTCAACCCATAAACACCAAAGAAAACTTAAAAGGTCAGTGGGAAAGGTCTGTGGACTAGGTGAGAGAGAAGCACAGTGCAGCCAGGAGCATACTGCAGCTGAAGAGCGGCGAGCAGCAAGGGGAGATGTGGTGGAGGAAGCAGTGATGGTACCAGCAACAACAGCTGCTTCCAGAGCTCTCAGCCCACAGACAGTAAGGGGATCGAACACCTGGTCAGAAGGAGATTGCAGGAATCTCTTTGCTGGCACTGAGGCATGATTGTATTGTTTTGCCCGTACTTGGATTGGAGTCACAGTCCTGGGTGGCAGTTCTGGCTTGGCAGAGCGCATGGCAGCAGTGGAGAGGGAATCCTCCTCATAGTTCCAGGACAGAAAAGAGTGCTTGTGGTCACTCATAGACCAAAGCACAGGCCAGGAGAGGAGTAAACACCGATCCTTAGATCCTATCACCTTGGAAGAACTGAAAACTTACAAGTCCCTAAAAGTATGTCTGAAAACAGCTGCACAAACCCCCTGAATCCTGAGACAGTGCGCCCTCTACCTTAGAAGCAGATCCCTAACTTAACAGAGTTAAAAGTCAAGTAATTGGCTGGGAAAATGAGGAAATAGAGGGAAAAAAAAACTCAAACTACGGAATCTTACTTTGGTAACAAGGAAGATCAAAACATCAAAACATACAATCAGAAGAGGTCAAAACTCCTAAATCCAAAGCCTCCAAGAAGAACATGAATCAGTCTCAGGCCATGGAAGAACTTAGAAAGAATTTGGAAAATCAAGTGAGGGAAGTAGAGGAAAAATTGAGAAGAGAAAAGAGAATGATGCAAGAAAATCATGAAAAATAAGTCAACAACTTGTCAAAGGAGACCTTCAAGAATAGTGAAGAAAATTGATTGTTGTCCTTCATTCTCGAAAAAGAGGACCAAAATGACATCACTATGCTAGAGTCAAGTTTCAGTGTGTCCAAATGTGGTTGATCAAACCAATGCGAGCTCGGAATGCTCTTCCACAGGTGGGCAAAATAATCCATGTGAACATTTGGGGTAGATTTTCTAAATTTGGGCAACCTGCATTTCCTTTGAGCTGTTTCAATTCTGCCTTGCTCATAGAGTACAGTACCTTCTCTGATGTGGGCATGTCATGCTGAGCAGTCCTGTGCCAATTTCTCCCATGTACACAATCAATTCCAAAGTTCTTCAGAGAGACCTTGAAAGTGTCCTTGTATCACTTCTTCTGTTCACTATGGGAATGTTTGCCCTGTGTAAGTTCTCCATAAAATACTCTTTTTTGGCAAGCGTATGTTTTGCATTCAAACAATGTAGCCAGCCCATTGGGGTTGTACTTTCTGAAGCAGAGTTTGGATGCTTGGCAGTTTAGTTTGAGGAAGCACCTCACTGTCTGGTATCTTATCCTACCAGGTGATCTTCAGAATGTTCCTAAAACAATTCAAATGGAAGTGATTCAGTTTCCTGGCATGGCTCTGGTATACTATCCAGATTTCACAGGAATACAATGAGGTCAACACAACAACTCTGTAGACATCATCTTTCAAAAAATTATCAAGGAAAATTGCCCTGATGTTCTTGAACCTGAGGATAAAATAGAAATAGAAAGAATCCACTGATCACCTCCTGAGAGACATCCCAAAAGGAAAATTCCCAGGAACATTATAGCCAAATTCCAGAGTTCTCAGGTCAAGGAGAAAATATTGCAAGCATCCAGAAAGATACAATTCAAGTATTACGGAAACAAAATCAGGATAACATAAGATTTAGCAGCTTCTATGTTAAGGGATCAGAGGGCTTGGAATATGATATTCCAGAGGTCAAAGGAGCTAGGATTAAAACCAAGAATCACCTATCCAGCAAAAATAAGTATAATCTATGAGGGGAAAAATTTGTCATTCAATGAGATAAAGAAATTTAATGCATTCTTGAGAAGCCAGAGCTAAATAGAAAATTTGACTTTCAAATACAAGACTCAAGAGAAGCATGAAAAGGTAAAGAGTAAAGAGAAATCATAAGGGACTTATTAAAGTTGAACCATTTCCATACTTACATGGAAAAAAATGATATTTGTAACTCATGAGACCTTTCTCATTATTAGGGTAGTTGGAGGATATACATACATACATATATATATATATACATATATATATAATATATATATACATATATATATGTAGACAGAGGGCACAGGATGTGTTAAATTTGAAGGGATGATATCTAAAAAAGAAAATTAAGGGATGAGAGAGGAATGTGCTGGGAGAAGGAGAAAAGGAGAAATAGAATGGGGTAAATTATCTCCCATGAAAGAGGCAAGAAAAAGCTTTTACAATGGAGAGGAAGTGGGGGTAAGTGAGAAGGAATGAGTGAACTTTACTCTCACCAGATTTGGCTTAAGGAGAGAATAATATACACACTCAATTGGGTATGAAAATCTATCTTACCCTACAGAAAAGTTGCGGGGGGGAAGGGGATAAGAGAAGGATGGGTGATAGAAGGGAGGGCAGATTGGGGGAGAGGTAATCAGAAGCAAACACTTTTGAGGAGGGACAGGGTCAAAGGAAAGGATAGAATAAACAGGGGATAGGATAGGATGGAGGGAAATATGGTTAGTCTTTCACAACATGACTATTACGGAAGTGTTTTGCATGACTATACAAGTGCAACCTATATGGGTATTTGCCTTCTCAATGAGGGTGGTGTGGAGAGAGGAAAGGAGAAAATTTGGAACTCAAAAGTTTTAAAAGTGAATGTCAAAAATTGTTTTACATGCAACTGGGAAATAAGATACACAAGCAATGGGGTATAGAAATCTATCTTACCATACAGGAAAATAGAAGGGGAAGGGGATAAGAGAAGGGGAAGGTGTGATAGAAGGGAGGGCAGATTAAGGGAAAGAGTATTCAAAACACACATTGTCATGGGATAGGAGGAGAGGGGAGATGGGGAGAAAATTTATAACTCAAAATCTTGTGGAGCTAAATGTTGAAAACTAAAAATAAATAGATAAATAGAAAAAAAAAAACCTTTCCATTCACAAAAAAAAATAAAGGCAATGGTTTTTCCCCTTACCAGGGGTCTCAAAGAAAGGCTGGGTCACCACTTGCCAGGCATATTATAGTAGGGATTCTCATTCAGGTATGGGTTGGATCTGTTGACCTCTGATATCATCCCTTCTAATGACAATTTTTGCCGTGATTCTGTAACAAGAGTCAGGAAATGAAACACTCATTTTTATGCCTCACAAAACATTCCATTTTCATAGTTTGTATGAGAGGAGTTTCCTTTTTTATGAGATTTTAAATACAGTAAGTAATTACAACACGGCTTATGTTTACTTCTTAGGAGGAAAAAAAAACTTTCCTAAACTAATCATCTTTTACCTATACTTCATTTTCGTATCATTAAATTCAAAATGGCGACTTACTGAGAGATTTCCAAGTATTTATTTACATTTTTAAAGTTAACTCCTCTTTATAAGCAAATGTACATAAAAAGAGAGAAATTCTTAAAAGGGTGACAGAGAAAAGAAGTGGAAATCCCAATACCAATCATTTTGCATACTGATGAATGTTATCCCATCCCCACGTTTCAGAAGTTGAAACCATCCATTTGCTACATCATCATATGAGATGTGCTTTCCATTTGATTTTCCTTTCAAAATATTTGTGTTTCCTTAGACTAAGTTGAGTGCTTTATTTGGCCCTATTAGACATGGCCCAAGGATGATCCAGACTGCAAATGCTAGTTAAAACCCTTCTAAAGTAAGCCCTTTTTTTCTTTTTCTTTTTTTTAACCAATTCTAGAAGAACACATGTGACATGTACAATCTTAGCAGTAAAAATTTCAACTAACTGACATGAGATAACATAGGGGATGATTTCATTTGGCCAGAAACAGGAGAATAAGTTGTGTGAGTACAGCTAGCCTATAGGATTTAGCTAATACCCTCTATGGATAGGGAGAATATTAGTATAGCCTCTGAAATACTGAGAGAATCTCAAAAAGAACTGTCTAGGATACATGGCAAAGATGTATTTTGGTGAAGTGAGATAGGGCAACCCCACTGGGATATTTTGCTTAGGAAATTAGAACTTAAATTTATGCTACATGTATAAAGAAATATTTAATAGAAGGAAAAATAGGAAGACTGAAATGATTTGGTGAGTCTAAAACAGAGGTGTAAACAGTTAGAGGTACCTATCTTTGCCAAGAAAACACCAAAATGGGGCTTGAAATAGTCAGACATGATTGAAATGACTCGACAAAAAATACAAACAAACAAAAAAATTTAATGCTGATGAATACTATTGTGCTGTAATAAATGAAGAAAAAAACAGTTTCAGAGAAAACCAGGAAGACTTACATGAACTGATGGAGAGTTAAAAGAATAGAACCAGGATAAAAATTTCTACTGTAACATGAATGTTGTAAAAAAAAAAAAAATTCTGCTCAATGCAATGATCAAACATGATTCCAGAGGACTGATGATAAAGGATGCTTCCCATGTCATCAAAGCGATGAGCTAATACAGAAGGGGACACACATTTTTGGAGTGGCCCATGTGGCAACTTATTTTGCTTAACTATGTTTATATATTACAAGGGTTTTGTATTTTTCCCTAGTGGGGGGAAAGGAAGATAGAGGGGAGAAAAAACAAATATTTGATTATTGGTGAAAAATGCGAAAGAAAAAAGTTTAATGCCGAAGCTAGAGCACAGAGTAGGGGGAAGTATAAAGAACTCTAGTTCAGAAAAAATAAGCTGTCAAGTCTGGGTCACTTACAAGTTAGGAAATTATGAACAAGTCACTCAGCTTCTCAGTTCCATCTGGGAAATGGAGATAATATTTGCCCTACCTGTCTCACAAGGTTATATAAGGAAAAAAAAAAAGAACAGAATGTGTTAGCTGTCCTTACAGAGTAGACTGAAATGAGGAAGAAGAAGAGTAAAATTTAAATTTAATTACTAAATATATTATTGAGGTTGGTAATTTAACTCCTCTCCACTGAATGGCAGAGGGGAGGTATTTTTCAACTCAACAGGAAAGTACAGGATAAAAAGACATACAATTAAAATTCAATAAATTGGATGGATGCTTTTCAGGGGTTTTGTAGAGGGATTTCTATTCAGAGATGGATTGGAGTAGATGAACTGTGAAGGCCTTTACAACTCTGAGGTTCTGTGAAATGGAGGTTTCAGAGAAGGAAATAAAAGGGGGAAAATATGGAGGGAGGAAAGAATATGAGGAAAAAGAGAAACAGAAACAGAGATACAAAGAGATACAGAAAAAGTGTAGCAATTCCTTTCCTTTCAACAAGCACTTATTAAGCACACTATGAGTTGCTGGCTAATGTCAAAAGATCTTTGGAGCTGCTTCTGTCTTATGTCAACCGTCAGATCATCATCAGAATCTCAATTATTTCCATTCGAGAGGTCTGATTACTTTGCATCAAAAAAGATATCACTTCTAATGCCCAGGCAGCATAACTCTGAATAGGACAAGTAATCCAAACTTCAAGTGAAAACCCAGTTAACCTTTATTACACATTCTGAGGTGGTAGACTTGGATGTGGCACAGGAAATGCCTTGCCCTCATATAAAATCTCCTGCAAAGGATCCTAAGTCCTTGAAACCTGAAGCAGAAATGGATCCAGAAAGAAATCTCAAAGCTGCATTTCAAACACCCCAGAGCTTCATATTTTTAGCACAGAGTGACTGAGAGTTTTGTTCTGTTTTCAGAAGTCCCAGCCAAGTGCCTTACCAAAGCAAAATAAGTTACCGTTGATATCAAAATGTACAGCCATCGTGACTGAAAATGAAACTCCAACTTTGAAACAAACCCTTTAGCTTTATCAGAGGAATGGGGAGTCATCCGAAAGAGATCAGCCTCATCATAAAATCAGTTGCCAAATGCTGTCCATTCTACCTTCAAAATATTTCTTCCCTTCATTTCTTTCCCATTACAATCAACACCCTAGATCAGGCAGACACTCTCCTTTCACCTGGACTATTGAACTAGACTCTCAGCTGGTCTTTCCCCTCTGAAATCCACCCTTCTCATTGATTTCCTGGCCATCTTCCATATACACAGCTCTCCTTAGTCTCCTGCACAAAATACCATTGGTGGCTTTTAACATCCCAGGCTTGACTCCCAACCAGGAGGAGGCACCAGAAGAAGACATTAGTGGGAAATTAATCTACTTACCAACTATCAATACTTGAGTTAATCAAAACTTCTTTTTTTGGACTGGATCTGTGAATTAATCAGAGAACTCCTGATGAGGACTCACCTTCTACAAATATAAGTCATCACATACTCTGTGTTTTACAGTCTTAGGGAGTAGTCTGAGGAACTGAGAGGTTGAGAGACTAGTCTAGAGTCACACAATATGATAGGACAATAGGCTCTTGAGCTGAAAAGACCTCAGTTCAACATCCTCATTTTACAGATGGGGAAACTAAGGCCCAGAGAGGTTACATGTCTTGTCCAAAGTCACAGAGGTATTAAGTGTGAGAGGTAGGACTTGAATTGAGGTCTTCCTGACCCCAAGGTCCATTTTATCTACTATACCATGACTACCTCACCACTAATATACTAATAACAAATAACAACAACGACAATAATTAATAACAACATTAACAATAAAAGTTCTTCACAGAGTGCTTCAAGGTTTATAACTGCATTACATCCATTTTTTTATTTGCTACTCACAATAGCCCTATGAGATAGGCACGTAGTTTCCAAAGGCAGAAATGACATGATGGAATAACCCCTGCAATGTAAAATCCTAGGATAGCAGAGGAAAAAAAAACAGCAGTAGGGGCAAACAGCACAGATTGACTTCTTGACAAGAAAAAGAAAAACAAGAACAAGAAGAAGAAGAAGCATTTATAAAGCATGGACTATGTGCCAACATTATATCTTTGATCCTCAAAATAAACTGGGATATAGATGCTTTTATTACCCCCATTTTACAGTTGAGGAAATATGGCAAACAGAGGTTAAGTGACTTGCCCAAAATCATACAACTGGTAAATATTTGAACTCAGATCTCCCTGACTGCAAGTCCAATGCTAAATCCATTGTATCACCTAACTGTCTCTAAAAGAAAAGCAAAAAAAAAATGTTTAAAGATGAGGGGAAGAAATTTTAAATGCTAACAAGAGATAAAAATGCCTCCTTACTATCCTTTGAAATTTCTGGCTCTACCACAACTGCTTTATTCATGTTTTATGTAACCAGTTGCTGCCCCCATGACCCTAGTCCTCAGCCCTTCAAATGCTGCTTTCTTTTCTTCACTCCTGGCTCTATCCAGGAGTTCCCTACGGAACTAGGTACTCATCCATCTCACTGTGGCATAGTGACACAAGTTGTTGATTAGATACCTACAATTTGCAGAGCCCTTCATTGTAAACTATGTAAAGATGGAGAAGAATAAGACAGATGTCTTGATTATTAAAAAAAATCCTAATCTAAAAGGATAGGGGTTTGGGGTGAGTTGGAGAGACTATGTAGATTATACCTACCAAGCAGTTATAATAACACATGCAAGGAAACTTGATTATTTGGGAAATCATGAATGCACATGATAAAAGCAAAATGGAATAAGGTAAAAAGAGGACCAGCTATGAGGAGTTCAACTTGAACCTCTCACTGTGTGGGCTCAAACCACTAACTTTTTGTTAACAGCTAAACACATTTAATGACAGGGCCAAAGAGACAGAGGGAGAGCTGTATAGCTCCATCCTGAGTTAGAGAAAATAATTGCCCACTTAAAGTGGGCAGGACAAGGAAGGCCAGAAGAAGCTAAAATTGTTAATCAATAATGAGCCAATGATCCAGAACAAAGAGAAGTATATTCTTTGGAGAGAATAGTGAAATGCAGTGATTTTATATTAGTTGATACAATGAACAGCACTCAAAATGGAAAGGAAACATGCTTTTCCCAAGAGAATTCCAACTGGCTTTTCTTGTTAACATCTCTTGAGTGTGGACCTGAGGCATGCCAACAATTTGATGAATTTCACATTCATAGGACCATGAGACTTATCCAATAAAAGCCAAAAGGATAAAGACCTTTGGGGTGGTTTAGATAGGTTCTGATTGACTAATGATTCCTCTGGCTCTAGGCCCCTTAGGAATATGTGCTAATCTTGAAGCCTTGGCCACAAATCCACAAATGAGTTGTCTATCCCTCTACCTCCTCCCCTGACTTTGGAAGTAATCTCCCTGGCTAGCACTCCCCAGGGAAAGGCGGATAATACAGTCAATGTTTACTTACACACACACACACACACACACACACACACAGAGGATGACAAGTCATCTAAGAGTAATCTCTTACTATAGCTGCAAATCATAGCCTAACTTTTAAAAATTGTTTCCTATGCATTAGTCCAATGTATAACACCTCTTTATATGGAAATGCATATATCTAAGTGACACCCCTAAATACTTGCAAAGCCAAGTCCCCAAAAGGATATAAATGCACAAATATGCTAATCACTAGAAGTAGACAACAAAGGGCTTCTCATTTTAAAACCATTGTGTGTAAAGGGTGTGACCAGGAATATCCAGGTCAGGCTAGATGTTAAAAGATGAAGCCTTTGTCCCAACTTTGATTATATATCTTTGATACAACACTGTGGACAAGTATGTTCAACTAAGCATGATAGATTGAGTTGTAGCATTTGGAGAATAATAGATTTCAAGCAGGAAGGGATTGTGGTGGCCATCTGGTCCAATCCCCTCATTTAACAGATGAAGAAACTGAAGCCCACAGAAGTTAAGTGGCTTGCTCTAGATCACTCAGGTATTAAGTGGCTGAGCCACAATTTGAACAGGTCTTATGACTCCAAATCCAGCACTTTTTAAAAATTGTACCATAGAGCATGGATTGAGTCCATGATCAATAAAATTTGAGTCTCATCATTTAACCTTGCAAGACTAAGCAGGCTAATACACCCCCTACACATAACAGTATTGTGGTTGTTCTGAGTTTAAATATAATATTTGTAAAGCACTTAGCATTGTGCCCGGTACATAGAAGGCACTTAATAAATGATTTTTCCCTTCCTCCCTCTTCTCTTTGAAGGTACTTAATAATTGTTTAGAGGTCTAGTTTGAATACCCAAGTGTTATTTGCTATGAGGGTTGGAAAGTCTTATGATTATTATAAAAGGGTGACATTGGAATAAGAGATGAAGTAGTATGGGGAATATAGTTTCTTTTGATCATTATTTAGTACACCTCAAAGAAGATAGAAGAAAACTTGTATCAATAGACTGCACTCTATCACACCCTAGTACACTGAGCATTTCATTGCGAACCCCTATGTTAAGTGCTAAAGAAGCCTTTAAATTATGTAACCAAAAGTACAGACCAAATAGATGTATATAAACCTATGCAACTTCTTTCAATATTATGCTATAAAATGAACATTTTAATTACACTTTTCCAACCACTTGGTAAGATTTGTAGGGACCATCTAATCCAGGTCTGGGGAACCTGCAGCCTCAAGGCCACATGTGATCCTCTAGGTCCCGATGTGGCCTTGAGGCTGCAGGTTCCCCACCCTTGCTCTAATCTGACCCCTTCATTTTATTTGAATTCAAGACTTCACCCAAATCATGTCACCTACTGTGATTGTTCAGTCATTCAGTTGTATCTGACTATTTGTAATCATAGCATGCCAAGCCCTTCTATCCACTATCTCTTGAAGTCTGTCCAAGCTCATCTTCATTGTTTCCATGATGCTACTTATCTGTTCCATCCTCTGCCATCCCCTTTCCTTTTGCCTTCAATAGTTCCCAACATCAGGGTCTTTTCCAAAGAGTTCTGTGTTTTCATTATGTGGCCAAAGTATTCAAGCTCCAGCTTCAATATTTAACCTTCCAGTGAATAGCCTGAATTAATTTATTCAAGCATTGACTGATTTGATCTTTGTGCTGTCCAAAGGGCTCTCAAAAGTCTTCTTGAGCACCACAACTTGAAAATTTCGATTCTGTGGTGCTCAGCTTTCCTTATAATCCAATTCACACAGCCGCACATTGCTACTGGAAAAAACAGCTTTGACTATACAGACCTTTGTTGGCAAGGTGATGTCTCTGCTTTTTAGTATACTGCCCAGATTTGCCATAACTTTTCTTCCAAGGAGGAAGAGTCTTTTGATTTCATGCCTGTAGTCACAGAATATAAAATCTGACGCTGCCTCCATTTCTTACCTTTCTATTTGCCAGGAAGTGATGGAACCAGTTGCCAAGATATTAGTTTTTGTTTGTTTGCTTGTTTGTTTTGTTCTGTTTTGTTTCTTTTAGTGTCAAGCCAGTTTTTACACTCTCCTCTTTCACCTTCATCAAAAGGCTTCTTGATTCCTTTTTACTTTCTGCAAGTGGTATCATCAGAGTGGTATCACCTGCATATCTGAGATTGTTGATATTTCTCCTAGCAATCTTAATTCTGGTTTTTGATTCATCCAGCCTGTCATTTCACATGTTGTACTCTGCATACAAGTTAAATAAAAGAGGTGACAATATATAGCCTTGTTGTACTCCTTTTCCAATCTTAAACCAATTGTGTGTTCCCCATTTGGTGCTTGGCCCACATACAGGTAACAGGAGATGAGTAAGAAGATCTGGTACTTCAATCTCTTTGAGGACTTGCCACATTTTGTTGTGATCCACACAGGCAAAGGCTTTAGTGTCACCTACCTCCTCAAAAATATCCTCTATAATTACTTTTCACAACCTTGCTCTGACCTACCTTTCCAGTCCTGTTTCCTAGACTCTCCATTCCATTCCATTCCAATTGACTTACTAGGTGCTCGATTTACATGGCATTCTAGCTCCTGTTGCTTGAGTGCTTTCTCTCGTTTAATTATTTCCTAATTATCCTGTCTATAGCTTGCTTTGTATATATTTGTTTGTATGTTGTCTTTCTCATTAGAGTGTAAGCTCCTTCAGAGCAGGGACTGTCTTTGTTCAGCACAATTCTGGGCACACATAGGCCTTTAATTAATATTATTTGATTGATTGATTACTTAAATGATCCTCCATGTCTGCATTCCCTCTTAGCCTCTATCTCCTTCAGGTACCACCGCCTACAAAAGACCTTTCTCCATAACTTGCAGAAATTCACAAGTTCTTCCTCTTGCAACTATTTTCTATTATTTTTTTATGTTCTGAGTTTCTTTACCTGTATATGTGTTGCATCCGCCCCCACCCTCATCCCCAGTGGAATCTAAGTTTCTTGAGAGCATGGACTTTTTTGTTTTTGTCTTTGTACTCTCAGCATCTAGAAGGAACTTAAATATTTATCCAATTGAATTGACTTCCAACCACCCCTCCCCCTTTTAAACTTCACAGGAGAGAGAGAAATGAACATAGTCTATATTCTGTACAACTTTGGCCCCTGATTAGTGAGAATGGTGGCATTGCCTGACCCATAAACTAGCTAGAAATAAGAAATGACCTTTTCTAGGCCTATGGCCAACCCAGCATGCTATTAGAAAAACATGTTTGGCATTTGTTTCTGATCTTGAAACCCTTCATAACTGCCACCAAAGAAGTCTGTGCTGAAGCAAAAAGGCTCCCAAAGCCAAGTTATCCCACTCATGCAGCTGTGAGGAATAAATTGGAGAAAATAAAGGAAAATCCAGGTTCTGGCCAATTTATGCCAAAAATCAGCTTGGCCATTTTATCAACAACAAAAGCCTAGCGGTCATTGTGAGAAAAGTGAAGATAGAATCATGGATTAAAGAACTAACAAGAGACAAGAAAAACAAACAAGAAAAACAAAAATAAATCTCTCGACAGAGAGATACGTAATTTGTCCTTTAAATAAAAAAATGCTGCTCCCCAAATAATGAAGCAGCCAGCTTAGATGGCAAAGAACAAGCTATAATTGCTTAATTTTTACTGAAATTCCGCTATACTGAACAGCACCTTTCTAAGGACAGTTTGGGATTTAAGAAAAAGGAACCCTAGAATCTAGTCATTGGGATGTCAGATTCTTTTAATTAGCCAAAATTGCCTATGCCTTCAGAACAGGTTTTGTTTTTGTTTTTGTTTTTGTTTTGTTTTAGTAGAGTAAGAAATGTAATAACTTCAATTACCAACATCCTTGCCTTTTGGGAGCTTATATTGAGAAGAAACAAGGTAGACATATTTATCTGTTTATGCAATACACAAATAAAACATTCTACAGTTTGTTTAAAAGAAAATCCTACATTGCTCAGCAAAGTTGTTCATTGCCTCTTTGATGTTCCTCCTATTTTCCTGAAAAAAGGTGAGCTTCCTCATCTTTACTTCATAACTGATGCTGCACCTTTAACTATCAGGATCAGTGAAGAGAGGATACAGACATGGAAGTCATTTGTGTAATCAATCAACCAATCAATAAACATTTATTAAGCACCTTCTTATGCAAGGGACTGTGCTAAATAATAAGAATACAAAAAGAGGAAAAAGATAATTCTTACCCTAAAGGAGCTTACAATCTCTTTACTCCTGTCACTTAAAAAGAGGTAACCATAATCTTTGCAAAATCTTATCTCTCTACCATGCCCTCAATAGAGTTCTCCAGCAACTTATCTTATTGTTCCCTCCTATCTTTCATAGCTTCAATAGGCCTTTATGTATTGACTCTTACCCTGCTATCTACACTTTTTCTCGGACATGTTCTTGTTGCTGAGTGGGTTTGTTTTTTTTTTTTTTTAGTCCTACAGGACTCTTTGTGACCTCATTTGGAATTTTCTTGGCAAAGACACTGGAATGGTTTGCCATTTCCTTCTTCAGCACACTTTATAGATGAGGAACTGAGACAAAAGGGGTTAAGTAACTTACCCAGGGTCACATAGCTAGTAAGTGTCTGAGGCCAGATTTGAACTCACAAAGATGAGTCTTCCTGACTCCAAGACCAGCACTTTATCTGCTGCATCACCTAGCTGCTTCATATACTTTCACTTGGCCTTGTAATCTCCTCACTGTATCCTGAGCCATCTCCAGTTGTCCTGATTGATATCTGGCCACTGGATCCAGATGGCTCTGGAGGAGAAAGTGAAGCTGCTGACTTTGCACAACCCTCCCTCAATCAAATCAAAGTCAATTTTAAGTCATGTCATCATCTTCCCGATGTCATGGTCCCGATGTCATGATGGAAAAACCACAAACTTTGAGTAGTCTGAGCTGCCTGAATGGGGATCAGCTGGCCAGTTGCAGTTGGGCAACTCAGCTTCTCCCCTCTCCTCCTTTCCTCTCCTTTCCTCTCCTCTTTTCTCCTCTTTTCCACCCTTACCTGAGGGTGTTCTGCCCCAAGGAAGGTAAATCTTGATGGCCAGAAGCTACCTAATTTGGGGTTTACTGGCTAGATTTCTTTCTTAAAGACCAAGCCTTAAACCCAATTCACTCTGGATCTCATGAATTGGACAACAATAAGTCCCTGCCCAAGCACCACATAATAGTTATTTTTGGGTAGGAAATGTAAATAGTAACTGTTTCTCTTTTGAGCCAACAATCCTGAGGGTCTTCCCCTCCCAATCTGATTTTTTTTTAATTAAAGGGGCCATCCCTTGACTCACTTCTTAAAGAGACCTATTTAATGCATGAGCATTGCCTCACTCCAAGTGAGAAACTGAAAAGACCTTAGCTTAAAAGGGCCAAGGTTTCCTGCTGCTTCGTGGACCATCTGCAGTCATCCTAATTAATATCTGGCCATTGGACCCAGATGACTCTGGAGGAGAAAGTGAGGCTGGTGACTGCACAGTCCTCCTTCATTCAAATCAAAGTCAATTGCAAGTCATGTCATTATCTCCCTGATCTTGGTCTTCTTCAAGAACAGAGGAGGAACCACAACCACATAATCTCCTCAAGTTCTTTTCCTGTATTTCAACTCTTTTTCAGACATACTCCTAAAAGAAATGTCTATACTAATTGCCTCCCTTTTTTTTAAATTCCATAGTAACTTCCCATTCTTGCATTCTGGCTGTTCCTTGGGCCTGCCTGTAGCTTTGATAAATACCCACTCCTTTTATAAACTATCATCTTTTGGGCTTGATAAAATAGCTCCATTTTGATCTTCTTATCTGATTCTTCATTCTACTCTCCCTCTGCCATTGATACCCTCAAGGCCTTTGTCTTGGGCTGTCTTCTCTTATCTTTCTAGACCCTTCCTTGGTGATTTCATTGCTTGAATATATTCTAGTATCATCTCTATGTACATGGCTACCATATCTAATCTTAATTTCACCCAAATTCTGGTTCTACATTGAGTGGTGTCTACTGGATTTCCCTTGGGATTTCTCAAATTCAACATGTCCAAAATGGAATTAACTATCCTTCTTCCAAAACCTTCCTTTGCTCTATATTTCTCCTAAGGGCATCACAATTCTCCCAGCCCCACTTAATATTTCCCTCTCTTTCAATCCCAATATCAAATCAGTAGCCAAGTCTTGATGATTCTATATCCCTAGCATTTCTCATATCAGCTTCTTTTCTCTCTACTAACATCACTACTACCCTAGCTCAGGACTTTGTCGCCTCTCAGCTGCCTATCCAGTAATGGACTCTTTTTCTAAATTTCCATATTACTATCAAGAAGTATCATCCTTCCAATAACCCAGGTTCACAACCTTGGAGTCATCCTAAATTCTTCACTCTTACTCACCCCACAAATCCAATCAGTTGACAAATCTTACTGTTTTTATCTCCATAATGTACCTCAGATATATTCCCTTCCTCCCCACTTACTCCATCACAATCCCAGGTCAGGACCTGGGATGACTGGATTACTGCAATGGCATCTATTTGGTCTCCCTGACCCAATTCTTTTTCTACTCCAAACTATCCTGCCCACAACTGCAAAAGTAATTTTCCTGAAACATAACTCTGATGTTGCCCTCCTTCTCAACAAACCACAATGGTTCTCTATTGCCTCTAGGATCAAATATAAACTCCTCTGACATTGAAAGTTCTTCCTGGCTCAGCTTTTCCAGACTTCTTGTACTTTACACCCCTCTTTGAACTCTGCTCTCCATCCATACTGCCTACTAGCTCTTCTACCATCTCCCAACTTCATACTTTTGCAATGGCTGGCCCCAATACCTAGAATACATTTCCTCCTCAACTCCACCTCTTTAAATCCCTAACTTCCTTTAAAATTCAGCTTGGCACCAGCTTCTTCATGAAACCTTCCGTAGCTACTTGAGAATCACCTATAAAAACTACTTCATTGCAAATATCCAGCATCTGCTCAGATATATATTTGCTGTTTCTCCCATTAGAATATAAGCTTTTTGAGGCCGGGGACTTTTTCCACTCTTACCTTTCTATGCCTAGATCTTAGTATAGTGTTACACAGACCGTAATTGCTTTTGCATGTTAATTCATTGTTCTACTCTAAGAACTTCCAAATCAGTATCCCTGCTTCCACCATCTCCCTTCTCCAACTTACCACCTGTGAAGCTGCCAAGAATTTTCCTAAGGCACAGCCCTGACAATTTTACTTACCTGCTCTAAAACTTTTCATATCTCTCCATTGTTTGTAGGACCATAAATTTAGAGCTGGAAAAGGCTTCTGAGGCCATTTAGTCCAACTTTTTTTCTTCTGAAAATGAGAAAACAGAGGCCTGAGAAGGTGAATTGCCTTAAGTTCATAGATTTATTGAAGAAAATAACTTCAGAGGCCACGAAGGTGGCGAGAGGAAGAACTGGCATTAAAATATAGGCTCCCTGACTTCAAATCCAGCACTTTCTCTATTAGATCATGTTGCCTATAGAACAAAATGCTAATGCCTTATTCTAATTAGTAAGGGGCCCTAGAATCTGGATCCTATTTACCTTTCTGACCTTATTTCCTCCTCCCCTTCATAAGCTCTGCATTCCAGCCAAACTGAACTCCTAGTTCCCCGAACTGACACTCATCTCTCTCCTCCACACATTCCCACAAAGTATCCTCTATGCCAGAAAAGCACTCCCTCTTCATCTCCGCTTCTCAGTCCTTGTGTTGCATTCAGGCTCTGCTCAACTGCCACCTCTTTCATGAAGCCTTCTCTGATCCTCACAGCTCTTGTAACTTTCACCCTCTTCAGATCTCCTTGTATTTATCTATTTACCCATTGAAGCGGCTAGTTTGCATTCTCAACAGAGAGCTGGGACTGGAATCAGGTAGACCTGAGTTCAAATCTGACATTACTTACAAGCTGTGTGACCATAGGCAAGTCACTTAACTTCTATTTGCCTCCATTTTTTCAACTGTAAAATGGGGATAATAACAGTATGTACCTCAAAAGATTATTGTAAAGAACAAATGTGATAATATTTATAATGTTTACCACAGTGCCTGGCACATAGTAGGTGCTCTATAAATGCCTACTCTCTCCCTTTATAGCCTGCCTGTAGAATATAATCTCCCTGAAAACAGGGACTGCTTCATTTTCATTTGGGAATACCTAGTGCCTAAGACAGTGCCTTATACATAGTAGGCACTTAATAAATAATTGTGGGGTTGAATTGCTCTAACTCAAGGCCATTGGCAAACCATTTACTGCAGAAGTGAAGAAGTGCTTTACCATAATGTAAAATTCTACTTTATATTATAGTGAGGTTAAAAAAAAAAAACAACTAAATAAAACTCTCAAAAATTCCTGATTTTCAAGTTGCTGCCTATGGATAGGAAGGACTTGATTCATTACCAAATTTCTGCATGTAATGGTCATGCTCTTCTGCTTGTCTGTATTTTCTGAGGATCAAATTGACCACAAATACTTTCTGAATGTCTTTGGATAAAGAGATCTTTCTAAAGGCAATAGACCCAAGCCATTGCAACAGTTTTTGAGGTCTTTAAATGATTAAAAAGCATTGCTAAATGCCAGATGGACAGAGTGACGGTGTCCCTTTAGACACTAGCTTCGTTGATGTTGTTTGGGGTTTCAGCATATATCTCCTTACAACCTTGCGCAACAAGTTCATGATAAGTGGTGAGGAGCAAGACTGCAGAGGTCTCTGTATTCAGTGCATTTTTCCGAAGTGTTCAGATATTTCAGATACTGAGACATCATCCAAAATATCCGAACTGGTCCAGTCTGCCAAGTTGGATGAAATACCACACACACAAAAGCAAGCTTTCTTTATGAGATTTCTGGTATTTCCTGCTTCTGGTAAGGCTGAAAATACCCATGAAAATAGGTCTCCTGATAATATTTCAACACTTTACTGATAGGCTGACTTGGAAGCAGGTGGCACAGAAAGTCAATTTGAAGAGATAGCCAAATGCTTTGAACCTGGCAAGAGTCTGATATTTGAGCAAAAATTTAAGAAAAATCATCCCTTCTCCAGATGGATTCTCTCAAGGTTAACTTGAGTAGATTTCACAGAGGGGATAGAGAGGGAGCAAAATCTTCCTTCCCCTTCTATTTCTCTACCAGAACCTGGTCAGAGGAAACAGGTGAGAACCTGTTTGCATGAACCTTTCCCCTTAAGCTGGCCAGCTGAAAGTCATGCTTTATTTTCCATGAGGGCCAAAATAAGAGGAATTGGGCCTTAGCAAAATATTTGCTTTGAAATGAGAAAAAACTCTGATTGTGAAGGCTATTAGAAATTGAAATAGTACCTTGATTCTATAATGAATCCTCCTTTTCCAGAGCTCTTTAAAATGGAGAGATTACTAATATATTTCTGGCTAATACTGAACAATCAAATTTCCCTAGAAATAACATGCATATACCCTCCTGGCTTGTGAGAGTCCATACAATAAAAATGAATAGTGGTGGTTGGTAAAATTAAAATAAAATCTTAGAATTATAGAAGTTTTTTTGTTGGAAAGGTCTTAGTATTCATCTAACCTAACTCATACTGAAAAGAATTGTGACCCACTATAACAGAGGTGTCAAACACATAGCTAAATTGCAGCTGTCAACACTCCTGAGTGTGGCCTGAACATTAAAATATAATTGGGAAATATTTGACAAAATATATAAAAATTCAATAGAACATAGCTAATGTTAATATGTGGTTTTCTAAGCCAATACATGGCCCGCAGGGATCCTTATATATGTTTTAGTGACTCCATTTATATAAGAGTTTGATAACCCCAGACTATAGCATATCTGGTAAATAATCATTTAACAATTGCTTCAAGAATTTGAATGATAGATTGTCTTTTGAAGCAACTCATTTGACTATAGATAGTTCTACTGGTTAGGAATTTTCTTAACCTCGACCCTAAATTTTCTTCTGTGCATCTTCCATAATGATTATCTTCTTCAACTTCTTTATGAAACACAGAGAGAGAGAGATACTCCCTGCTTTCAAGGAACTTGTCAACTCCAAACTTGGCCAAAATAGCTTGAACATGTTCAAAAAAATGTTTATGATTAGAAAAAAACTTCCTATTCCTTAATGCAGTCTCTAGTAATGTCTTTTGAATGCTTTGAACAAAACATTGAGAGGATTTCCTTTCTATTCAAACCAAAAGTTCCTATTCTCATTCCCAGGATTATTTAATGTTCTTCACCTTGAGATACACTGAGCTACCATTGAGGTAAAATGTACCCATAATACCACATCTTTAAAATGGGGATAATAACTGCAGCAATTTCTGCTTCTGGGAGCCAAGATGGCAGAGTAAAAAGGTAGTTGCTCTCACCCTCCCCTATCAACCTTTGAAAGCCCAGAAAATATCACCCCAGGAAAAACCCTGGAATAGCTGAACTGGAAGAAAGACATGGAACAACAGTGCAGTAGCCCAGGTAGCTTGAGGGATTAACAGGAAAGGCCCCTCTTGCCCTGGGGGAAGGGCAGCAGTACTGAATGGGACGTGCCCAGTCAGCTAGCAGAAAGCCCCACGTTAGCACACTAGGAGGAGATCCTGGCACCTCGGTATTCTACAGCAAACGGGTCTCCCAGTGTTTCAGCAAAACTAAGGGAAGCAGCACTACAAAGGACTCCAGGCAGTTAAACACCCTGCAATATCCATCTGAAAGGAGCTGAAGAAAGTGAAAGGGAAGGAAAAGCAGGCAACCTAGAGTTGCCCAAAAGTTCCAGCTTTGCTAATTCTAGCCCAACACCAGGTAAGCTGTCAGAACCCTACAGCCTCCAACTGCCAACCAGGAGGAGATCCTGAAACCCAGGTGGTAGAGCACAGGCAAACCCCAACACCTGGACCTCTGAGTGCCTCAGTGAGGGTGGGGGAACTGGTGGAAACCAGCTCAGAAAACCACCAGACGCCTCGACATTCTACAGCAAAAGAGTTTCCCAGTGCCTCAGCAAAACTAAGGGAAGCAGCACTACAAAGGGCCCCAGGCAGATAAACACCCTGCAACACCCATCTAAAGGATTCAGCCTTGCTGATTCCAGTCCAACACCAGGTAAGCTGCCAGAACCCTGCAGCCTCCAATTGGGAACATTGGAGGCCCCAGCACACAAAGCCAGTGACCAAGACTTAGGCTCCCAACACAAGAAGCTTGGGTCAGTGCCCTGTGCTCCCCAGCAGGAGAGCTCAATCTCTTTAAAGGCCAGGGAATAAAGAAACACTATGAGTAAAAAGAAACATCCCATAGATTCATATTATGAGAAGATTGAAAATCAAGACACAAATTCTGAAGAGGACAACATTGTCAACAAACCCACATCTGCAAACTCAAAAGGGAATATGAACTGGTCTGAAGCCCAAAAAGCCTTCTTAGAAGAGCTCAAGAAGAATTTTAAAAGTCAAATGAGAGAGGTAGAAGAGTCCTTAAAAAATATAATTGGCCAATAGGAAAAAAGTACACTGAAGAAAACAAGTCCTTAAAAAACACAATTGGCCAGCTGAAAAAAAAAGTACACTGAAGATAACAAATCCCTTAAAAATACAATTGGCCAATTGGGGAAGGAAGTACAAAATCTAATCAAAGAAAACAATTTGTTAAAAATTAGAATTGAGCAAATGGAAACTAATGACTCTATGAGAGAGCAAGAATCTGTCAAACAGAAACAAAAAAATAAAAAAATAGATGAAAACATAAAATACCTCACTGGTAAAACAACTGACCTGGAATATCGATCCAGGAGAGCCAATTTAAAAATTTCTGGTCTACCTGAAAATCACAATGAAAAAAAAAGAGCTGGACAGCATCTTTCAGGAAATCATAAAGGAAAACTGCCCTGAAGTCCTAGAATCAGAAGGTAAAATAGCAATAGAAAGAATCCACCACTCACCTCCTGAAAGAGATCCCAAATTGAAAACGCCAAGGAATATAATAGCCAAATTCCAAAATTACCAGGTCAAAGAGAAAATACTGTAAGCAGCCAGAAAGAAAGAATTTAAATATCATGGAACCACAATCAGGAGTACACAGGACCTTGCAGCTTCTACATTAAAAGACCATAAGGCGTGGAACATGATATTCCATAAGACAAAGGAGCTTGGATTGCAGCCAAGGATCAACTACCCAGCAAAAATGAGCATGACCTTTCAGGGGAGGAGATGGATATTCAATGAAATAGGGGACTTCCAAACCTTCCTGATAAAAAGACCAGAGCTGAACAAAAAATTTGATCTTCAAGTACAATATTCAAGAGAGACATAAAAAGGTAAGTGGGACAGAAAGATATAATATGTTGTTAAAAAGGGCAAATTGTTTACATCCCTACAAGGGAAGATGACACTTGCAACTCTTGAGAATTGTATTGTTATTACACCATGTTAAAGGAATATACATAAAGGGGGCTGATATAACATGACTTTGATGTAATGATAAAAAAAAATCTAATCAAGTGGGATAAATGGATCCAAGTAAGTGGATTAGTCTAATCTAAGAAAATGTACTAAGAAAGGAGGAGGCAGACAAGGGTAAATTACATTACAGGAAAAGACACAAAAACCTATTACAGCAGAGGGAAAGAAGGGAGGGGGATGAGCATTGTTTGAACCTTACTTCCATCAGATTTGGCTCAAAAAGGGAATAACATAATCAATTAGGCATAGAAATCAAACTTGCCCTATAGGCAATTAGGGAAAAGGGGAAAGAAAAGGGAGGGGAGATAGAAGGGAGGGAAGAAGCAGTAAGGATAAAGGGAAAGAAAAGGGAAAGGGCTAATAGAAGGGAGGAGGGACTGAAGGAGGCAGTGGTCAAAAGCAAAACACTAGTGAGGAGGGAAAAGGAGAAAGGAAAAAGAAAAGCATAAACAGCGGGGAAAAAGATGGAGAAAAAGACAGAGATAGTAATCATGACTGTGAACATGAAAAAGGATGAACTCTCCATATAATGGAAGCAGATAGTAGAATGGATTAAAAACCATAATCCTACAATATGTTGTTTGCAGGAAACACATTTGAAAAAGAGTGACACACACAGGGTAAAGGTAAAAGGCTGGAGCAGAATATATTATGCTTCAGCTGAAAAGCAGGGGTAGCAATCCTGATCTCAGACAAAGCAAAAGCAAAAATAGATCTTATCAAAAGAGATGAGGAAGGAAATTACATCCTGCTAAAAGACACCATAGACAATGAAGTAATATCATTACTAAACATATATGCACCAAATGGTATAGCATTCAAATACTTATAGGAGAAGTTCAAGGAGTTACAGGAAGAAATAGACAGCAAAACTATACTAGTAGGGGACCTCAACCTCCCCCTCTCTGAACTAGATAAATCTAACCACAAAATAAACAAGAAAGAAGTTAAGGAAGTGAATAGAACATTAGAAAAGTTAGGTATGATAGACCTCTGGAGAAAACTGAATGGGGATAGGAAGGAATATACTTTTTTCTCAGTGGTACATGGCACATACACAAAAATTGACCATGTACGAAGGCATAAAAACCTCACAATCCAATGCAGAAAGGCAGAAATATTAAATGCATCCTTTTCAGACCATGATGCAATAAAAATCATATGTAATAAAGAGCCATGGAACGATAGATTAAAAAATAATTGGAAACTAAATAATCTAATCCTGAAAAAAGATTGGGTCAAACAACAAATCATAGAAACAATCAATAATTTCATTCAAGAGAATGACAATAATGAGACAACATACCAAAACTTATGGGAAGCAGCGAAAGCAGTTCTTAGGGGAACTTTTATATCTCTAAATGCTTACATAAATAAAATAGAAAAAGAGGAGATCAACGAATTGGGCATACAACTAAAAAAACTAGAAAGAGAACAAGTTAAAAATCCTCCATTAAATACCAAATTAGAAATATTGAAAACCAAAGGAAAAATTAATAAAAATCAAATTAAGAAAACTATTAAACTAATAAATAAAACTAAGAGATGGTTTTATGAAAAAAACAATAAAATAGATAAACCTTTGGTTAATTTAATTTAAAAAAAGAAAGAAGAAAACCAAATTACTAGTATCAAGAATGAAAAGGGTGAAGCTACCACCAAGGAAGAGGAAATTAAGACAATAATTAGGAACTATTTTGCCAACTGTATGCCAACAAATTTGACAATCTTAGTGAAATGGATACATATTTACAAAAATATAAATTGCCCAGATTAACAGAAGAGGAAGTAAAATACTTAAATAACCCCATCTCAGAAAAAGAAATTGAGCAAGCCATTGATGAGCTCCCTAGGAAAAAAATCTCCCGGGCCAGATAGATTTACATGTGAATTCTATCAAACATTTAAAGAACAATTAATTTCCATACTATATATACCATTTGGGAAAATAGGTGAAGAAAGAGTCTTACCAAATTCTTTTTATAATACAAATATGGTGCTGTTACTTAAACCAGGAAGAGTCAAAACAGAGAGAAAAAATTATAGACCAATTTCTCTAATGAATATAGATGCAAAAATTTTAAAGAAAATATTAACAAATAGATTACAGCAACTTATCCCAAGAATAATACACTATGACCAGGTAGGATTTATACCAGGAATGCAGGGCTGGTTCAATATTAGGAAAACTATCAGCATAATTGATCATATCAATGACAAAACTAACAGAAACCACATGATCATCTCAATAGATGCAGAAAAAGCTTTTGACAAAATATAACACCCATTCCTATTAAAAACACTAGAGAGCATAGGAATAAATGGAGTCTTCCTTAAAATAATAAATAGCATCTACCTAAAACCTTCAGCAAGCAACATATGTAATGGAGACAAGCTAGAATCATTTCCAATAAGATTGGGGGTGAAACAAGGATGTCCATTATCACCACTGTTGTTCAATATCATACTGGAAACATTAGCCTTAGCACTAAGAGAAGAAAAAGAAATTGAAGGTATTACACTAGGCAAAGAAGAAACAAAGCTATCACTCTTTGCAGATGACATGGTGATATACTTAGAGAATCCCAGAGAATCAAGTAAGAAACTACTTGAAATAATAAACAACTTCAGCAAAGTTGCAGGTTGTAAAATGAACCCACATAAATCATTGGCATTTCTATATATTACCAACAAAGCCCAACAGCAAGAGATAGAAAGAGAAATTCCATTTAAACTTACTGTAGACGTTATAAAATATTTAGGAGTCTACCTCCTGAAACAAACCCAGGAGCTCTATGAGCACAATTACAAAACACTTTTCACACAAATAAAGTCAGATCTAAATAATTGGGAAAACATCAGTTGCTCATGAGTAAGCTGAGCTAATATAATAAAAATGACAATTCTACCTAAGCTAATTCACTTATTCAGTGCCATACCAATCAAACTACCAAAAAATTATTATAGAGTTAGAAAAAATAATAACAAGATTCATTTGGAAGAACAAAAGGTCCAGAATATCAAGGGAACTAATAAAAAGAAATGCAGGGGAAGGTGACTTAGCTAGTCCAGATCTTAAATTGTATTATAAAGCAGCAATCATCAAAACTGCTTGGTACTGGCTAAGAAATAGAGTGGTAGATCAGTGGAATAGGTTAAATATGCAAGACACAGTGGTCATGACTATAGTAATCTATTATTTGATAAACCCAAAGACCCCAGTTTCTGGGATAAGAACCTACTCTTTGAAAAAAAAAAACTGCTGGGAAAACTGGAAAAGAGTATGGCAGAAAATAGGCATAGACCAAAATCTCACACCATATACCAAAATAAAGTCAAAATGGGTTCATGATCTAGATATAAAGGCTGATAGTATAAGCAAACTGGGAGAGCAAGGAATAGTTTACCTATCAGATCTATGGAGAAGAGAAGAATTCATGACCAAACAGGGGATAGAGAACATTACCAAAAGCAAAATGGATAATTTTGATTACATTAAATTGAAAAGTTTTTGCACAAACAAAGCCAATGCAACTAAGATTAGAAGGAAGTTAGAAAACTGGGACAGAATTTTTACAACCAGTCCGATAAGGGCCTCATTTCTAAAATATATAGAGAACTGAGTCAAATTTATAAGAATACAAGTCAGTCCTCAATTAAGAAATGGTCAAAGGATATGAATGGGCAGTTTTCAGATTAAGAAATTAAAGCTATCTATAGTCATATGAAAAAAATGCTCTAAATCACTATTGATTAGAGAAATGCAAATCAAAACAACTCTGAGGTACCACATCACACCTATCAGATTGGCCAACATGACAAAACAGGAAAATGATAAATGTTGGAGAAGATGTGGTAAAATTGGAACACTAATGTACTGTTGGTGGAGTTGTGAAATGATCCAACCATTTTGGAGAGCAATTTGGAACTATGCCCAAAGGTCTATGAAAATGTGCATTCTCTTTGACCCAGCAATAGCACTTCTAGGGCTATATCCCAAAGAGATTATACAAGTGGGAAAAGGACCCACATGTACAAAAATATTCATAGCAGCTCTTTTTGTGGTGGCAAAGAATTGGAAATTGAGAGGATGTCCATCAATTGGGCGATGGCTGAGGAAGTTGTGGTATATGAATGTAATGTAATACTACTGTGCTATAAGAAATGATGAACAGGTTGACTTCAGAAAAACCTAGAAATACTTGTATGGTCTGATGCTGAGTGAAGTGAGCAGAACCAAGAGAACGATGCACACAATAGCAGCCACATTGTGTGATGACTAATATTGATAAACTTAACCCTTCCCAGCAATACAAGGATCCAAGACGTCTCCAAAGGCCTCATGATGGAAAATGCTATCCACATCCAAAGAAAGAACTGTGGAAGTTGAGTTGCTATTTTTTTTCTCTTCTATTGAGTTTTGTTTCCTCTTTCTGGTGGTTCCTCCTATTGGTTCTAATTTTTACTTACAACATCTCTGATGTGAAAATATGTTTAATAGGAATGTATATGTATAGCCTTTATCAGATTGTGCACCGTCTTGGGAAGGGTGGTAGGGAGGAAGGGGGAGAAAAATTTTAAACTCAAAAGCATATGGAAGTGATTGTTGATAAATCAAAATAAATTAATAAATTTTTTTAAAACAATGGAGATAATAACAGCACCTACCTCCTAATGTTGTCGTGAGGATCAAATGGGTTAATAATTGTAATGCCCTTAGCACACTGCCTGATCGTAGAGTAAGCTAAGTAAACTTAGTTACTACTTCTACTACTACAACTATAACTACTACCACTACTACTACTACTACTGTTACCACTACTACTTGTACTCTCCAATTGTTCTAATCCCTCTTCTGGCTTGGGAGATTCTGAGGTATGAATAATGATGCTTGACAAGGAAAAGCTAATTTTGATTAGTTTCTCTCCTTTAGCTCTTTAATTGTGGTTTTCTAGTAATTTACATGTATATGTGTGTGTATGTGTGTGTGTATATATACATACATATACATCTATACATGCATATATATGATATATGTGTATGAGATATGTAAATATATGTACAATAATTATATATTCATATTATGCATAGAAAAATATAATACAAGGCATTTTTGGTGAATGGAGTAGGGTGAGAAGGCATAAGTACTTCGTAAGAAAGTGGTGCTTGAGCTGATCTTTGAAGCCAAATGTGAATGTATACCCCGAGGCAAATTTTTAGCACAAGAGTAAACAGCTGATTAGGCCTAGTTTGGCATCAGCAGTTCTGTAATTCTGACAACTTAAACTTGTTTCTTGGCATCACAACTATAATAGGCAAGACTAGTCTACTAGAAATAACACCTCAATGGTTGTTCAGAAAACATTACTACGGTGTACCAGGAAAACCAGTATCAAATATTGGGGTAATGGATTCAATTAAGGTGGTCATTAATATCACACAAAGTTGGGGGTATGGGGAAGATATCAAAGCCCAGGAAAGCAGAGCTGGCTTGATCTTACTGAGTCATACTTTAGATTGTTCTAACTCAATCTGTTGGAGATGATCTCATGAGGTTCTGGGAGTCATACAATTCTAAGGATCATTGAACTAGTCACCCTCAGGTTACAGGTTACATTGCCATGAACTGGGGGGAGGGGAGAGAAAAAAATTTACATGATTTTGTTGTATATTTGAAAGGAATAGCAAGTTGTGTATAGTAGATTTGCAGTTTCATGGACAATCATCTTTTTTACTGTACTAGGTTATGGAAATGTTATTTTATTCCATAAATTAAAAATAAAATTAAAAAAATAGAAAGTTAGTCTACAAAGTTTTAGATAAGGGGTTCTTAACTGGGTTAAGTTGAATTTTGCTTATTTTTTTGTATTTTGGTAACTATATTTTAATATAATTGTTTTCCTTTGCAACCCACTGTATTTTATTTTATGCATTTAAAATGATTCTGAAAAAAAAAGGGTCCAAAGGTTTCACTAGACTACCAAAGGCATTATTAACATAAAAAAGGTTAGGAAACCCTGCCTTTGAAGATTAGGAATTGACCTAAAGTGGGGGGGGGGGGGGGGGGGGGGTGTGTGGTGTGTAGGGTTGAGGAGGAGCAGCTTCCTTTTTCTCTCTCCACAATCCTAGAATATTTTGTTTTAATATTTCCTGAAATCAGAGGTATCAGAGAGAAATTTGGAGTGGAGGTAAGAATCTTTGCTCCTGAGGCACCTTCTTAGTAATTTGAGATAACTCGTTTTAAAGGTAGGGAAGCCCAGAGTAAGTTAAGTTGCATGTGTTTGTGTTTCCATCTGGCCTCACCCTGCTGGCTTACTTTTTTGTTTTTTAACGTGAAATTCATTACTATTTCTTTAATGTATATATTTGAATGGATTTCTTTTTGTATTCAGAGACCTTTGCACTGGACTAGTTTATAATGATTGCATTTTAAAGAAATCTAATAAATAATGACCCTGGTGGCAACTAACAAAGGACAACATAATCAGATATCCTTAAATAAAATATTTTTAACTGACTCTGTCCTAAAAATAAAAAAAGGATTGTCTTGCTGCTATTTTCCTGTAATACAACCTATTTTTGAACATTTTTTGAACCAATTTTCTTCACATTGAAATTGACTTCACATTGAAAACAAAGCTCCTATTTCTGCCAAATTTGACAATTATAGCTTTAGATAACATTTTTTGATGGGAAAAAGCATGATTTTTTTTTAAATTGGGAAATGTGGGCTTTTTTACTTAATCATGCCTAAGTCACAGAGGATATTGACATCAGATTAAAATGGGAAAAAAAAGTTATCCAAAACAAAATTCATCACTAGATTCACAAACAAGGTAGAATCAAGCATTTAGAATGTAGCCTGGTACATGGATAACTTCTGGGGTCACCTCTCATTATATTCCACATGTATATTTAGATATAAAATGAATCATTTTTTGAGCAAGAGTTACTGAATAACATAAAAGAACCCATTGTTTACACAATAGGCCTGGTGAACGATAATGGTAAATATGACAATGATAATAATAAATTAATAATAATAACTACATAGATGGATGGATAAATAGACAGAATGATAGATAAAGATTAAACAAACCCCTATATTACTATTCAGAGGTCTGACATTTCTGTAGTATTTGTTCCGTGTGTAATGGAATGGTGTATAATTCACCTGCTCCAGGGGCAGAGATTTCAAGCTTGAAGGGAACAGATGAATCATCTAGTTCAAGACTCATATTACAGAATAGTCAAGAGACTTGCCCAAGATCAGATGAGTAGAAAGCAACAAATATTCCAACTCAAGCAGCAGGCTTTATTAAGCATCTACTATGTGCCAGGCACTGTGCTAATCACTGGGTAAAGAAAGAAAAAAAAATCCCTGTCCTCAAGGAGCTCACATTCTAATGTGGAGACAACATACAAAAAAATAGCGTATATACCAGATATATACGGTGTAAATGGGAAGCAATCTCAGAGAACTCCAAAGCTAGCATTTTCCCTACTGTATCCCATTGCCTTAGTGAAGCATTATTCTGATCACACAAACCAATCTGAATATTTCAATTACCAAAGGAGGAAAAAAAAAGTCCCTGTTAATTTGTCCTATTTTCACCAGAATAAGAATTTGTCTAGCCTTGGATTAGTTAGACTTCTTTTTTCCTCCTTTCTAATGCATTATGAGAGTCAAAGGAGTAACATGATTAACAAGATGGAGCACTAGACATATTCTCTGATCCCCTTGACCTCCCAGACCTCTCCAAAACAGAAGCTATGTGCCAAGGATAAAGAAACTCAACTGGCTCCATGATTTAGAACACCTTGAATTCCCACACACACACACACACACACACACCAAAAAACAAAGGTTAAAAAAAGAACTGTCATTTACACTAAGCTCATTCAGCACCCCTGCCCTGCACCCTACGCTACAGCAGCAAGACTGCACCAGCCAACCTACACAGGCACACAGGCTCAAAACAAAACCCAATCCTACACACAGGTCCACTCCCCTCCTTCCAGTGCCACAGAGATCCAGGTTCCAGGCTGTCAGGACTCAGCAGTCCTATTCAGGGCTCAAGCCTATAGAAGTTCACTACAGCGCAAAGCCAGAGGTCATGGGGCTGACACAGCCATCGCCATGTAAATGTTCTGTGTTATAAAAATTCTCCATAGGAGAGAGGGGAACAGAGAAAAAGAGTAAGTGATGTGTCTGGGCTCAAAATAGGGCTCAACACCACAAACCACTCTTTCCTCTATTCCAAAATGCTAGAGATCCAAACTCCAAAAATGAAGCCCTTAGCAACACCATGGCATCTCTCTGAACTGCTGGTGCTGGGGCAGAGAACTGAGAACAGAGGGATCAGGACAAGACACAATGTGTGGAGGTGCTGTGTGAAACTCAACCAGGACCAGTTCTGTTCACCCAAAAGTCACTTAGGGCAGATGCCTAGGCTGGTATGCCATGAATTGCCAAGAATAGGAGGAAGTTGAGAGGTTTTGAGATTCAATTCCCAAGGCAACCACATTCAGAGGGAGGAGAGTCAGAGAGAAAATAAAATATTAATTGTAAGAATTCATAAATCACCTGGGGGAGGAGAAAGCTGCAATCTCTAGGACATAGTGGTTAAACTTAATAATTCAATTCAGATATAAGTTCTGCAAGCCCTCAGGCAAAAGACTTTCAAATACAGTAGAAAGGAAATTTAATAGAACAAGACTACTGTATAATCATCATAAAATGCAGGAGGGAATGGAATAATGTATTCCAAGAAAGCATTGGGGCTCATGCTACAGCCCAGGGTAACTGCAGGTTTAACCATATATAAAGAAAAATAGACATTCAATAATAAAGAGGCATTTGAAACATTCTTAGACAGAAACTCAGACCTGAAGATATTATTTGTTTTTTTAAATACCCCAGGCAACAGAAATTCAGGAAGAGTGAACAAATTCAGCAGTCAAGCACAGAAACAGCAACAGTGATAGCAGAGAGACCATTAAGGGACTTCTTTCTAAATTTATACCAAGAAACAAGGGTGAAGGTAAGAATCAGGTGGAGGGAACAGTAAAGAGGTTTTTGTTTTGTTTTATTTTGTTTTTTGTGGGTCTACATTACAAAATGGCAGGATGAATGAAAGCGGAGAAAGTGGAACAGTGAAACAGAGGGGAGTGAATGATGTTCACAGGTCAGATCAAGAGTTAGCAATGAGGGGAAGGAGACCCTAGTGGTCTCAGGAAGAGAAAAACTTGTAAGGGAATCAGAAGGTGAAGAAGGATTAAAAAGATGGAGGGAAAAGAGAAATGCCTTGCTTTTATAGTAGGAGAGGATTCCACTGGTGAATGTTCCTATGGAGGAAGAGATGTTCTGTGAAAGGAGATAGGGACCTCATGCTGGGTTTGGTCAGAGTATTTTGGGGCTTGAAAAGACAACTAGTCTTATCTCAGGAGAGAGAGACTTGGATAATCTGAGGGATATCCCCTGCTAAGAAGGGAAAACCCATAATACTTTGGAAGCTATGCTTCCATGGGGAATACGGAGAACAATGACTAGATAATTGTAGGGACCAGAAAGCAGAGAATGAGGGTCTAGAGTAGACAGAAAGAGAAGGTGAATAAAGAATAGAGTGAAAAAACTTTTTTGTGGAAAGGGGTAAAAATAGTTAATATATCCTTTTCAGATCATATCACAATAAAATAATCATTTGTTCAGGGACCACAAACAAAAAACACAAACTCAAAATTTAACAATGAGATATTACATCATGAATGAGTCAAAGAACAAACTATAGAAACAATTAATAATTATGTGAAAGAAAATTAGTAATTATTAAACAACATGTCAACATTTCTGGGATGTAGCTACAATAGTTTTCAGTGGAGAGTCAGTCAAAGGAAGTAGCATGTTTACCTTGGAGAAGAGAAACATTGTAATGATGGCTATCCAAGTTTTTGAAAAACTGTCATATAGGGGATTCGGGGAAGATCGCTGAGTAGGTCAGAAATTTTCAAGCTTTCCAAGTTTTCTCCAGAAACAGACAAAAAATCGCCACAAAATTCTTATTAGAATAAGAATCCTCAGAGCTATAATTCAAAATCCTAGCACCTGAGATCAATGAAGTTGAATTTGGAGATAATGGGCAATGTGTACAGGTAGACCTCAAGACAGACTGTCTATACAAACAGGGGGCATTTGCCCAGAAAGTAAAGAAGTCTGTTTCTCCCCCTGCTCCTATTCTTTCTTTATCTCTGTTTACCTGAACCCACTCCTTAGTACTGTCCTACAGACTGCTTCCCCTACCAACTTATCCATAGAGACAAGGGCCAGTGTAAGTT
This sequence comes from Vombatus ursinus, assembly GCF_900497805.2. Taxonomy (NCBI): domain Eukaryota; kingdom Metazoa; phylum Chordata; class Mammalia; order Diprotodontia; family Vombatidae; genus Vombatus; species Vombatus ursinus. The sequence goes on from NW_020954598.1 coordinate 16,967,324, forward strand.
CAAGAGGCGTGCAGACAGCCTTCTCCAGATCAAGCATCCTGCCCCCTACCCCTATGCCAGCACCTAGAATAAAAAAGAAATATGCCTTGCCCTATTTATGACTCAGAGAATTGGATCTTTTTACTACTTTGTCCCGGAAAATAGAACTAAGAACTATGAGTGGAAATTTCAGAGAGGCAGGTCAAGGCTAATGAGAACAAACTTACTAACAATTTGAGCTGTCAAAAGTGAAATGAGCTACTTTGAGAGGTCAGTAATGACTGGATAACCACTAGAGAGAGAGAGTTATGTCATAAATGATTTTTTTCTCAGGTACAGGTTCAGCTAGATGACCTGTAAATCTCCTTCCCATGCTGACATTGTGATTCTATGATCACTGAATAGCACTTAACTATTTCCTTTTTAAGCAGGTAGAGAGCTATATTCTTCATAGCTATGCCTATTGAAAGTCCTCTTAGTATAAGAAGATGGGGTAGACATGGAGAATATTAAAATATCTGTATATTTGCACAAGTTGTTCTTAATTTGGGGGAAAGGTATTTTGGTTTTGTTTTTTGGTTGTTTTTAGCCTTAAAAGAAATCAGTATAAACACATGAATTTTTTCCCCTTATTTTACCTGTTGAGAAACTGTCTTAAGTAAATTACCAGAAGTGTCATTGATATGCTACATACTTTTTTTTGGGTGAAGTGGATAATTTTTTTTTTTTTTTTTGCTTTTTGGTGAGGCAATCAGGGTTAAGTGACTTGCCCAGGGTCCCACAGCTAGGGAGCATTATGTGTTTGAGGTCAGATTTGAACTCAGGTCCTCCTGATTCCAAGGCTGGAACTCTATCCACTGTGCCACCTAGCTGCCCCAGGTAATTTGTTAAAAATCTAAACATAAAATGTTCTCTGTACAGGCAAGGTAAATTATTTGGTAGGTATAGGCAGAATAATAAATCTCTAGCAAATTGGCACATGATATACTCCCAATTTTTTGGTGTTTAAATTAAATATATTAAATATTTTGGTTTTTATTTTTTAGAAATTACAACACTTCTGGGAATAATAAACTGTTCAATTCAACTTAATTCAACAAATATTTATTGCAAGCCTATAATGTGCAAGGAGCAGCTAAGTGGTACAATGGATAGAGCCCTGGGCTTAGAGTCAGGAAGACTCATCTTCCTGAGTTCAAATCTGACCTCAAACACTTATTAACTGTATGACTCTGGGCAAGTCACTTAACTTTGTTTGCCTCAGTCTCCTCGTCTGTAAAATGAGCTGGAGAAGAAAATGGCAAACCACTCCAGTATCTTTGCCAAGAAAACTCCAAAATGGGGTCATAAAGAGTCAGATATGACTGAAATGACTGAACAACAGCAATGTGCAAGGTACTGGAGATATAAAGACAAAAACCAATTGTTCATGGCCTTCAAGGATATTGTGCTCTAGCTGGGGTAAATCACAACACACAGTTAAATAAATACAAAGTAATTTCCAAAAGGAAGAAAAAATAACAATTGGAATGGGTTCAAAACGGCCTCCTCTATGGGGTAGCAACTGGACATTAAAAGTAGGGCTAAACATTGTCTTATAGTTAGCAGAGATTATCAGTCAATCAATGATCATTTATTAAGACAATAGTACTTCTCAATCAATGATAATTAACTAAGTCTCTACCGTGTGCCAGGCAATGTGATCATGTCAAATCAGCAAGCATTTATTAAGGGCATGTTATATGCCAGATCAGGTGGTAAACACTGGAGACACAAGATAAAAACAGTCACTGCCCTCAAGAAGCTCATATTCTAATGGGGGAGACAACATGTAAAAAGCTATATACAAACAAGACACTCACAGGGTAAAATGGGGGTAATCTCAAAGGAAGACACTAGCATTGTAGAAGACTGGGAAAGTCTTCCTAATGAAAAAGGCAAGCTGTTGGGGGGAATGGAGTGTCTTGTACTAGACAAAGAAAAGAGGCCAGTGTTGTTGGATCTGTTGAGTACATGGAGGGGAGTAAGATGTAAGAAGACTGGAAAGGTAAGAAAAGACCAAACTATGAAAACCAAACAAAGTATTAAGTACTGCACTCAATTCAAATTCTTCAAAGATTTAATAAGTGCCTTCTTCAGTGTGCCAGGCTCTAGGAATGGAGAAAGAGTGCTATCCTGAAGATGCTTGCAAGAAACTGTGAATGGTCTCAGAGTTTCTAACATCTCACACCATACTGTCTCATGACTGAGATGAATTTTCACTGAACAAAGCAATTTTGGTTTCATTTGGCAAGGGAATTAAATGACACAGCCAGCAGAGACCTACTAAATCTTATTTCCCTCCAAGACCCACTGCCTAATTTGTGACTAAGTCTTTCCACACCAGGGTATAGACAGGAAGCATCCCTGAACACTGTAGTCACATTACAACTCATGTTCTTATGATGTAAGAAAATTTAAAGCAGAATAATGGAATATTTGGATGATATTATTTCATTTCACACATCTAATACATACTGAAGTACTTCGTACCCATCAACATGTCAATATTCATAGAACTTGATTTTTTTCAGCGTGGGAACTTCCTTAAAATATGCAGATTACAATCTATCTATAATTTATAGTCGGATAGTTTCCTGATACTCATAGAGGCTAAGGGTTTGCCCATAGCTACACAGGTAGTAAATGTCACAGGCAGGATTGCAATCCGAGTCTTCCTGACTTCAGGTTCCGCACTTTAATCCACTATGCTGCATTGTCTCTCAAACCACTAACAGTAAGGTAATTGATGTTTGTTGTACTATATTTTATATTTGTATGTTTTCTGGAGACTACCCCTTCCTTCTGTATTAGTAGTCTTCAATGGCTATTAAGAAATTGAATGTAAAACAATATATGAAGTACTATTAAAGAAAAAAGAAACTCACCCTATTACCCACCCTCAAGAAACTTACACTCTTAACTATAGGACTATAGATTTATAGCTGGAAGAGATCTCCAAGTCTATCCAGTCTAACCTTCTCATTTTTACAGATGAGGAAGCTGAGTCACAGAGAAGTTAAGCAACTTGATCAAGGTCATACAAGAAGTAAATACTAGATATGAGATGTGAATCTGTTCCTCTGAATCACAAAGTCATGGAGTCTAAATATATAAGAGTTGGAAGGGCCTACAGCAACCATCTGATCTAATCCATACACAAAATAAATTCCCATTATAACATTTGGATTCCAAATCCAGCAATTTTTTCACTATACCATGTTATAGAGTACAAAATATCAAAACATCAGAAACTCAATATTAATACTCCAATTCCACAAGTGTACAAACTAATAAAATATAGTCATAGTTGAAGGAATGCATAGTAAAGGAGTATTTTGGATGTGATAATGTGGAGATGACTTTAAGCGGAGGTGAAGGCTGTAGCATAGAGAGTGACAGATATGAAAGGGAAACAAATTCATGTCAGCTGGCATCAGAGGATAGCATGGCCAAGACAGGAGTAAACCAAACAGGTTCACTGGATATCAAGGAGATCTGCTCAGCTGAATAGAAGAGTACCTGCTGAGGAATAATCAATGAAGTTAATGAGGTGCGCCTATTGAATTGGTGGAAGACCAGAAATCTTAAATCTTCACGTAGTAAGGAAATTCTTAAGCAAAGAAATAACATGATTTTTAAAAAAGGTATTCAGGGGAGTTTATTCTAGCAGTAAGTAGGATTATCTGGAAAAAAAAGAGGGAAGACAAAAAACAGGGAAACTTTAGGCAGATGCTCCTAGAATGAGGTGATGAGGACTTGAACTAGAATGGTGACTGTGGGGAAAAAAAAGAAAGAAAAGAAAAGAACGACAAGTAGAGACAAGTAAAGACTTTTGTACATCAAGAGGAGAGTCCCGGGAAAAGTTATCAATAACTTTGGGTCACACCCTCTCTGAGTTTCCTTCCCAGCTTTGGTAGGCTGGGGCCATAGAGAAGAGACATCTTCTTCCCCTCCCCCCACCACTGTCCTAGGGGTAACCCTGAAGGTGTGGGAAGAATTTCTGATACAAAATATCCCAAAATTCTTAGTACAATTTTAAGCTAGTAGAGTTTAAAATGCTAATCGCTTTAACTAATTATTAATTAGAACTTAACTAATTGGTATTTAAGTTCTAATAGCTTAAAACTGTATTAAGAATTTTAGGACACTGTACTATGCTCATGAGTGCTATCCAGTGTACTCCCCAATGGCAATTAACTTGTTAATATCAATTAGTTAATATCAAATAATATCAATTAGCAATAATATCAATATTAGTAATCCAAAGGAACCATGACCTTTCAGGGTCCGGTCAGAGATTTGATCAATAATGTCTGTCTTTGTGTGTCTTTCTGGTTTAACACCTTAGGAACTGGCTTTAGGGAGTTGAGTGTTATCTTCAGTTTTCTCGGGATAGTGGGGGTTTTCTGCTGCAGCCTGTTAGTCTGCATCTGTTTGTTGGTAGAGGGTAAGAGAATAAGGTGGAGAGGTTGAGGCTGGGCTAAGCAAGATCCTAGATAGGATGGCTATGAATGAGAACTGCTCCTAAATTAGTCTTTCTAGGCTAATGTCTAAGGGTGATCTGAGGCTCTTCATACATGGAAGAACTAGACAAAATATCTCAATTGAGAATTCTTTCATTTTCCTCAGTCCAACCCCTGAAGTACAAACTAGGGTCCCTGCTTCCAGAAAAGTCTGTATTCTATCTTAGTCTGACATAAACTCATTTTTTTTTCATTTCATTACCAAAGAGTCCTTTTCCATAGCCATCCTCACTTAATTGAATTACTGTAGGCTGAGTCTACCCTTAGGCTGCCTGAGAAGCCTGTCTTCTTCCTAGTCTCAAGACTCCACTGAACCCAAATCTTTCTGGAATCTTTCCCTTGATCCCACAGTTCTTCTGTTGGTAACCTGTCTGTCTGTGTTTATTTGTTTATTTCTCTTGGTATGTCTCACATTCTTCTGCAAAGGAGCTATTGGGATAACATCAATATCTTTGTCATTGCTTTTGTCTCCCCCCCCCCCCCCAGAAGAGTATAATAGAATCTCAGGGAACTCAGACAACTTGATGAAAGTCACAAAGATAATGCTATTCCCTCTGTAGCCAGAGCCATAAACACAGGTGAACTTAAAAGCTGAAAGCCCAAGATATCATCTACACCTGCCCCTTCAATTTACAGATAAGAAAAGTGAGGACTCCTGGATAGAAAGCATAAGTGACTTGCCCAAGGTCATGTTACTAGTTAGCAGATCAAGGACTAGAATCTCAAATTCTGTTACATTTGGGCCTCAATTTCTTCAATCGTAATATGGCTTCTGAGGTCTACTCCAGAATCTATGAGCCTGTGTTCTGTCTGTCTCTTAACCTCTAATCCAACAGTGTTCTTTCCCCTTCAATCAACCTAAGTTTTTCTTATCCAATCGATTCATTTTAACCTGTTTTTGTTGTTGTTACTGTTGCTGTCTGCCTGCAAACTAGGCTTTTATTTTATTTAATTATTTTTCAATTATTAAGCATTCTTTTTTTCTCACCCACTGAAAAGCGGGACAGAAAGAAGGGAAAGGGGAAGGAGAAGGGGGACAAAAGAACTCCTATATCAAATAAACACAGGCAAAACACGTTCCCCCATTGGTCACATCCAAAAATGCATATCTTCTTTTGTATATTAATCTATCATCTCTCTGTTATGATGTCAGCAGCACTCTTTCTTGTTGGTCTTCTGGAATCATAGCTGATCATTTAGTTGATTAGACTTCTTAAGTCTTTCAAAATTATTCATTTTTATAATACTGATATCATAGTATTAATTGTTCTGGTTCTGTTCAATTCACTTAGCAGTCATTCATGTAGATACGGTTTTGTACGTCTCTTTCTTTTTCCTCATTTTTTAGAGCACAATAGTATTTCATCCCATTCACCTACCACAATTTGTTCAGGCATTCCCAAATTGAAGAGTACTCCATTATTTTTCAGGGTTTTGCTTGTTTGTTGCTGTTGGTGTTGTTTTGCCACCACAAAGAGATAGAAGAAAGAAGAAAAGGCTCCCTATACACAAAAAATATTTATAATCGTACTTTTTCCTGAAAAAAAATTAAAATGCAGAATGATCCTAGGACCATATTTAAAATTGAGTCCTCGGACACCATTTAGTCCAACACTCTCATTTTATAGATGATAAACTTAAGCCCAAGGAGGATTTAAAAGTCATCTAATCCATTATCCTCATTTTACAGATGAAAAAACTGAGACCTGAGGAACAAAATATCTTGTACAAGGTTACTCAAGTATTAAATAGTTCAGCTAGAACTCAAACCCAAGTTTCTTCTAACCCCAAATGTTCATGCTATTATATTACATGAAGGGATGTGATATTTTAGAGATGTGAATATGTTTATTTCTTAAATCATTCTTTGAGTCTTGAATGTATTCAGGTAATTTCTTTGCAAATTCTTTTCATGAGGGTTTGTTTTAAATAGTCAGAAACAGCTGAAAATATGCATACTGATTCTAACATGTTAGATCAGTTTCGCAGCCACATTAGGGTACAATCCCCATCTGTGGATGTCTGAGCTGCACTTGGGTGTTTCTCAATAATCTACTTACTAAGTAAATCCTGGTGGTGACATGAAGTTGTTACCTGAGAGTTCCATAGTTTCTCTAATGTTCTGGTATCTCCAGAGGTGCAGCTCTTACAACTATTTCAGGGGCTCAGCACAAAATGCTTGTGGTAGCCACAGGCTGGACCAGTAATGGAACCAGTCCTTACTATGATCAATATTCAAACTAAGACATGCAAGTCAATTTGTTTCCCTGGGAGCTATTTTACTGTCAGCAGACCAAGAGCAGACTTAATGACAAGTCCCTCCTATATGCGGATCTCTTTCTCCCCCTCCCCCTCTCCCCCCCCACTCAATCACTGTCTCACTGTGTCACACACACACACACACACACACACACACACACACACACACACACACTCTCTCTCTCTCTCTCTCCCTCTCCCTCTCTCTCAATAAACTCCAGTTACTCCCTATGACCCCAGGATCAAACATAAATCCTGTTTGGCTTTTAAAGCCCTTTATAACCTGGCCCTTCCCTACCTTTCCAGTCTTCTTACACCTTATTCCCCTTCCCTTTGCCCATGACCCAGTGACACTGACCTTGTTGTTTCTTGCTAAGACTCTTCATCCCCCAACTCAGGACCTTTTCCCTCCTTATCTCCCATGCTTGAAATGCTTTCCTTCTTCACCTCAGTCTCCTGGCTTCCCTCACATCCTTGAAATTTCAGCTAAAAACCCACAATCTACAAGAAGCCTTTCCCCTTCAATACTAGTGTCTTCCATTTTCCAGTTCTTTGCCACACAAAGAGAGCTGCTGTATACATTTTAGAACATATAGGTTCTTTTCCTTTTTCCCTAATTGTCTTTGGAACTAGAACTAGTGGTGGTATTTCTAGGCAGTTAAATTGGCTGAACTTCTGGTATATGATTATGAAGGAGTACTACTGTGCTATAAGAAATGATGAACTCAGTGACCTTTGAAAACATGGAAAGACTTGTATGAAATAATGAAGAGTGAAGTGAGCAGAACCAAGAGAACATTGTGTACAGTAACAGTAATGTTGCAATATTTTTTAAGAATGACTGTGAGTGAATATCATTTTCACTTTTATAAATACCCAAATTAACCATAAAGGACATATGAAAAAAAGTGCTATCTACATCCAGAGAAAGAACTGGTAAACAGAAGTATGTATAGAATAATTTTATATACATATATGTATATATGTGTGTATACATGTGTGTATATGTATATACACACACATATATATGTGCATATTTGTGTCTAATGGCAGCCATCTCTAGGGTAGGGGAGAGGGAGAGGAAAGAAAAAAAAAGAAATTTACACAATAACTTTATTACCTATTTAAAAGGAATAGCAAGTTATAAATAACAGATTTGCAGTTTCATGTGCAATCATCTTTTTTATTATGTTATGGGAATACTTATTTTATTCCATAAATTAAAAATAAATAAAAATCCTAGTGCCTTTCCTCAGAGATTACCTCCAGTTAATGCTGTATAGCTATTTGTATGTCCTCTCCTCCATAAGAATATGAGCTACATGAGGACAAGGTCTATTTTTGCTTTCTTTTTATCCCCAGTGCCTGACACATAGTAGGCATTTAAATAAATGCTTGTTGACTTGACTTAAAGAATCCCTACATCCTAGCCTTGACTCAGAAACATGAATTTTGGAAGCTGGCAGCGACTATGTAAGTCACCAAATCCAGTGCCTTTATTTTATAAATAAGTAAATTGAGTCCTACAGAGAATTTGCCAGAGCTACACATAAGCCTTTCACGTGTTCCAATTTGGCGGAAGTAGCAAAAGCTAATCTTTAACTGCTAGGCTAATGAAACAGTCAGTATTAAAACCCAGAGCTCCTGATTTTTTTTCTGATTGACGGCTTTCCCTTCTATTTGAGACTGATTTTCCCTACGTTGCTGAGGCTAGAAGCCCAGGAGTTACTCGCTGCTGATCCCAGTACTGATCAGCAGAAAAGTTTTAAATTAATCTGCCTCATTTTTGCTTGGTAGATACCCCTTAGACAGCCTGGTAGCTCTCACTCCAAAGGAGCTCACAATATCGATGCTAGACTTAACGTGCATATTCCACTAGCTTCATTTCAGCACCACGTACCGAACTCCAGAACTCCAGAGATCCACCAGCCTCTGCCTCCCCCACAGCAGGCTTTAGAGGCAAGCACTGCATTCTTACAGAACACAAGAACACCTGGTTTGGTAGAGTGCAGGGAATAGCATAGGCTCCAGGAAGGAAGCTCTAAGCAGTAACAGAAGGGTACTCACTACAGGGTACGAGGGGAACGTGCTGCACTGGAGCCGCATTTCCCCATCCTCCCCCAGACCCTGCACACATGCACACACACACGTGAGAGTCTTAGTACAGTCCCTGAATGTGGGGCGGGGGGGTGGGGGGAAACCCCTGAACCCTGTGAAAAGGTCAATCCAACCCTGAGCTGACCTGCATGAATCAGATTTCTCCCAGCTGCTTTCTCCTCCTCCTCCTCCTCCTCCTTCTCCTTCTCCCCCCTCCCCCCTTCTCCTCTTAAGCCCAGTATGGGAGACAGAGAAAGAGAAAAGAATCATACACACACATACACACATACACACACACAAAAGCATACGCACGCACTCACAAAAGAAGCAAGGAAGACAAAGACATAACAGAAACAATGAAAACAGAAAGGGAGATACTATCTGGAGAAGGAGAAGGGAAAGGAAAGGAGGAGAGGGGGGAGGGAGAGGAAAGATAGCAAAACCTAAACTCTGTTTCCTGTTCTGAAAAGATTTGATGACTATAAAAAACTCCCAAAACAAGTGGGTGGAAAGATGCAAGAGGAAGATGACTTAGATATTAGTGGCCTCTTTGGCACCCTCCACTTTTCAGTTCCTTCCTTCCTTGTATTACTCTCATTAGTCAAACTCCCTCCACCAGCCAAGCCCCACGTAGCCTGCATGCAGGCGTGTGCACACACACGCACAAGCTGATTGTGCTTTCTTTGCTTGGCTTCCAGAGACATGGTACTCACTGTCAGCTCTGGGACCAGGACTATGTGGGAAACGTGCAAACTGGAGCCAATTCATGGAAGGTGCAGGAGAACACTGTTAGTCTTTTTTTTTTTCTTTAATGAACTAACTGCCCCTCCCCCCTCACTATACACAACCCATATGCCTATTTGAATATTAGCAAGTCACTGAAAATGTTACTGTGTAATGACAGAAGATGATGAAAACATCTGAAAGTGACATCCCAAAATAAGAAGTTTAAATCATAATGGTGCATTGAAAAGGGTAGTTGACTTGGAGCCCAGTTCCAGATCTGCCATCTGTGAAATCTTGAGCAAATCACCTAATCCTGTTCCTCATCTATTGGAGATTTTGGAGTAGATGATTTCAGAGCTCTAAATCTTAAAATTATTCAACTGAAGTAAAAAAAAAGTGCCTGATTCTTTTACCTATGCTTCAGTTTACACTGTCAGCTAAAATTTAGTAGAATTAGCAAAAGAACATCCCTGACTTTTTATTACTCTCTAATACTGAGACATACAACACCATATAGTGGTAAGAGTTCTGGCTGTGGGACCAGAAGACAGAGGTTCCAGTGTTGATTCTGCTACATACTGTGCAAACTTGGGCAAGTTCATCACACATCTCTGAGCCTCAGTTTCTTCATCTATAAAATGGGGATAATTGCCCTTGCCCTAATATTCCTCATAGGGATGATGTGAAGAACAAATAGGAACCTCAAAGTGTTATAACATTTTAAAGCTTTATAAGTAGCATCCTGGGAGCCCTCATAGAACAGTAGGAGGAGCACTGACTAGAATCCAGATCACACCACACTTTTGATACTTCTGTATCCTTGGGAAAATCTCTGAACCTCTCTTTGCCCGTATGTTCCTACTTGTAAAATAAGAAGTGAATAGGGCAGAGGAGGGGGAAGGTAGAAGGTCATTACAAACCCCAACAATTTCAATGTAAGAGAATTGTTGTGTTACCTTGAAGATGACTAATGTAGAAGCACAGTAGGAAGACCCTGAAACTCCTTACACTAAATAGACTCAAGCAGCTAAGTACTGTGGTGATATGATTAATTCTTACTGCTTGAATTGTTAAAGTTTTTTTTTCTGATTCTATCCTGTCAACTCAGTATTTATAATGAACCTACTATGTGTTGAGCCTGAAATATAATGTCTCAATGAGAACAAATAGGCCATGAATAAGAGTTTGAGTAGCTTTTCAAAGAGTAATGTTTGTGCTCTATTTCAGCTTCACAAGGCCCTCCTTCCCCCACCTTTTTTTTATACTGTTGGGTTATTATAATCCTTTTGCCTCCCACTAACAGAGACCTACCTTTCTCCTAAAAACTATACATTTTTAGCTACTCTGTCTAATGTGGGCTACTCCTTTTTTCTCTCTTTTCTTCATAACTAGAAGCTGATGTCAGTACTCTATCTTCCATCATCCCTATGACCATTTTCAAATCTTTTCTTTGACACCATCACTGAATAATATTTCTGTGGCAGTGAACTATCTTGACTATACTGATCCCTTCTAAACTCGCTCTGTCTCCTGATGACTTTTATAACCTATGTTTGCAACCTAGAGACTCTTTGCAATGGTGGAGAGCAGTGATGTCAAACTCAAATAGAAATAAGAGCCACTAAACCATATGTAAGGATTGCTGAAGGCTACCTATTGACTTAGAACATCACATGTTAACATTATCTATACTCTATTGTATTTTTATTTATTTTGTTACGTATCGGTGATAGTAAGAGGAAGAGCAGCTCAGCTGAGTCTTCATCAGCAGAGTCAGGATCTGGTTCTGAGGAGAAAGAAGAGAGCAGCAGTGAGGGATAAGAAGAGGAGACAGGAAGTAATTCTGAGGAAGTATCTGAACAGTCTGCTGGAGAAGTGAGTGAAGAAGAAATGAGTGAAGAGCCAGAGCAAGAGAATGGAAACCATATCTTAGTTGTTACAGGGTCAAGGTTTGACTGAGATTTGGGAAAGAAAAGTTGGAGAGGGAATGCTGCAATCTAACACCACGGTGGAAGGATATCACATCCCAATTCTGTGGCCTTATCTCCCATTGAGCCAAAGCAGGGAGCTCCCCAAATACCTTCGTGCCCTCTAGGGTTGTCAGAATCCCAGAGTCTGAACAGGAATGAAGAAGGCACATACAAACCAAAGGATATAAAGACTTATGAAATTGTGTCTCTGAAATGGTTGAAAATGGAAAAGGAGGAAGAAAACTTCCTGATTATCTCCCTCAGAGAAATCAATATGATCCTGAATGCTCAGCACCAAAATATTGTCACTGTCTGGGAAATGGTAGTGGGCAGCAACATAAACCAAGATCTACATCAAGATGAATTATGTGGAGCATGACCGAAAGAGCCTCATGAAGACAATGAAACAGCCTTTCCTGCCAAGGGAAGTGAAGATACTGATGATCCAGCTTCTGTGAAGGGTGAGGCATCTTCCTGACAACTGGATTCTTCCACAGGACATTAAAACCTCCAACCTGTTCCTCAGTAGGCATTTTAAAACTTGGTGATTTGGGGTTGACCAGAAAATATAGCTCCCCATTAAAAATTTGCTGCCGATGGTGTTGACCCTATGGAACTAGGCCCCAGAGTTGTTACTAGGAACTAAGTAATATTCCACTGCAATAGACATATGGTTAGTGGACTGTATATTTGCAAAGCTGCTAACTTAGAGGCCCCTGTTTCCAGGGAAATCAGAGAGTGACCAGATCAACTGGTCAGCAACTTAAATGACTGAAAAACAACATGGAGAAGGATGGCAGAAAGTTGTGGGCAATATCATCTCAGAAAACAGTGAAGAGTAGAGGAAGAAAGAGAATATTCAGCCAGACCAATCCAAATATACCTATGGAACTTGAAGAAGGACAAAATAGGGTACTTGAAATAGACTGTATTTTCCAGTAATTTTATGTTGATCTATTCCCATCATCAATGGCCAAAGTTGTGTCATTTCAGTCATATCCAACTCTTTGTTAGCCCATTCGGAGTTTTCTTGGCAAAAATACTAGAGTGGTTTGACATTTTTGCAACAGCTTATTTTACAGATGAAGAAACTGAGGCAAATAGGGTTAAGTGACACAGCTAGGAAGTATGTGAGTGGCCAGATTTGAACTCAAGTTTTCCTAACTCCAGGCCAGTGTTCTGTCCACTGCGCCACCTAGCTGTTCAGCAATAGTACTAGCCCAACTGTATTCTAACACCTATACCCAATATGGTATATGGTGAAGTGAAAATGGCACTTTAAAAAAATGAAGTAAGAGAGAATGATTGGACCAGACTAAGCAGTTTGCTCTTTGGGAGTAGGGACTGTTTCAATGCTGCCTTTGTAGCTCCAATGCCTAGCCAGTACCTACCACATAGCAAATGTTTGCTATTTGAAACAAATACTAACTTTTAAAAGTATTTGTGAATCAAAACATTCACCCACATGTAACTCTTTTGGAGGAAAAGAAAAGATGATTAACATAATCTATAATGTCTTTTTCCAGTGCTGAACTAATCCTCTAAATTAAAAGGAATGGAGTTAGTTTCTGAACTCCCAATAGCTTTCATAGAGAATTAACAATACCTTTCCAGTTACACAGAATTACAATTTGGAATTCTCCCAAAGAGCTACATGGTATATAATAGTTAATGAGGCTGAAGAGACTGATATCAGTTTATTCCAGATCTCTACATTAGGAACCATCAGTACCCCAGTCTAGACTAACCCTATTCTTGGCTGAGATTTAATTAGTGGGAGAGAAATTATATACAGAACTCAAAAAACTATGAAACTTATGAATCTGAATTGTATGGTGAAAAGGGGACTAGACAGGAAGCTCTTAAACTAAGTCCTAATTATCTGTATGACCTTGGACAAATCATTTTTCCCCTGTGAAACTCAGTTCCCTCATCTGTAAAATGAAGATAATAATATTAGTACTACCTATTCAGATGATTATTGTGAAGTCTGTCCTTTGTAAACCTTAAAGTGTAATAGAAATGTCAGCTCTGATCAGTGGCATGTTGGGAAATGTTTAACAATTGGCTTTCTTTTTTAAAAAAATGTATAGCACAAAACACTTTACAGTTTAATCTGCATTATCAATATTTTCCCATCACTTTAAGTCTAGACAATCAACAAAACAATAAATCTATCCCAAATTTATAGCATTTGCTGATGAAAATTTAACAATCAGCTCTCATAAACTGGTATTAGTTGGGTCCAGCACATGTCTGGTTATGAGCTATGTCAATGTGAAAGGGCTAGACTAAATTATGCCTAATGCCCTTTCTAGTTCTAAAAATCTTGGTTTCTGATTTTACATACAGAGAGAGAGAGAGACAGAGAGACAGAGACAGAGAGAGATTGAAAGACATAGTTACATAGATTCATAGATAGGTTCTAGAGAACTTTCACTTCTAAGGTCTTTTTTAGTTCCAGTTCAATGATCTTATCATCCAATAATCCACTGAAGTCAGGAATTTTGAATGTAACTTCTCTGTCATCTATATGAGTTGATGACCTAGATAACAAAAGAGATAAACAAGAGAGCAAGGAGCTATTGGAGAGACAGGAATAGAAAGTCATATGATTCAATTTGATTTGAAAAAGCTATAGGTCTTAGCCAAAAAGGAGCACAGTAACTGACCAGAGACAAATCATGTAAGAAAACCTTGAAACTAAGATGTAATTGTGGTCTGCGGTGGTACACGCCTGTAGACCCTGCTGTTGAGGAGGCTGAGCCTGGTAGTTCAATTGAGCTTGGGAGTTCTGGTCAGGTGTGTGCTCTAAATCTAGCGACAATATGATGAAACCCTAGAAGTGAGAAACGGGTGTCCCCAGGTTGGTTAAGGAGGAGATCAATCAATACAGGTTAGAAATACAGCAAGCCAAATTAAAATAACTCTGAGGTACTGCCTCACATCTATCAATTGGCTAATATGACAAAAAAGGAAAAATGTTGGATATTGGAGAAAATGTGGGAAAACTAGAACACTAATACACTGTTGGTGGAGTTGTGAACTGATCCAACCATTCTGGAGAGCAGTTTGGAACTATGCCCAAACATCTATAAAACTCTTCATACCCTTTGATCCAGCAATACCATTGCTAGATCCCAATGATATCCAAAAAAAGGGGGGAGGGGAAAGGATCTAACTGTACAGAACTATAGCAGCTCTTTTTGTGATGGCTAAGAATTGAAAATTAAAGGCATGCCCATCAATTGGGGAATGGCTAAACAAGCTGTGATATATGATTATAATGGAATACTATTGTACTATAAGAAATGACAAGCAGAATGATTTCAGAAAAATCTGGAAAGACTTACATGAATTGATGCATAGTGAAGTGAACAGAACCAGGAGAATGCTGTTCACAATAATATTGTTCAATGAAGAACTGTGAACAACTTAGCTATTCTCAGCCATACAATGATCCAAGACAATCTCAAAGGACTGATGATGAAGCATACTATCCACCTCCAGAGAAAGAACTGATATTGATTTAATATAGACTGAAGTATGCTATTTTTCACTTTCTTTCATTTTTTTTCTTTTATTTGAGTCTTCTTGTACAAAATGACTAATGTGGAAACGTTTTACATAATTGCACACATATAACCTATATCTGATTGCTTACGCTCTCAAAGAGGGAGGAGAAGAGGGAGGTAGGGATAGAATTTGGAACTCAAAACTTTAAATAGAAATATTTAAATTTTAAAAAAAAACAGAGCAAGTCAAAGCTTCTGTGAAAGAAAGGAAGGAAGAGAGAGGAGGGGGTGGCAAGGGGAGGAGTGGGGGGGGAGGAGAGACAGAGAGAGAGACAGAGAAAGAGAGAGACAGAGAGAGAGAGAGAGAGACAGAGACACTCTTTAAGACTATAATTAGCACAGAAGCTACTGGTGGAGGGAGTTTGCTCATTTGGCCACATAACCTCTGAGGCAGAATGTTTTCAATGTACCCATCTACTCCAGTACAACCCAACCCTCACCAAAAAATCTCCTGTACTGTTTAGCATTTGCTGCATAAAAATGTGGCTCTCAATAGAATGCTCAAGATGCAGTATGACCATGAGATTAAAATTTCCCATTCTGTGCATTACACTTCTCTTAATATAGCCTGGGATAGCATTGCCTTTTTCCTCCCTGTCCTTTGTTGGGAAAGTAGGTATAGGCCAAGAACCATTCATTACACCCCCAACTTATATGTTCCCCTACTTGAGCCTGGAAACATGCTTAGGATGGGAAAAAACTCTCTAGAGGTAAACATTATCTGGAGTGGATAAAGCTTGAGAGAAGTTCCCATTGTATATGATCCTTAGAATCTCTGTTTAGCCACCACCTCCTTTAAAAGGGTGGGTTTCTCAGCTCTAAAGGATTTTTACCTCCTATGGGAAAAAGATTCATGGCTGGCACAAGCTATTGCATCCCCATGCTTCAGGTCATTGTGTGGTTAAAAAGGATCACGAGGAGCAGTTGTTGCTTAGAATCATCTGGAGATTTTTAATTTCTATATCTGTGTTTCTTTCAAGAATGCCTATATGAGCAAATCAGCATGACTATGCATAATTTGTCAATCCCCATGCAATTGACATATATTGAGTTCATACTTAAACCCCCAGATTTCTTTCACATGAATTGCTTTGCCAGGCCTCTCCTTTTAATATTGATTTTTTTTTTTACTCTAAGTGTAGAACTTCATATTTTTTCCTGTTAAAACTCAAATTAAATTAAATTTGTGTCATAGTTTGAGTTGGCCAGATCTTTTTCAATCTTGACTTTGTCAGCCATTGTGTTTACTACCCTCCTTGACTTTGTGTCATTTGAAAGTTTGACAAACAAAATTTCTATCTCTTGACCCAAGTTACTGTTTAAAAAAAAAAAAAAGGTTAAGTAGCACGGGGCCAAAGAAAGATCCCCAGGGGCCTTGAAATCACTGGAAACTTAAAAATTTAATATTATCATGAAGCACTTAGTGACATTGAGGAAATAAATTTTATTCTTTAATGAAGCGGAAAATATTTTTCTAAACTGATACATATTATTAGCTAGAAATGAAACCCCCAACCACCAATCTTGAGCCCCTCCATCCAGCACTTTTGTGTTCCATGAGTAAATCTGCCTCAGTGTAATATATCTATTTCTCACATATAATTCCTACCTTTAATTTTTTTTCTATTAGCCTTCAATATTTTTATTACAATTTATTAGATTTCATGGTCAAGAAGCAGTGATATGCGTATGCAAGATGCTGTAAGCTGTAACATATACATTTCTACGTATAATAAATAAAAAAATATTGATTAAGTACTCACTATGTGCCAGACAGCTAGGCGGCTCAGTGGATAGAGAACTGATTCCTTTAGTCAGAAAGAACTGAATTCAAATATGGCCTCAGATACTTACTAGCTATATGACCCAAGGCAAGTCACTTAACTCTGTTTTCCTCAGTTTCCTCATCTGTAAAATGAATTGGAGAAGGAAATGGCAAACCATTCCAGTATCTTTGCCAAGAAAACTGCATGAACAGTATGGTCCACAGGGTCATGAAGAGATAGACATAACTGAACAACAGTAACAACAATGTGTTGGGCACTGTGATGAATTCTGTGTATACGGGGAAAAAAAACTTTGTCATTGAAGAGCTTACATACTAAAGGGGGAGTCAACATGAACATAAAGAGGTATGTAGTAGGTGCAAACAGATGGAAGGCGATTATTCCAGACATGAAGAACAGTGACAGTGATTACATAAGAGAGGGTATGCTAATATATATTTATGTGTGCGTATCACAGGTAAGAATGTAGTATGTGCTTTTTTAAGGGTTATTCAATGCCTTAAACCAAAGACCTGACTTCAAATTTTGTCTCTGTTACCTACTATATGTGTAAATTTAAGCAAGTCACTTTCTGGGTCTCCATTATTTCAACTATAGGATGTTTATGATCTTTAACATGTTTAAGTTCCCTTTAAGCCTTGAAACCCATAAAACATGAATCTTGCTTAGCCAACTTAAATCATGAAAGTTCATTTGTGCTTACCAAAGGACCCAAATGGGCTTTGTTGTTGTTTTAGACCAACTAGAGTCATAGAATGTTACAGTCAAAAGGGACCTAGGAAAAGGACCAGTCCTATCCCCACATTTTACAGATGAGAAGTCTTAGGACCAGAAAAGAGAAATAATTTGCCAAAGTTCACAAAACAAAGTAGTGGTAGACCGGACTCCTCTTTCTATTACACCAAATGGCCTCCCATCAGTTTCAAAACTCCCAGAATGTTACAATTTTTTGGTGACACAAAGCATTCGTCACATGGTTAACCATGAAGAACACCTGCATAGCATCCTCTCAAAAGGAACCAGTCTTGCAGAACAGCCAGCCTGTGTGGACACACTGGAGGACAGTGGCGAAATACTCTCCACAGTGCCTATTAGTTACTGCATGGCTAGAGTTGCAAGATTTCCCTCAGGCGTTTCTCTGTATTCATTTTGTTTGATAAGAAGTATGAATGGGGGGGGCGGAGCCAAGATGGTAGAGTAAAAAAAAAAAAGAAGTATGGATGTTGGGTAATTTGCTATTGTATTTGAAAGGGGATAAATTTTGAACTATGTAATATAAACATATTTATGTATATGTACATATATTGTATGTATATATATATATAAACTTGTACAAGGTCTAGACATAAAAATTCTAATGTAATTTTAGCACTCACATGGTCAACATTTCATTTTTTGACTGGCAAAATCCCACACCCAAGTATTGTTTATTGGAAAACACTTTCTTCCCCTTAATTGACCTTTTCAGAGTCAAATACTGATTAGAAACACTTGGAAGGACCTCATGCTATAAGCAATAATTGAGGCTACTAATGTATGACTAACATAAAGCAGTATAGTACAGTGGTAAAGCATTATATTTAGAGTCAGACTTATAATTGAGTCCAGGATCTGCCACATCATTGCTGTGTACCCATAGGCAAGTCACTTCTCCTCCATTACCCTTATCCCAGATGAAGAGGTAGCACTTCTCTTTGTCAAAGCTAACTCCTCCACATATATCCTTGATTTCACAACCTCCTTTCTTCTCTCGTAGACTGCCCTCACTCTCACCTTTAATTAAGGGGATCTGCTCTGTGAAGTTTGGATTCAGTCAAAGGGCCCCAGTTGAGGACCTAGAGGGCCACAAATGGCCTTGAGGCCACAGGTTTCCCACCCCTGCAGCTCTATCACCATCTACTGACTTCTTCCCGGCTGCCCACAAACATGCCCGTGTCTTTTTTATTCTAAAAACAAAAACAACATCCAAAAACAAAACAAAACAAAAGATCATCCCTGATAGCTACAATTTTATATATCTTCATTTCTCAGCTAAATGGCTTGAGAAAGCGACTGCACTTGGTACCTCTTTTTCCACTCCTCCTGCTTCTCAGCTTTTGGCAATCTGACTTTCAACGTCATTATTCAAGCTGAAACTTCTCTCTTCAACTACAGGGTCTTTATGACCTCTAAGGTCCCTTTCAGTCCTGAACCCCATGAAACAAGAATACTGCTCAGCAAACTTATAGCATGAAGGTCCATTTGAACTTTCTAAAGAAACCAACTGGTTTCCAATAATGTCAATTATCTTTTAAAAGTCAAATCCAATAGTCTGTTCTCAATCTTCATCCTTAACCTCTTTGCAGCCTTCGATATTGTCAACCATTCTGTTCTGCATATTCTTTCCTCTCTAGGTTTTCCTAGCATTGCTCTCTCTCTCTCCTGGTTCTCCTGTCTAACGACTTCTTAGTCTCTTTTACTTTATCTTAAAGTCACGCCCAGCAATAATGTGCAATGTTCATGGCTCTGCCCTGGGCTGCCTTCTCTTTTCCCTTCATGCCACAGTTTTCAGTGATGTCTGATTCTTTGTGATCCCGTTTGGGGTTTTCTTGGCAAAGATACTGGAATGGTTTGCCATTTCCTTCTCTGGCTCATTTTATAGATGAAGAAATGGAGACAAAGTGATTTAAGTAATTTACCAAGGGTCACAGAGCTAGTAAGTGTCTGGCGCCAGATTTGAATCCAGGAAAATGAGTCTTCCTGACTCTAAGTCCAGCACTCTATCTACTGTACCACCTACTATATCATTTAAGGATCTTATCAGGTCCCATGGGTTCAACTCTCATCTCTATGCAGATGATTCCCACGTTAATATATCTAGCCCTAATCTTACTCCTGAGCTATAGCCCATATCTGCCTCAAATTGGCTATCCTTTAGACATCTAAAATTCAACATGTCCAAAAGAGAACTTATGTTAAATCTCATATCATTATCAAGGACAACACAATCTTACCGGTTTCTCAGGCTCACAACCTTTAGTATCATCCTTGATTCCTCACTTATATTCACCCCATGTTTCCAATCTGTTCTCAAATTCTGTCATTTCTACCTTCACAACATGTGTGTGTGTGTGTTCTTGTTTTCATTTATATGGGCATTGCCATTGTAGAGACCCTTATCACTTCTTACTTAGACTATGTCAATAGCCCTGTAGTTGTTCACCCTGCCTCAAGTCTCTCCCCACTCCAGACCATTCCTCCTCTCAACTGTCAAAGTAATCTGTGCCAAAACTCAGATCTGACTATGTCACTACCCTACTTCCCTACCCTTCTCAATAAATTACAGGAGCTCCCTATTATCTACAAGATCAAATATTAAATCCTTTGTCATTTAAAGCCCTTTGTAGCTTGAATCCTTCCTACCTTTCCAGTCTTCTTACCCTTTAATCCCCATCACACACATTCTATAATCAGCTATCATTTTTTACATGTGACAATCAATTTCCAAACTCTATGTATGCATTTGTGTTGATTTTTCCCAAAACCTGGAATGTGTTCCCTCCTCACCTCCAAATCCTAGTTTCCCTGGCTTCCTTCCAGAATTCATTTAAATCCCAGTTTCAACAGATGGCCTTTCCCTCCAAGCTAGTCCCTTCCTCTAAGATTACCTTTTATTTGTACTGTATGTATCTTGTTTATACATAATTATTTACATGTAGCCCTTCTCCTTCACCTTTAAAAATAGGATCTCCTTTAGATCAAGTACCTCATTTTTGCCTTTCTTTGTATTCTCAGCACTTAGCACAGGCAATGGAAAATATTTCAGTTCTTAATAAATACTTGTTGACTGACTTCTCTCAGGGCCTCAACTTCCTCTCCTCCAAAAGAAGATTTGGACTAAAGAAGCTCTAAAGTCTGTTTCATCGCTAATACTTTGGGATTATGTGATATACAAGATAAATAACATTTGTGAATATCTGCTTACCATTGAAGGCCCAGCTGAGGTGAAACTTCCTCAATATCAATTCAATTCCACATACAATATGTATGTATGTAGCACCCACCAAAGTATGTGGAGCATGTGGGGCCACCAGAAAACTATTTCAGTCACAAAGCAATCTGTAAGACTATATCTACTCAAAAAAGTAGCTTATGAGCCCCCTACCAATGTGTTTACATTTACTAGGGAGCCGGACAATATTCTTAGTTCACATCAAAAGCGTTTAATTAAATAGTATAGTCATAAAAGCAGTAATATAATATTTCTCCCTGTAAAGTTGGAGTATACTCCACAAAATTCAAACACTATCCACAAGAAGAGTGAAGAAGTACATAACTAAGGGGAAAAAATGAATCCTAAGTCCTAGACTTTTTCTCAGGCCCTTCACCTCTCCTTTTTAGGTCACAAAAAAAAAAACCCCAGGTGGAGATGTGTTAAGTTATCACTATCTACTTCAATCATTTGTTCCAAATTCCTTCATTTACTATGTATATGTTGCAGTAATAAGCCTGTCAGTGTTTAAGCCCTCTTTTTAAATGTGTATTACATGAAAAGTACTATGCTAGATGTCTGTCAAAAAGTTTGGTAGCCTTCCCTGACCTCTTCAGTTGGAAGTGATCTCTCCCTTCACTGAAGTCTTAGCGTGCTTTGTTTATAACTTTACTTTGCACTTGCAATATCCTATTTTTTTGTTTTTATTTTTGTATAGAATATAAACATCATGAAGGCAGGAAGGACAAGTTTATTATTTGTATGCCAGTAGCTAGCATGGGAAGTCATGAATCACAAGCAATATAGAGCCCAAAGAGCATGACTTGGAAGAGTGCACTCTGAGTACAGGGAAATATCATGCTAGTAGTTAGGTTTGAAGGCCTGCCTAAGGTTGCATATTACATTGATGGTGTCTCTACATTTCTCTGGACACTAGAGGAAAAAAAAAAAGAAGCTGCCTGAAGTCAAAGACTAACTCATTTATATATTTTAATCTCTAGCATGTCACATAACTCAAGGTACGTGGAAGGGTCACATAAAACTTTGTAGACTGACCGATACCTCTTAACAAAAGACTCCTTGGAAAAAAATTCCAATCAATTTGTATAGCTACCTATATTTTTTTCAATTCAATTTAACAAACATTTATTAAGTCTTCCTCAGCTCCCCCAGCAGAGATCCTGTGGGGGTTTGTTGAGGAAATGTAGAATCCTATGCCTACCTAAAAGAGGGACCTTTGAATGGCATTATGGCACTGAAGAAAGAGTGCTGGTTTCAGAGTCACATGACCTTGGTTCCAATTCTGGCCCTTTCACTTGATATTGATTGGCTCTGCTCAAATCCCTTAACTTCTCTAGGTCTCAGATACCTATCTGGAAAATGAGCAGGTTGGGCTAGATGTTCCCATTGGTCCCTTCCAGTTCCAAATCTATGATGCTATTATCCTATGCTTTTATGAACCCTTTCCCAGCTTCCACCTTGACCTCTGACAGAGGAAGAACAAGGACCTGAATGGTAAAGAACTCTGGATTTGGAATCAAGAGACCCATGTGTATGTTAGTTATTTCTAATATGGTATGGGACTTCAGGCAAGTCACTTCAGTACTCTAAGTTTCAATTTTCTCATCTATATGAAGGGGGTAATTGTGGTCCTCAGAGATGTTGTAGAAAAAATACTTTATAATCCTTAAGAGTCTTTACTTATTGAGGACATAGAAGTGATTTCCTTGGTGTTAGGGAACTCCGACTATGGGAGAGGGGACTTTTCTCATTCCCCACAATGGCAGATCCCCATTGGGTTTGGAATGGGGAATGGGGATGATTGGACACTCCTACTGAAATTCATGTGTTAGGGAAGGACTCGGTGGAGAGGGATATGTCAGAGCTCTGACTGCCTTGGGGGATACAAGTTCAAGTGATGGAATATGGCAAATTGGTGGGGGGGGGGGGGGGGACAGTGGCCAAAGAGGAGCTGAAGGGGGTGGAGCCAGACCTCTGGTGTAGTGAAAGTGGAGGGGGAGGGACTTCCTCTATGGGAATAGTTATTGTGGCTGCAGTGGTGATATGAATGCCCTTGGGGACTGCAAGGCTCTTGGCAACAGCTCCCAATCTATTCAGATGGGTCCTCCAAGAAACAGGAGCCCCAGTGCCACTGTGGCAAAATTGGCAGGCTCTGAAGCAATGACGTCAGGGACTCTGTGCCAGGCATTTGTAACTTGGGAACTGCTTGTAACTGGAATTCAAGAAAAGGCCAATAAAAGACGAGGAAACAGAAAATAAAAAAGGTCAGCTGGAAATGAATGAGAGACAAATTAGATTAAGCAGGAGAAAAAGAAGAGAAGAATGGACATGAGAATGAGGGATAGAAGAAGAGAGAGAAGAAGAGTGGAGACAGGGAAGAAGACAGGAGGAACAAATAACTGGACAGAACTAAAAAGAAGATGAAACTGAAAAAGAACAGAAAAAAAGGAATAAGGCGAGAAGGGTGAAAAAAAAATCAAAGAAGCTAGAAAGTAACAACAAAAGAGTGATAAGTAATTAAAGTCATTGCATTAACGAAAAAAGAGGGCAAGGGAAAATGCATATTGCCATAAAGAAGCAATTGAGTTGATTAAGAACAACAAATGGTACTTTAAAGATGCCAGAAAATAAATGATTGTCAGGGAATGACAGGCAGAAATATCTGCTAAGATTAAAATGTAGCAATTCCCTGTGGTAACTGCTTTTCTTCTCTCTCTCTCTGTCTCTCTCTCTCTGTGTCTCTGTCTCTCTGGGTGTGTTTGTCTGTCTCTCTGTCTCTGTGTATGTGTCTCTGTGTCTCTCTCTGTCTCTGTCTCTGTCTCTGTCTTTCTCTCTCTCCTCATGTTTCTTCCTGAGGTGAGGTATCCAGAATCATGATCTTATGTTTGAAAGGTACTTTAAAAAGTAGTCAATCCAGCTACTCACTTCTGGGAGTTGAAACCTCTGTGAAAACACTGAATTTGGAGTCAAAGGATTTGGTTTCCTGTCATGAATTGTTAATGGTCTGACACAGGGTGAGTCACTTCACTTTTTCTGTACTTCGGTTTTGTCCTACAGGAAATGAGGATGATAATCCATGCTCCACAGGTATCTCACGAGAAAAGCACTTTGTGAGTTCTAGGGATCATATGAACTATTATTATTTCACATAGCTACCTCCAGACAGAAGGATGCCTAATGAAGCTCCCTATGAATCCATTGTGCTAGTCTTCATTTAAAATTAAATCTTGTGCAAATAGGTGCCAGTGTATCAAAACTGAACATGAAGCTTGGCATCAATTCCAAATCTGAAGTTATTTTTGAAAGGAGAAGTTTAAATTAAATCCATCCATAAGAAAAGCAACATGATTCTCTAAGGAAAAGAGCCATCACACAATATGTTTTAAATACTCAATTCAATTCAATTCAATAAGCATTTATATATTCTATTATACAATGAATATGTTCTAGGTATTTTGTCATCATATCCTCAGCCCTTAGCATGTCCAGCAGCCTTGGATGAGGAATGCAGATGGATGTGCTAGGTGTGGGGCATACAAAGACAACAATAAAATAGTCTGTACACAACAGGATCTCACATTCTCCTAAAGGAAAGCAACATGAACACAGAGGAGTAAATACAAAGTACATGCAAAGTCAAGTTGTGGGGGGAGGGGCACAAGCCATTGGGTGAGGTATCACATAAAGTGAGGTGTTGCTAGAAAACTAAACGTTAAAGATGTCTAGTAGTTTTATGAAGTTGAAACACAGAAAGAATAGATAGCAGGCATGTGGCTCATGCTGCATAAAATCACAGAGATGGAAAATAAAATGTTTTGTACTGGGAATCTCAAATAGACCAGCTAGGATAGAATACAAAGGGAGAGTAATGTGTAAGAAGCCTAGAAAAGTAGGTTTAAATGTGGAAAAGCAGTTTGATTATGAAAGGCTTTAAATGCCCAAAAGAAGAGGTTGTATTTTATCCTAGAGGCAATTTGGGACTATTAAAGCTTCTCACGCACGGGAGGGGCACCGCTATGCCTGCATTTTAGTAATATCAATTTGGCATCTGTATGGAAATTGGGTTGCAGAGAGGGGAGACCACGTAAAAGCCTTTTGAAATTGTATGGTTGACAAATGAAGAGGACACGAACTAGGATAGTGGAGATGTCAGCAGAGAGGAAGGGTTAAATGGGAGAAAGTATGGAGGTAGAGTCAGTGAAGCTAGCAACTGATTGGATATGGGAGGTAAGGAAAAGGGAAATGTGTAGGCTGACTCCAAAGTTATGAACCTGGGTAACTAGAAGGACAGTGGTTCTCTCAATAAAGAAGTTAATAAGTAAGGAGGTTGGGAGAGAGTAGAGATACTGAGTATAATTTTGAAGATAATAACTTTGAGACGTCTATGAAAAATCCAAGTGAAGGTATCCAGCAGCCTCTATCCATTGTGCCCAAGTGTGGTCCCTTGAAATATCCCCTGGTCCTTATTATGAAGTAGTTTCTGACTCAGTAGTTACAAGTGCAAAGAAGTGTAGCCAAATTCCCCATCCAGTCATTTTTTTTCATGAAGAAATAACTGTAGTAGGTTTCAACTGGGACCTTGTGGGTGTAAAAATCACTCCCCACAAGGGAAGCTAGACCAAATCCAACTTCCTCTTTCTACAATTAAGGATATTTCAGCTTAGAAAGGTGAAATGACCTGCCTAAGGATACACAAGAAGTAATTGGCAAAAGAAGTATGGGAAACTAAGTCTCGTGATTCCAAAGTCAGTGATCTTCCTACTATACCAGTGTCTAGCAGAGTGCCTGACACATAGTAAGCACTTAACCAATATATATTGATTGATGCCCTTTGCCTCATGGGGAATTTTGTCTGTACTTTCTAAGCATTTGGAGGGATCTTAGTACAGTGAAAAGAACACCGGTTTTGATGTTAGAAGGACTGGACTTGAAGCCGGGCTCTTCTACTTCCTACCTGGGTGGCCCTGGGAAAGTCATGTTACTGCTCTAGGCCTCAGTCTCCTCTGCTGTGAAGTGGGAGAAGGAGGTTGGCTAAAATGACTTCCAGATCTATAATGATCCAAACAGGTTCAGAGAAGATGTCCAGGCAAATCTATCTGAAAACTGTGAATAATGAATGAGTCTAAATTTTTGGTTTATCCCTAGGATGGTGTCACCCACAAGGCAAGCTTTGGAATGGAATCAGTTTTTCTAGAAAAGCTGCAATGACAAAAACATATAAACAAACTCCACTTTTAGATGAAATGGGTTCCTAAAGATTTTATTTTATTTTTTTTAGTATGGCAATCAGGGTTAAGTGACTTGCCCAAGGTCACACAGCTAGTACGGGTCAAGTGTTTGGTCTGAGGCTGGACTTGAACTCAGGTCCTCCTGACTTCAGGGCCAGTGCTCTATCCACTGCGCCACCTAGCTGCCCCCTAAAGATTTTCTTTAAGCACATCAGGGAAGGTGGAATTTTCATTGCCAGAGCTTTTGTTTGAATAGATATTAGCAGAAATCATCAAATGATGATTAAAGATAACCACTGAATTATGAGTAAAGGTAGCAAGAAATAAAGTATAGGTTTTTATTAAGCAAACAAACAGTGGAAACAGTTGGATGTTCTCTACATTCCATACATCTCCTTTCTCCATGCATTTGCACTGACCATTTCCCATACCTATAATGCACTGCTTTCTCACCTCCACCTTATCCTTCAAAGCTCAGTTGAATCATTACTTTCTACCCAAAGCTTTTCCAGACTCTCTCTATTTACTAGTTCCCTCTGACCTCAACTACATTGCATTTATTTTATATTTATTTTTTCTATTGTGTATTTTACACTTATTATATATAGATTACATACATATATATGTGTGTATCTGTATGTGTGTATATAGATATAGATATAGACACATATTTTGTGTGTGTGTGTGTGTGTGTGTAGCCTAGTATAGTGTTTAATACATGGTAGGCACTTAATAAATATTGATTGATTGATTAGAATTTGGCAAGGAAATTCTAGGGATTTCTGGATTCCCCAGTCTCTGACACTGATACAACTGAGGGAAGAAGAAAGGATGTCATTAATGTGGTAATGCAGAGGTATCCCCCTGTGAAGGTCCCATGGCATTCAATGTGTCTTGGATAGAAGACTGGAAAACTGAGTCTTGCAGCCTGATAGAAAGTAAGCTCATTGAGAACAGGGATGGCTTCATTGGGGGAAGGTGGGGGGGGGGGGAGGCAGGAATCTGGATTGCCTTTCCCTGTTCTTTGTACATACTAGACATACTAGATCAAATGAGATAAGATACACCTGTATGTGTATATGTGGCATTTGCTTTGAGATTATAATGGATCAGTGTTTTAACAAAGGTATTAGTCATGTCTAGAAAACAACATAATGAGAACTTCTGAAAACAAAACAAAAAAGTGAACAAATAAATATTTGTTTAAAAACAAATTCCATCAAAGACCATGTTATTAACAAAGTATGCATGCAGACTTAATGTGTCAGCACTGATATGGGGAAAGGTGATAGGCAGGCCCATAATGGAAATCTAATCTTGCTGCCATGATCCTCTTTGTCACTAGACACTTTGACCATGTTATCTCCTTTCTCAAAAACCTCCTTTGACTCTCTCATTGCTCTCCAGATCAAAGAAAATGAAGCATTGTAAAATGGAGTCTTTGGTTCATAACTCTTTATCAGTTTGCCTCTGCCTATATCTCTGCCCTGTCTTCTCAAAGAGCTGTGTGTTCCTTTTACTTCAATCAAGGGGGGAAAAAAAGCAGCAAAAACAAAACAAAACAAACAAAAAAAAATCTCTCCTGCTGCTTTGTCCCTTTCCCTCAATTGCCTTTCCATTGTTTTCAGAAGAACATAAGAAATTCAGAGCCATCCCAAATCATCTTGCCTTATGTCTTGCCACTCTCCTTTGATGACTCTGGAGGAGAGAATGAGGCTGATGACTGTGCAGCTCTGCCCCAATTAATCCAAATTATGTGCAAGTCAAGATATTCTTATGATATCATTGGCCCATTGGTACTCTTTGAACAATATATGAAGATGCATGTGTGTATACATATGTATGTGTAGACATATTTACATGCATGCAAGGCATATCTTATCTCGTTTGATTTCATATATATATATATATATGTCATAGCAAACCTTTATGTGCTATACAAATGTTAACTTGTAGGATTAGTGTGATTATTATGATTAATTGCAGCCCTGCTAGTCTGCTGTGCCCAGGTCTAAGTATTTATTGAGGGTTTGAGGTCTGTTTTGCCATCCCCTGTGGTTCATTTACTTAAAAAGTAAAATCTCTGTGTGGCCCTATCCTTCTGACCCAAATTTTAGTGAAGGAAATACCCAGTAAACACAGTGATTTGATATCAGTTTATAACATATGTTTCCCTTCATGTCGGATTTTGTGCCCAAATCCATGTGGTATGGGCATCCTTAATCAAATTCAATATTCTCCTTTTCCTTTCCCATGTTTATGCTTTCCTTGAATTGACATTTTGACAAACCATGCAAATGTAGTTAACCTATCAAATTCATGCCAAATGTTGGCAAGTAAGATATAAATCCATTTAAACTGTACAAATAAAAGGTCCCAAAAGTAGTTTGATGCCAGATACAAATGCAGACACTTACTTGATAGAAAAAAATAAGCAAGAAATTGATATTTCCACAAGATGGGGGTGGGAGGGAGTAAAGAAAGGAAAGGGAAATGTCTCTACCCTCACCTTATTGGATCATTGATCTGAAGAGTTAGAAGGAATGCCAGTCTATCTATTCCAGCCCCCTCATTTTACAGAGGAGGAAACTAAGCTGCAGGGAGGTGTGGCAATTTGCCTACCTCATGGGGTTATCATTTAGAAGGTGGTTTACAAACTTGAAAGTGCTATAGACATATAGACATGTGAGTTATTCTTATTTCTATAAGGAAAATAGCACAATTGTAGCAGAGATGATGTTGACTCTGTGAGGAGCCGTAACACTGGGTCCATCTTGATAGTGTCTTCTGAGGCTTGATCTCTTTGTGACTTCAGTGTGGTGAGCTGGTTTTCATGGGTGTCTGTGTGGGTCCAAGATCATGGTTTGTGCTTCTCTAGAGCCCACACAATCAGTCAAGCATTTATTAAGTGCATACTGTGTGCTAGGCACTGTGCTAAGCTCTGGGGATAAAAGAAAGGCAATAACATTCCCTATTCTCGACAAGTTCATAATCTAATGGAGGATATAGCATGTAAAAACAAATGTATATTCAAGATATATTCAGTGTAGTGTAAATGGAAAGGAATCTCAAACCCAAGACGCTTGGATGGAGCATTGGGAAGGCTTCTTGCAGAAGGAAAGGATTTGAGATGAATCTTGAAGGAAGCCAAGGAAGCAGGAAGCAGAGTTGAGGAGGGAGAGCATTCCAAGTGTGGGATACAGCCCCTGTTATATATGAGGAAAAGCAAGGCCATTGTATCAGATTATAGAGTGTGTGGAGGGAAGTAAATGGTAAGAAGTCTGGGGAGTTAAGAATGAAGCCAGGTTGTGAAGGGCTTTCAATGTCAAAGTACACACCCTACTTGGTGAAATCAATAATGATAAAGTTGGAGTCTGATCTTGGGCATTGCCTAACTTGAAGAGAGAGCTTGAAAAGACCTTAGCTTAGGTCTCCCACTGCATCCTGGGCCATCTCCAGTTGTCCTAATTCTATATCTGGCCACTGGACCCAGATGGCTCTGGAGGAAAAAGTGAGGCTGGTGACTTTGCACAGCCCTCCCTTACTCAAATCAAATGCAATTGCAAGTCATGTCATCATCTCCCTCATGTCATGGTCCTCTTTGAGAAGGAAAGACAAACCACAACCACACAATGTGAATAATACTTCATTGGCTTATTCCCAGGCTTCTGTACCTGCTAGTAGGCAAGACATTATAATGGGTATTGGGATACAGGACTAATAACTTCTATTAGAAGCCAGAAAAACCAAAAAAGCCAATTATCACCACAACTATATTTTTTATTTTGAATCGGTATTTATTTTGCTGTTATATCACATTCATTTCTGAATATATGTGCTATATACACACCTATAAGTATATTATATATAAATGTGTGCATATATATTATGCAGGTATACACACAGATATCCCTACATTCCTTTAACAGAGAAATAGACAGAGACAACAGCGACAGACAGAAAGAAAGAGACAAACAGAAGAAGTTTAGCAAAACTAACAGTATGAGTGTGATTTGAGTGATCAGGCAAAGTTGATCTGGCCTGGGATGTTCCCATGGAACGAATAGGTAAGGTGGCACAGTGGATAGAACTCCGACCCTGGAGTCAGGAGGACCTGAGTTCAAATTTGACCTCAGACACTTACTAGTTGGGTGACCCTAGGGATGTCACTTAACCCTGTTTGCCTTGTCTCTAAAATGACCCAGAGAAGGAAATGGAAATTGCAAACCACTCCAGTATCTTTACCAAGAAAATCCCAAAAGGGGTCACAAAGAGTCAAACATGACTGAGCAACAACTAAAATCATCACTGTGGGGACAGGGCTAGCAGATCAGAGTCCTTCCTAATCACCCAGTTAGACCAAGTTGAATACTATATGCAATGTTCCATACTCACAGTCTCCCACCTCTGCAAAGTGGAAAGGGGGAGTTGCATTTTTTTTTATCTCCTCCTTAGGCCAAACTTGGTCATTATAATTACATATACAGCTAACTATTGACTTTCCAATTAATTAAATACAAATGATTTGATCCAAGAAAAAAATCTTGAAAATCAGGTTTGATTCCAATCTAATTTGCTATTTAGGCACCTCCCCTCTAGGCTAAAAACCTGAATGTCATTTTCAATTCTGCCCTTACACTCATCCCTGTATCCAATTTGTTGTCAAGTCCTATAGATTCTACCCTGGCAATACACGCACATACACAGAGACATATATACACACATATATGTATATGGATATTGCTATCTCTATATACATTAATTTATATGTACACATATACATACACATATATGCACACACACACACACACACACACACACACAATATATACCCCCTTCTCTCCTCTGATGCTGCCACAACCCCATTACAAGCCCTCATCACTGCATGCCTGGACAATTAGAATAAGCTTTCTGGTTGGTCTCCCTACTAAAAGTCTCTCCCCAGACCATCTACCACCCAGTCACCAAAGTGATTTTCCTAAAGTTCAATTCTGTCCCGAGGCTCAAATATCAAATGATCTTTTTGTCTTTTTAAGCCCTTCATAACCTGGTCCCTTCATACCTACCCGACTTCCACTTTACTCCCTTTCCTGTACTCTACAATCCACAAATCAGGCCTCTTTGCTGTTCCCCCCGTACAGCACTCCCTCCCCCATCTCCATGCCTTTTCATTGTCTGAATCCCATGCTCTCCATCCTCACCTCTGCCTCCTGGTTTCCCCAGCTTCTTGCACATCTCAGCTAAAAATGCCGCCTTCTGAAAGAAGGCTTTCCCTGTCTGCCTCCATGTTAGTGTCTTCCCTCTGGTACTACCTCCACTGTATGTAGTTGCTATCATGTGGTCTCCTCCATTAGAATGTGAGCTCCTTGAGGACAGGGGTTGTTTTTTGCCTTTCATTGCATTCCCAGTGCTAAGCACAATGCTTTTTTTTTTTTTTAAATTGCTCATGCAATGGTATCTGCTTTTTTTTGTACTCAATTTTTTTTCAGGTTAAGCAAATGATTGTAAAGTTTCATTTATGCCACATAAATGCTAGAGATGTGCTTAATTTATCACAAAATTTATTAATCAAACTGATTTGAAATCTGCATAAAAATTCAATTTACATTTTGGAATAATTTTTGAAAACTTTCAATTAGCTTTTGAACTGTAACACTTTTTTCATTCTTTCTAGCATTGTAAGAGAGATTCAGAACAGCTAATCTAAGTCATTCAGGAACAATGGTGCTCTGGCTCCCCCTAAGTCCTCTAGAGCACTAATGTTCTCAATATATTTTTCTTCAACACTGTAAAAACTGCAAAATAAATATCATTTTCTTTTAAAGAGAATGGAAACAGTAATAAGGTGGGGTTTTTTAATTTAATTTTTCTCATTTTCTGAGACTTACATTTCACAAGGACATAGGTGAAAAAAGAAACTCTGGCTCAATATACACACAAATTTGAGAATACTTATCAGTCAAGGTCTCACAGTTAACATTTTCTTTCACTGAATGGCAGAAATGTGATATTAACAATTTTGTTTTGAATACATACCCACTAAGTTATTTTAAGTCTCAAGGTCATTATGGCTATTTTAAGAACTAGATCTAACTGGAAAGGTTTGCTTTGTGTCCATTCATTTTCACATGAAATGGACAGTGACTAGTGGGTAATAGAAATTGAAGATTTCCCAACTTGAAAGAGCTGAAAAAGGTTAATATTGGGGGAAAAAAAATGCTACATGATGATAGCATTATGAATACCAGAGATAAAGTTAGATCCACACCCTACACCCCCATCAGTGTACTTTAGAGAAAGATAAAGCAGAAAGATTACAATGATGCTGTGTATGTGTGATAGAGCAAAATGAGATGAATTTTCTAATTTCTTACCATTGGTCACCTTTTTTTTTTTTTTATTGAAAGCCCCTTTACATCTTTGCTTCATATATTAAGAGGGTAACCCAAATGGTGTTTGCTGTTCTGAACTGTATACTTTTTTTTTTTAACATGCTCACTTTCCTATAGTAAATTGTTTCTTGCAGGTTTAGAAAGGGACTTGGGGTGATTTCATGTTTCCTAAAGACCAAATTTCTGAGTATCCTTTCTGTCTAAAACATCTAATTTTAGTCCCCAACACATTTACAAATAATAGTGCATAAAGTATTAAAATAGTAATGAAAAGTCTTCCCACAATAGTTTCTACATATTCACTTAGTTTTGAGCTATGTATCAATAACCTCTTTGTAAATGAACTCCATAAAATCTTAAATTTGCAAATTTAATCCTGGACAGCCAGCGACCTCTCTTGGTGAATTGGGGAAATGAATCAGAAGACAAAGAAGTCAGTAAATTATCCTTTATACCAGGAAAGAAATTAGATATGAGTTATCTGAACAGTTTAAAAATGGGTTTTCTCATTTGAAAAATTCATAGATGACATTTTTTTTTAATTTTGCTGACCAACTTGAATTGCAATCGGGTTCCATTTTAAGAAATTAGAAAATAATGAGTAAAGAGCAGGAAAGTGGCATTTAGAATTAGGATTTCAGAAATAATTTGATTTAAAGGGCTAGAATGGGAATATGTAGTTGTTAATTACCTAGTGTATTAATGTCCCTTTCTTTTTAAAAAATAAATGAAGCACTGCTTACATGAGGTAACAAAGAGGATTTGATTTGTGCATCTTAGAAAATGCTTGCAAACTAAGTTCAATTGCACTCCTATTTTCCCTTCCTAGCACCAAAAATAAATCATTTTCTTGAGATTTGGGAGCAATAAAGGTGAGGAAAGAATATTTTCATTTATTTGCACATTTCTTGATTTGAAAGCAGGCCATATATACATATTCAAATGAATTCTCTGCATGTCTAAAATTGTGTCAACATTAATTAATATTGATTTAATCAGGAGTTGCATTAGATTATTAGGACCCTGCAGAAGACCTTGTCTCCTTCCTTCACATGCTCAGTATTTTTTAAAGTAACAGTAGCAAAATACATAGTATCCATTCAAATTAGGAGATATTTGTTGTTCTTTTTCTAGTTAGAGGATTTTAAAGCAAACCTATATTCGTTTCAAATGTCAAGTATGCAAATAATAATAAATAATAGTTTTCTAATTATTCGCCAGGGGTAGGCTTTGGGTCTGTCGCTACTAGTTTCCTTTGCCTAGCTGTTCCTCTGTCCATTCAGTTTAACAAAGAGTTCTGTCTTAGAGCTAGAGAAAGCTAGGAGGTAAGGCGAATGTGTCAGTTAGAACCACAGTGCCATGTGGAAGTGCTGAGGACAGAGAGGGAGCTGGAAACATGGGAAGAGGGGTGTGGTGCGGAAAAAAGGGGGGGACATCAGATTTTTTCCAATTTTTGTCAACGAATTGCATGTCATGTGAAATGGGAATTCTTTCCAAAGTATTTTCTGGAAAGCTCACTCCATGCGTGTATGTGCATGTATGTGTGTATGCGTGCTCGAGGGTGCATGTGTGTTGAGAAAGCACACGCCACACGCCTCCCAGGTTGTCTGTGCTTTAACTGAATGTCAAAGTGCATAGGCTGGAAGATGGAAATCCAGAAGGGCAACTCCCATCAAGTCCTCGTGTAATATACCTCATGCTGCCAAAAAAGAAGAAATGTTGAGAAACATTTTCCTTGAAACAAGAGACACATGATGCATTTTTAAAAGATTCATCCCGTGCATCTCCTTAAAGAAGAGTTTTTAAGAAACGCACTTGAACTCAAACGAAGCACCCAGCCCGGGGTTGCAGGACTTTCTGAACCAAAACCTGAGTTTCTTAGACACTCCCCTTTAGCATGAGCTTCAGTTATTCATTATTCATGTTCCGGGGCGTGTCCTAGGCTGGGTCTCTATATAGGCAAGACTTCAGCTGAATGAGAGAACAGATGGGAGGAAAGAGTTACAGGGAGCAGGAGCCTACAAAGAGAATAAAATAGGGAACATTGTTTCCTTATTTTATTTTATTTCCTTTTAAAATAGCATCTTTTTCTTCTATCAGCACTCAGATCTTCTGACTCGAGCTTATATACTTCTTGAGTCTTTTTTTTTTCAATTCCCCCCTATTGGGGAGGGAGACAGAGTAGGAAGGAGGTAGTAGTAGAAGGAATAGATTTAGTAAGAGTTTGAGCTGATTGTAACTTAAGAAGTTGGAAACCAAAATTGGCTCTTTATTACTGGTCTTATTGTATCAGTAAATAATAACACGATTATTATAGAGGAAGAGTTGCGGAGGAGTTCCTGCTAAGAGACTCTTGTTCTCTCGCAGGTTTAGGGGTTGTATTGTGTGTCCGTCTATTTCCCACCCTTCCCCTTGTCCCCCCCTCCCCCTCTCTCTCTTTCTCTCTCTTTCCCTCGCTCCCTCTCTCGTTGCCGCCTCTACAACGCTGCCTTTAGCCCTCCCCTCTGCTGGTTGCTATGGTGTCCAAGCTTTACTTGCTCTGGGCTGCGGCTGCAGCTGCACTGGCGCTGCTGAGCCGGCTGGCGGTGGCCGTGGGGCCGGTGGTCCGCTGCGAGCCATGCGACACGCGGGCTCTGGAGCAGTGCAAGCCGCTGGTGCCAGACTGCGCTGAGCTGGTGCGCGAGCCGGGCTGCGGATGCTGCCTGACCTGCGCCCTGAAAGAGGGCAACCCGTGCGGCGTGTACACTGAGCGCTGCGGCGCGGGTCTCAGCTGCCAGCCCCAGCCAGGAGAGCTCAGACCCTTACAGGCGCTCTTAGACGGCCGGGGCCTCTGTACCAATGTGACCGTCAGCAAGCTGAAGACATTGCTGATGCAAGGACCCCATGCTACAGGTAAGAACCCGTGAGAGGAGCAGAGGGAGGGATGGAGAAAAGCGAACATGGCGCAAGAAGGTTTACCATGTGTCTGCGAAACTGTAGCGATGTCTCACTAGTTAGAACTGAAAGAGACCGTAGCGTCCTGTCCAAACTCCTCGTTTTACAGAAGAGGAAACTGAGTCCTGGACTTGGCTCAACTTTCAGTAGAAACTGTATTCAGAGGTTGGGAATCTCAGTTCAGGGTTCTGATGATGCCAGGCTGTCCTCCTGCTAACTGGGAGATCTGGGGACGAAACGAGACACTATTTTTTCGGGGGCGGGGGCTCACGATCAGCGCCAACAATTTTCTTAGAAGCTGCTCAACAGGAGAAAAGGACGCAGTGGGAAGGAAAGGGGGAATGGTGGGTGGGGGGAGGAAACACCCCCAAACCAAGTAGTGCAGAAGAGAATGGCAAACTCTTGGGGCGTCTGAGAGTGCATGTACCTTGGTTGAGTTTGATGATAAATCCTGAGAGAAGGCGATTCACAGTAGTCACCCGAAAGCCCCCAACTTTCAGGGAAGCCTGGCCTCTATTCAGATATGGGTGCAAATGAATGGGAGAAAGGGGAGTGAGGAGCTTGCTGGAGGATCCTTCTGGTTGCATGGGGTGGGGGAGGGGTGCGGGGAAACGTCCCTGGCTCGGGAAAGCCTGAGACTTAAAATGTGCTCCTCCTGCCTGGTTTAGCTGGAAAACCAATTACACTACCTCGGGTGGGGGGAGGGGCGAGGTAGAGAGGGAGGCAAGTGAGAAACAACTCGATAAGCGTTTCCATTCTGCAATTTGCTGCGGGGGTGGGGGAGGGGAGAAGAGTGGGGGGAATCTGAATGAACTTGAAGGAGTCACTGAAGAGAAGGCTAAGAAAGATGTCCTGCTGGCAGGTCTCTGAGCCGGCTGCGAACACACAGTGGAGCTGTCGGGAGTAGCACGTCATTTATTTATTATTTATTTATTTTAACGGAGCTGGCAAGTTTTCTGCAGAATTCCAAGCCCCCGATGGTAATTCTCCTTACTGTAATATGGAAGGAAAAGTCCTTGCAGTGTCCCTATTAAGCCAGACGCCAATAGTACTCACCATCAACATCCGTATGACTTAAAAACGTGCTTTGGTAATTGATTAAATGGGGGACAGGGGAATTGTGACTTCTTTTTTGACTTCAGAGACAGATTTACTTTCAGTTATAATAAATGGAGAGGCAACACAGAATAGTGGATAGAGGGCTGGCCTCGGAGTCAGCAAGACCTAGGTCCAAATCCCTCCCGTGATACATACTGACTGGGCAAGTCACTTAACTTGGCAGAGCCCCAGCAACTCCCTAAGGCTTCAAGTTGCCCTCTTGTGGATCCTTGTTAGTGAAGGGAATTTACTCGCTGGGAGTGCCCTCAACAGATGAAATCATTAATCTAGACCAAATGAGAGTAACAGTAGCTGGTTTAAGTGATCCATAAAGGTTTACAAAGCATTTTATACACATTCTCTCATTTTGATTTTTATCACAGCCCTTCAAGGTAGGTATTACAATGGTCATTACTACCTTACACATTAGGAAATTGGGGCTTAGAAGTTAAGTCCATTCCCCATGGTCACTATACTATCACTAAGTGCAGGATGTAGGTAGGGTGTGAACCCAGCTCACCCAGTCCAACAAGAAGCCATGCTGCCTTCAAAAGGGAAAATCATTTTCTTTTTTTGGTGATGGGAATTGATTGCTGGATAAGAATAGGATTATTGAGTATATATCTGAATAGATGTGTTTATTTTTTTAATTGATTAAAAATGCAGAATAGATTTTTGTTGAAATTTAAAAGATGATTATGGAAGTTTTGTTATAAATATTAAATTGTGATTGAATTGAGATTCAGGTGACTTCTCAAAATCATCTGGAAAAATATCAAAAAAGTTACTGTATATGCTCTATCAAAAGAACACAGACATTATCACACATTGCCAAAGTCATTTTTTTTTCAGCTTCATAGGGACAATTAGCTTACATGTTAGGAATATGCCAACCAATGAAGCTTTGTGATCTTGGGGGAGGGGGGATTCTTAAGGTTTTACATGTCCACTAAATAATTTTTTCCATCCTTAATTTTTTCTTTTAATATCCTGTAAGGGGAAAGGACATGAAGTCAAATCAAATATCTACTGAGTATCTGCTCTGTGCAAAGCACCATGTTAAACATTAAGGACACTCATATAATGAAATAAAGGTCTCAGGGTAGTCCCTCGTTCCAAGTAGCCTAGGGTCTATGCATTCTTATGGAGAGAAGGCATATAAAAATTAAATAACAATTAAAAAACATAGATAACAATTATATCCAAGTACCTAAGAGATGCAGGCTGTGATTAATAATTTCTATGATAGTTCAGAGGAGATAATCTCCTTAAGCCACAAACAGCATAATCAAAGATATAGATACCATTGACTAGAGAGCAAGATTTTCAAAGTTGTCTGAAAAGTCTTAGTAATAGATTATAAAAGCATGTAATAATGCCTTACATTTATGTAGCACTTTTCAATTTACATTGTCTCTGGCAAGCCTATGAGATAGGTATGATAGGTATTAGCCCCATTTTACAAATTTAGAATCTGAAACCCAGACAAGCTAAGACACTGACCTACCTTCACAAGACTGCTAAAGAAATAGCAGAGGCTTAAACCTATGTCTTCAGTAACTAAGGCAACTCTCTCCATTACTAGGCACCTTGTGTCCCGGCTTTTTTTCAGATTAGGTCCCTGTGGTAAAAAAAAAAAACACACTGAGTCCAAGGAATGTCATTCTTTTATATTATTATTATTTTTGGCCCCCATAGAGGTTTCAAGGCTGGGTGCCTGCCCAAAAGCTACAAGTAGGAAGTCCTGACAGATTTCCCTTTAGACTCTGGTGCCTGAAGTAGTTATTCCATAACAGTGAGAATCACAATGGTATAATATGCATGTATACATTCTGGAATTTATATCATATTTTAAAATCAGAAATTATTTTGAGCATTTCTTTCAAAATATAGAGATCAAACATTAAATATTCCCCATTAAAGAGCTAAGATATCATGAGATTTTGAGTGCGAGAGGACCTTAGAAGACTCTAGACCATTACACTCATTTACATTACTAAAAAATGGAAGTCTCTCTCTCTCTCTTTTTTTTTTTTTGGTGAGACAATGAGGTAAAGTGACTTGCCCAGGGTCACACAGCTAGTAAACATCAAGTGTCTGAGGCCAGATTTGAACTCAGGTCTTCCTGAATCCAGGGCCAGTGCCATCTAGCTGCCCCCAAAACAGAAGTCTTAAAAGCAGTTAAATGACCAGCCCACTCTCATCCAGATGGTGAACAGGGCAGAGTTAGGATTTGAACTCAGGCCATCTGACTGAAAGCCCCAGCCTGTCTCTACTCTATCACCTGCTATTTCTTTGTAACCTTGGAATTATCAAGGGATACTTGAAGTATCATATTTTGTAGATGGTAATTCAGTTCACCTAATCTGTTTGCTGATTGAATGGGTCTCTGAAATAGTTTTCTGTGTTTAGATACTTAGGTAACTTGCATTGGTAGTGTTGCTAACAGATTTCTGATTTGGGTCCAGATTCTAGAGAGGATCACATCATGACCCAGATGATATCGACCCCTTCTGGTGGAAAGTGACAAAAAGCAAAACAAACTCCCTTGGCTATGTAAAAAGAAACTTTTTTTTTTAAAGTAAGCTCTTACAATAACCCCTATTTTTAATTATAATTAGGTGTTACAATTAACAAATAAATCCACTTAAGAATATCAATTTTAATAGCTTCTAAAACCAAAATGACTAGTGATTTTAGGGAAATTTTTATAAATTTTAAAAATCACTGGTCTCAAGAATAAGGATAGGGTCTAAACATATTATTTCATTGACATAAGAAGCTCCTGCCAATTTAGATTGACACTTTCATTTTCAACCTAAGGTCTTCAAGAATTACCGAGACCAGAGACATCAAATTTTCAATCCCCCAAACTCCCCAATATAGTAAATTATATTTAAATGAAACTGGGGAATGTTTAACAAAATAAATAAAAATACAATATAATATAAATAATGCTAATCTGTGATTTTCTAAGTCAATATGTAGCTTTAGAGATCCATTTCTATTTGAGTTTGACACTACTGACCTAGAGCACTGAGAGTTTAAATGACTTGCCTAGGACATGGGGCCAACATGGGTTGAAGACAGAACTGAAACTCAGGTCTTTTTTGAGGCCAGCTTTCTATCAACTAAACCCTACTGGCTCTTAAATACCTCAACAATTAATAGTCTCAAAAATACTTGTAGTATTTTTTTTCTATATTTAGATAAACAATAATATTTTCTTATGAAACAGAAACCCTACTATTGTAAGTTTTGCTCTTGGGTTAATAATGAAGATTGTATAATTCCATTTTTCTGTTTGGTCTCTTTCAAGGAAATGCCAGTGATGAAGAAGAAGACCGGAACACTAGCAGCATGGAGAACCAGGCAATTCCCAGTGTTCCCCGTGTACCTGATTCCAAATTCCATCCACACCACACCAAGCTAGACATCATCAGGAAAGGACAGGCCAAAGATACTCAGCGCTACAAAATGGAGTATGAATCACAAAGCACAGACACACAGAACTTCTCTTCTGAATCCAAACAGGAGACTGAATATGTAAGGATTCTGAATTTACTTTATCCTCCTTCCTCCTGCATGCCCTTCCCCTCCCCTACTCATGGGGCAATGAGAAATGAAAATTTACATATTGGCTCTTGACATATGTCATCCAAAATGTTCGTTACCAAGTATTTTTCCTGTTACTAGTTACATTGAAAGTTAACATTTGAAGTGTTTAACAGTGAGAGAAGAAAAAAAAAACTTTGTAGCTAAGCTTTGGTATTAGTTGTCAAGAGTATCAATAACACCCATTTCTGCTCACTAAGCTACATTTGAAGTCTACAAAAATGGAAGGATACCATCTGGAATCTATGCAAAGGCCGAGTAGGAAGCACATGGTAGACTAATTGTTACCATGACAGATTTACTAAATCATGCCACTACTTAAGAAAGTGATGTCTTTTGAAAGCTACCGTGGACTGCTTTTTGCCTGGCTGCATCAAACTCATTCATCCAGGAAATATATATTGAGAGCCTGCCAGGTACAAGACATGAAAATAAGTGCTGATGGATATACAAGAACGAATAACATGCAAATTTTGTCTTTAAGGGACAATATAGACTATCATAAGAGTCAGTGGGATGGATGCAAGCAATATAGTTCAGAGGAAGAGACATTTTTTTAAGCTTACAGAAGAACTGGTAGAATGTGGAGAGGAGGAGGCAAGAGAAGAATAGCTTTAATTAGTACTCCATTCTAATCAGTTTCCTCATCTTTAAAGCTCGAATAATAACAATCACCTACTTATTAATATTAATTACTATCAATAATATTAATAATTTTATCAACAAACACCTTCAGGCTAAAAAAGGATGATGCACCTAGAAACACTTTGCAAACTTGAAGGCAGCATGTTTTATCATCATCATCATCATTATTATTATTATTATTATTATTATTATTATTATTATTATACCACAAATAAACATCCTTTTTGGATTTCTTCTCAGAGGCAGGAAATGGATGTAGTAGTGGAAGTGTATGTGTTTATGCAAGGGAATATAAAGTTCCTATTTTGAGGTGCTTACATACCAGATGGCATCCATTGCTAATCCTTAAGTGGAAACACAAGAGCCCCGTAGGAAACATACCAAGATCAAATCCATAGGGACTCAGGAGCAGGAGCCCTTTGTATACTCCCTGTCATTCACTTAGCAAACATTTGAGTGTCCTACATACAAGGCATTCTGCTAAATGCAGGGGAGGCAGAAGGGAAGAGAGGATGATGCGTAAAGAATTCAATATAGCACCTGCCCTCACAGAAATTTAAAGTATTACGGTCAGTGAAAATATTGTCTATCTGAGTTTTCATTTTCTTAAAATTAATAACTTGTTTTAAGTTACTAGAGGGAGAGAAATTATGATTTTTTTTCTGTTTATCAAATAACCAACAGGGGCCTTGCCGCAGAGAAATGGAAGACACGTTGAACCACCTGAAGTTTCTTAATGTCTTGAGCCCAAGAGGGATTCATATTCCAAACTGTGACAAGAAAGGATTTTATAAGAAGAAGCAAGTGAGTGATAGCCTTCATGAAATTTTATTTCCCATCTTCCCCTCTACCCACCCCCCATTTCTTCACTGATATTCAGGAAAGCCTGATATCACAATGATATCTCAAA
Organism: Vombatus ursinus; assembly: GCF_900497805.2. NCBI lineage: Eukaryota > Metazoa > Chordata > Mammalia > Diprotodontia > Vombatidae > Vombatus > Vombatus ursinus. Next base: position 17,009,095 of record NW_020954598.1, read on the forward strand.
TTCATTTCAGATACAGTTCTACTGTCACTTCTAGTTTGTATATCACACTCATTTAGGTCAATAAACAGTTAATACCACCCAGGATAAAGTCAAAACTGTAGTGTCAGGAGTGGAGAGCAAGGTCATTGACTAATGACCACTGACTAATTTTAATTTGTATTATTAAGGACAGCTGACTCTCTTGAGAAATGCCATCCCTCTTTATGGCATGTGTGAGTTGACCACAATTTCAAATACTAGTATTGGAAAATAGCTCCATTTTCCAAAGCACTGCTTGCTTATTTTGTCCCATGGGGCAGAAGGAAGCAGCTTCCATACAACTGCAGTAGGAATTTGCTCTTTTGTAAATCGATATAAGAGAATTCCCCAACAGAATCAGTTTGGGCCATATTAAAATTGACAGAGGGCTGGACTAAATGATCTCTGAGATTACTCCTAGTCTGAATCAATGATCCTTTAAAAAAAAAAAAACTAGTGTGTTTCCATTATTACTATCAAAAGATTATGAGTCATTCATTCATTTAGAAATCCTTGTTGAATGTCTAGAGTATGCACAAGTAAGGCAAATAAAAAGCATGTACTTCTAATTGTACAAATCATATTTTGGCAAAAGGAAGCAGATTGATTTTCCTAATTGCAGCAAGGATAGAATCATGAATGAGTATGTATATGTGGAGACACTTTACTTCCCTTTAATGTGTATTTTTTCTTTTACTTATCTCCTATTAGTTGGTTTAGACTTGCCTTTTTCATGCATCTTGGTACTCTTTCAGAGTTTTCCAGTGATGTGAAAGTATTTCCTGTCGTAGTGGAAAAAGCATTTACTGGTTTTAAAGTCAGGAGATGTAGACTTGAATGCTACCTGTTACTTAGCACTTATGTGACCTTGGAAATCGTTCAACATTTTTTTGTTTTTTACTCTCAGTTTAGGGATTTGGATCTTTAAAATCCCTGTTAATTCTAAATCTCAGGCTTTCCAAGCATGACTTTGGCAATTTGAATAAAGAGGAGAGGTTCGTGCCACTGAGTTCTAGTATGTATATTTTTCTTTGGAGGGAAAAAGAAAAAAAGCCATAGATTTTTAAATGCGAAGTTTAGCTAAATAAGGTATCATTATTAATAACATAGGCAGCTAGGTGGCACAGTAGATAGATTGCTGGGCCTGGAGTCAGGAAAACTCATCTTCCTGAGTTCAAATCTGGCCTCAGACACTAGCTATGTGACCCTAGGCAAATCACTTGGCCCCATTTGCCTTGGTTTCCTCACCTGTAAAGTGACCTGGAGAAGAAAATGGCAAATCACTTTAATATCTTTGCCAAGAAAACCCCAAATGGGGTCACAAAGAGTCAGACACAACTGGGAAAAAAATGATAGAATAAATAATATCATTGGGAGGTGGGGAGGTTGGGGCAGGAAAGCATTCTGTTGAATTTATATATAAATATATATATATGCAGAGGTATCAACATCATCCACAACAAAGTAAATGAAACAGTCCATGTTTTCTAAGTACTGAAACAATCTAAGACAAAACAGAAAGCATAGAGTAGTCATGAAAGGGATCTTCCTACTTGCACATTGGTCTCACCACCCTTCTTGGTGTGAAGGGTGTGAAGCCTTATTTTCTTTTCCAGTTCCTTTCTTTCTTTGGATATTTTCTTTCTGGTAAAAGGCCTAATTTTGCATCTACATAAAATTTTAGGTAAAATTGCATTAGAAACAAATAGCAATAGAGATATGCTCCCTTCAGAACAATTTAGATTAACCATCCACATATCATCATAGCATGGGCTACATTATTTAAGAGAAATTATATGTGTAATGATCTAATGGGCTAGCAATTGGGAAAGAGATAAATGTAAGGTTTTTATTCTTCAAAAGAGCTAGACCACCTGAGAGGGGAGCATGTTGCCCTTCAGCCAAAAGATTCAACTGGAATCTGAGTGATTTGTTGTTAGCAATATTGTAAAAGAGACTTTTGGTCAGGTACAGGTTGAAGAGATTCTTTAACAAATAGAAGCTACGAGGTCAAGTAAACAGATGCCTGCCTAACCTCAACTTTCAAAATCAAAATAATGGAAGAACTTTTTTTGTTTATTGTCACCACATCAGTGCATGAGCAAATAGAGGCCAACTGAGGGATTATTACTCCCCAGGATCATGGAATTAAAGCTAGAAGCTATTTTTTTATTATTTTTTGGCAATTGGGGTTAAGTGACTTGCCCAGGGTCACACAGCTAGTTAGTGTTTGGGTGGAGGCCGGATTTGAACTCAGGTCCTCCTTACTTCAGGGCCAGTACTCTAGCCACTGCGCCACCTAGCTGCCCCTATTTTTTTTTTTAAGATGAGAAAATAAATGAAAAATTTTCAGAGATACTAAATGGCTTGTCCAACATAGTAAAGCCAGGAGTAAGAACCATGTACTCTGCCTCTAAATCCAGTAGTCTTGCCATTACAGCAAAATGCCTTTGTAGAGCACCATAACTTCAGATAGTGAGTTGTTTATTTCCCAAAACAATACAAATTCATTTTTTTTCTGAATGAACAGTGTGCTATGCTATAAATATAGCTCAGAGGCATGAAATTTATGAGATTGTCCTTTGTGTTTATATCATCTTGTGAGCCATAATTTTTGTTCTATGTTAATTAGATGCTATTAAGCATCTTGAGGTGTCACTAGTGAGCCTACATCTCCCTACCCCTGCCTTCTGCAGACAGGAATCAGAGTTGTTTACATTCCTTTCACCAGAGTATTGACACGTCCTTTGCTCAGGGCAAGAATGGTCAGACATTTCTAAGATAGTGGTGCTAGGAAGAAGAGGCTGCCTCCTAACTTCTATGATTTCTTCTACAGTGCCGCCCATCCAAAGGAAGAAAGAGGGGTTTCTGCTGGTGTGTGGATAAATATGGACAACCACTCCCTGGATATGATGCCAAAGGGAAGGGAGATGCCCACTGCTACAACTTGGAGAATAAATAAGTGTCAGATGCCAACTCCTATGGAATCTCTGTATGGCCACAGAATTCACCCATCAGAGACCTTTGGAGTGGTTGGGAGAAGGCATGGACCACATTGGAGTTTGAAGTTCTGCCTTCTCTTAATGATTTTTAGGGGATTTTTTTTTAGACTCTATGGACACTGCAGCTGTGCCCTGCCATTGCTCCTGCCTTCCTCCTTGCCTTCTCTACAATACTGAGGGAGGTCTGAATTCCCATGTAAATCTGCACTATTGATCCCCAGAGACAGAGAAAAAGGCACTTCAGAAAAGATTCAGGGAGTCTCCACTGACTTTAAAAACAACAACAACAAAAAACAGCCTGTGACCCATTTGATCCCAAAAGATACTGTGTGTTATTTTAAAGAATTTATAGAGTGTACACTTTTTAAAATATAAAAGGAAAAAATAAGGAATTTAAAAATTTAAGCTTTTCTTTAAACAGGTCTGATGGGAAAAAAAGTCTTCAGGGGTAAAATGTTTTATAAAAAAATCTCAAAGAACTTTTTAAAGAATCATGTTTCTAAAATAAAGACATGGCTATTTTTCTCTGTAAAATATATTATGAATATTCTGTTAGTCTGTATTTAATATAATTTTTTAAATAAACTTTATTTAAATGTAACATGTGAATATGAAATGTTACACCATCATTTTGAAGTATGCCGTTGAATCTGTGTAAGTTTAAAAAGAAACAAAAAAACCCTATCATAATAGCAATAGCTTTCTCCTTCCAAGATAAATTTATCAAGTGGAAGAAAAAAAATTAATTAAAATTTGTTTTGCTTTTAGGAGAAAAGAAAAAACCTTCAAATCATAGATTTTTGGCCATGAAATCCAGACAAATTATCCAGACATACATCTACCACATAATTTGACTGCAATATGCCTTGTGTTTGTAGTACCCAAGGGCAGAATGGAGCCTTTGGTTGTTTGTTTTTTTTTTAATTTTATTTCAATGTATTTCTTTTTTCTTCTTGTTTTAGTTAATGTGGAGCTCAATTGCGCCTTATTTTGCACAAGTGACTGCCACTGCCATCTGTAATGTGCATGGATCAGCTGCAGGCAACAGCCTTGATTTTCATTTCTTGCCGTGGTGGATTGATTTTTAACCAAAGTTTAGAAAGAGGTTCTTGGAATGCCTGATTATTGCAAATAGGAAGCTGAGTGTATGTCCACTTTCCAGTAGTTAATGAAAAGCAATTTGATTGTCCTTGTTGCTTCATATGAAAGAAAATGTAAGCATCAACCAAATGTTGCCATGACTCAGTAGCCTATGGTACACTGCATATTCACTGAACTGATTGATTCTCTGACTTTGCTCATTATTTTTAAACAATTTTGAATGGTGTGGGTTGAATAGAATCCATGCTGGCATTTTCATGCTTTGTAAAGTGAAAAATGGACTTTACCAGGAAGAGAAAAAGAAATTTAACTCATGTTTTCTTGAAATACTGACTCACTCTCCTGTATTGGGTAACATGATACCTTCTGTGGCTGTGCCTCTGAGGCAAGGAGATGGTTTCATGTAAGTGAAAGAAGCCAGGTTTTTCGTGTTTTTAAATAGCATGGACTGCTTTGTGAAGTATCGAGGAAATGTGCTACAATTTTATCTGGAAAAGGGAAGAGTGGTACTTTAAGAAGTAAGTTGTAGGCCCTTTGTAGCAGCTAAAAAAACCAGCAATGCAGATTTATTATCATTATTATTATTTCTTTGCCTTGCTTTAGAATTCTGATGGACTTAACCACAGTTCAGAACTCTAAGCGTTTCTATGGTGCTCCCAGGTCAGATGAGTGAGGCTCTGGCCTACAACATGAGAAACAATAACCTTATCTTTCTGCTGTCTATGTCATAGTAATATTTGTAAACCCAACAACCTTAAAGTCAAACTTCTTGTTGGGAATATGTTCTCTAAAAACCAATAACTTTTTTTTTAATTGTAATTTTCCCCTCTTTAAAACAATGTAAAAATAGTGAAACAAAGAATAAGCGAACAGTGGAGACTCATCAGTGACACAGTGTCTAGCAGCACGTAGAGAATCATCTGTATTTTTAAAGTTTGAAATCATTTTCTTTTTATGATATACAAATATATGCAGAGAAGAAACATTTATAATGAATTTTGAGCATATTATATAACGTATAGTCAAAATAAGTGTAATAGAAACATATACTAGATGACACTAGATAAAATGTGCTAGAAATACTAGATAATATAAATATATAGACAATTGATTAAAGGATTCTATATATTAAGAAACAGACCTGCTCTATTTTTAGAGGCCAATTTCCATTAGAATACTGACAGCTCGGATCAAATGGTTTCTGATCGACTGAAGCAATTGGAGTCATCAATATCTTACATTGATTTGATTCCCAAATATGTGTAGTATACTGCTATTGCACCTCAAATGGATTTCTCTTGGGAGGAAATAAATTCGTGATTAACCAGCAGATTCTGGCTATTGACCAGGTTTTTGTTTTTGATTTTGTTTTTGAGAGAAGGTATTTTTTGAAAAAAAAAATCGTCTTGCGATGTATTTACAAATAGTAAATAAAATTGTTTTTGCTATTAAAAAAAGAATCGCTTACCCCCTTGTTCAAGAGTTGACTGCTTCTGGATTTTAAACTACTCTCTGCCCAATCCCAGCAAACATTCCTGGTGTGAAATGCAAAGGATTCTTATCACTGTTATAGACACAGTCATGCCAGAGAAGGAGATGTACTCTTTTCTCTTGCTGCCATTTGCATTAAAACAAGGGCTCAATTTAACTAGCAAGCTACATGGATATTCTTTTGTTTTCCCATTAAAACAATGCATGAGAGGGGAAACTCTCTCTATCATGAGTGATAATCATATGTCATAGCACTTCCCCCAAATAATTCTGTGAGGTGAGTACTAGAATTATGATCATCACCCTCATTTTATAAATGAGGAAACTATGACTAAGAGAAGGCAAATGATTTGCCTATAGGCACACAGTGGGCAGCTTGGCCAATTCCCTGTCCAAGGTAAAAGTCACTATCATTATTTGCTCCCAATTCCTGAAGCAAAGATGTTAGTTAAACTGCTAGTGAATTTATTTCAGCCTAGTCTTTATATTGGCCACTTTTGAGTAGTGGCACATGAACCTTATTCCACAAACCTATGCATATTTTGTTGTTGTTGTTTTGTTTGTTTGTTTTTTTGTTTTTTTTGTCCTCCCTCCTCCATCCCTGCTCCTCTCCTGAGGCATAACTAATCTCTGTCCCCTGGCTCTTTGTGCTTTGTTTGGAGCACATGCCATCCATTCCTGAAGCTCTGAAAAATCAAGCTCAGGACCTTCTAGGCTAAGATGAATCAAAGGATCAAGCAATTTTGTGTGCCTTGGCTTCATAGACATGTCAGCTGACCTCTATTCAGGCCACTTTGGTTCATCTTGTTCCCTGCACTCTCTGAATAATAAATGAATGAGATACCATGCAAGAGGATATGGGTAGATTTCAATAAGGGCATCAGAGAGTATCAGGAAGACTCATAGGTTCATAGTACGTCAATTTAGCAATCAGTCCTTCCATTCCTTACATGTGTAAATAAAGCTCTAATAGGTTAAAAAACAGGATTATCCAAGTGTCAATTCTATTTTCCAAAGGCAAAAGTCCTCAAAGTAGGAACTACGTCAACTAGATTCAAAGAGGTAATTGAATACAAGGGTCATAAGGGTCCAGGAATGGGCTAGGAAGAGACACTAGTGTCTCCATTTTTGGAGATGTTTTATCCATTGAGCTTCTACTATTTATAAAGTATTATGAGTGTGTGTGTGTGTGTGTGTGTGTGTGTGTGTGTGTGTGTAAGGATTACATATCTTTTGAGCGATTCGTAATCTAGTTAGGGAGACAATATAGATACATATGAAAAACCAAGTTCACAGTACAGTGGGCCATATGGTAAATTCTCAAATGACCAATGCAGACAAATGTCATAGGTATTCAGAAGAAGGAGAGGTCACCTGTGGGCTAAAGTGGCAAGGAAAGAAGGCTTTGTGGAGGAGGTAGGACTAAGTGACAATTTAAAAAGTTTTGAGAGACGTAGTTTCTAGGTAATTTAATCATTGTATTAATAAGGCCAGCAGGTTATTGATAAAAGGATGGTCATCAGGCCATCTCTCTTAGACCAAGGATCATCATGGTGGTGGGGCTTACAGTTTATACACCTTAGGTGTATAATGAGGGGCTGAGAGTGATCCTTGGACAGAGAAACTATCTCAGACCACCCCAGCCTTAAAAGGATCTGTCTCCACCTAAGCTTGAATGTAACACAATGGGCTTCCTTACCTTAGATTAAGTTCATTGTACGGCTGGGTGGGGTCTAACCAAGATGAGGAGAATAAATGCATTCTCATTATCAGTAATGTCCTTTAAGAAACTGAACTTTTTAAGATGAGGAATTTAGAAGAAGGAGAGAGATTGGTTATTAATAATCATGTCTCTCTACTAGTGCTGGACCTCCCAGCCCAACCTTCTGATCTTGTACTGCTTCCCCATCCTCAATCCTGCTGAACCTGTTCTTCACCATTACTGAAACTCCACGCCCCCCTGTACATGCCTCAAAATCTTTCCTCCCTTCCTCTTCTCCCAGTTCAGTTCTTCCTTCTAGTTACTCTTGCCTTTCATGCCTCTGGGCCTCATGATGAGTCATTTCAGTGACACAATTAAACATTCTTTTTACTTCCTTGACCTCCAGCTATTGTCTATCCTACCAATTCCCAATATTAAATAAAAACCATCATTCTCTTTCTCTTCTCCCACAGCAGAACAGTATTAGAGAAAGAGCTAGATTATGTTTGCTGGGTCCACTCTGAATTCATACTGTTTAACCTTACTTTGACTGGATAACTTTTTTTTTTTCACCCATCCCTGACAGAGATATAACTAAGCTGAGGTTAATGAAGCTTTGTCCCAGGGCATCAAAAATAGATGGTGCTGATGCCACTGAAACTCTTTCAGCACCATAGAAATAACTTAGTTTAGCACTGAATTAATGAAAATATGTTAAAATAATAGTTAAAGTGAGAAGTTACCAGAAGTTGTGTTCCCTCCCCTCTCCCTGGCTGCAACAGCAGCTGAATGAACTCTTTCCTGACACTGCTTCTTGTCTACCTCAAACAACAGTTTTTTCATGGGTACCAATATCCCAGCTATTCTTCTCCCATGGATTCATATATTCTGCTATCTCTCCCTCCCCAAGTGAATTGTGTTTAAAAGTTTATTCAAAGATACATTTTGTGCAGATAGTATTATTATTTATTTTAAAATGCATTTATGAAGTTTGCCCCATACACCAAACACTCTCACTAGTTGCCAATATGTTTCCCAAAGCAGTGACTGCTGTGTCTAACCTTAAACTTATACCTCCTAGTCAAGCTCATTCATTCTCAGCCTGGTGTTCTATCTCATAATAATAATAATATTAATAGCTAACATTCATATAGCACCTAATATATGTCAAGCTCTAAATATTTCATTTGATCCTCACAACAACCCTGGGAGGTAGATACTGTTATTATCCCCATTTTACAGATGAGAGAACTGAAGTTAACACAGGTTAAGTGACTTGTTCAGGGTCACACAGCTAGTAAGTATCTGAGGCCAGATATAAACTCAAGTCTTCCTGACTTCAGGTCCTGTGCTCTGTCTACTGTGCCACATAGTTAACTCTTACTTTAATGATATTATTGAAGTCATTTATTTCATCAGCAAACATTTAGTAAGTACCTGCCATGTGCCAGGCACTATGTTTAGCATTGGGGATGCAAATGCAAGTTAAAAAAAAAAAGACAGTCCTTGACCTCAAGTAGTTTATGATCTAATAGGGAAAGACAACACAGAAAAAGAAACTAAAAATTGGGGCTGGGGAGGTAGGAAATAGAGGAAGTCCAAAGAAGTCCTAAGAAATCCAAAAGCAGTGAAGCTGGTGGGAAATGGGAAGACTTGGCTGAGCTCTTTTCTTAAATAAAGGCCCTGAAGCCCATGGCCCAGTCAGAGGGTCCAATCAAAAGGCCAGAGGGTACTGATGAGGTGTCATTCAATCTAGGCAGATTCAATCTTGCAGGACAATAAGATTTCCGAAAGATGAGTTTCCTGGGGAAAGAAGACATAATGAAGAGGTCCAAAAGCAGTGTAACTGATAGGAAATAGTAACAATAGTTAACATTTATATAAAATATCAATATATATTATATAATAGTTAACATTTATATATAATATGTAATATATAACAAAACATATATTTAGATATAGCATTTATATAAAGCCAGGCACTTTACTAAGTGCTTTTACAATAATTATCTCATTTGATCCTCACAACATTACTGGGAGGTAGACATTATTATTCCCCTCTATTTTCCAGATGAGGAAACTGAGGCAAACAGAGGTGAAGTGACTTCCCTAGCATCACACAGCTAGTAAGTTTCTTAAATTAGATTTGAACTTCTAGCCTTAGACCAAGTACTCTTTCCATTACACCACCTAGCTGCCAATCTCTCCTAGTTCTTCTCTTCTGAATTTCAAAGCTCCTCAGTATCCCTCCTTCCCTTCTAGCTCAAAGGTAAAGGTAAGTAATCGTGTGACACTGCTACTCCCTACCCATTGAAACTGTTTGTTCCTTAAATTCTAGGAGACTGTAATCTTTTGGTTCTTTTCCCACCTTCTAGATCTCAGTTTCTCCATCACCTACCTAGCTCTTCTTCCTCATCTGCATATTTGTTAACTCGTTTTTTTTTTAAATTCCCACTGCCATGATTCTAGTTCAGGCCCTTACTCCCTGTCAGCTAGATCATCACAAAAGCATCCTAACTGAATTCCCTCAATCCAATTTTGGCCACATTCAATCTAGCTAACCCATGGCTATTATATTAATCATAGGATCATAAACTCGAATCCAGAAGGGATTAGAGAGGATATTTATGCCAACCCCTTTATATTACAGATGAGAAAAATGAAATCCAGAATTATGAAGTGACATGTTTCCCAAGGTCACATAGAGGCAGATCTGAGACCTGAACCCATGTCGTTCAGGCGCTAATCTGGCTGCTGCTCCACCATTCTAAGATGTGTCCTTCTTCTGAAAGCTTTGTTCTGATATTATTGCCTCTGATTAAAAGTCTATATCACTCCCCAATATCTACTGAATGAAGTTTTATAACCTTCATCTACAAGCCATTAAGATCTGGCTCCAAATCATGTCAGTAGGAAGTGGTAGAAAAGATCCTGGACTTTATAAATCATGAAATCTGAGTTCTTCCCTCATCCATGCACTAGCTAATCTTGTGACCTTGGACAAGTAAATCACTTGAATTATCTAGGCCTTGGTTTCTTCATCTGCTAGATTAGTCCTTTCCAGCTTTAAAATTCTATGTTTATACCCTTCTAGCCACAGCAGCAACTGGGTGGTACAGTGGATAGAGTGGCTGGGCCTGAAGTCGGGCTATGACTTCATTTATTTGAAGTTCAAATCTGGCCTCAGATACTAGCTGCATGACCCTGGGCAAGTCGCTTAACCCTGTTTGCCTCTCATCTGTAAAATGAGCTGGGGAAGGAAATGACAAACCACTCCAGTATCTCTGCCAAGAAAACCCTAAATGGGGTCGTGAAGAGTCATACACGACGGAACCAACTTAACAACCACCACCAACGACAAAACTATATGAAAATCTTTTAGTTTTAGAAGGGACCTTAGAAACCTCCCATCCCCATCCCTCATTTTTCAGATGAAGGAAATATGGTCCCTGGAAGTTGTGACTTGACCAAAGTCACAGAAATAAGAAGCAGTCCTTTCTGTCCCACATTACAAGCTCCTTTATTCCCATCCCTGTCCACTCAACCCCCTCCCCCCAACCCAACCAGCATCCCACTCTACAGCTGCTCACCCCTTCCACTATGCTCTTCAGAATGTTTACTCTGTTGGTACCCAACTTTTTCCCTCTTAACACTTTTCTTTTCCCACTCCTTCCATCTTTTTGTACTCACTGCTACTTGGTTGCCTCCTGATGCCACAGCTTCCCTGGCCACCCCGCACAGCGCTAGTTGTACTTTGGCTCATAATCCTTGGAGTCACTTGTAGTAAGACAGTTGGAATACCCTATGCTCTCCATGGCCACTTCCAGGCTTTTCCTCTGTCTCCATCACTCCTTCTTCCTTTCCAGGAACGTTTCCATATTCATGAACTCTGAAATCCTTTTACCTGACTACAACCTGTTATTATTCCACCTCTCCCTCTGCCTAGCAACCCCCAAACCTATTCTTCATCCTTACCACTACTTCCAGGCCCTCAATCTCTCAGTTCCTTCCCAGGCTATCATCCCTTCACTGACTACAGCCCACCCTCATCCCTTCTCCATCTTGACCCTTTGGTCAACCAGTCCAACTCTATACTGTTTTCTTCTCTCTGGACTCTTGCCCTCTTATCTTATTGCTGACCTTGTCCTCCTAGATATCATTCCTGGACCAGTATCATTATCTGCTGCCTTCACTTCTACTCACATGCTGTTGAATGAGAAAATCATGAAATCTTCCTGACAGTACAAATGTATGTTACATAATCTCAGCTGGGCCCTCGCTGTGACAAAGCAATCCTTTTACACTAATCAGTTTACTATGTTACTTCAACACAGTGTCTCTTTCCAAACATTTTCATCCCTCCTCAAACCTCTCATGGCTCCCTCTCTGCCCGGCCTCCTCCACTGTCAGTTGAGAGTCTTTCTTTGGAAAAAATTGAAGCCATTTGCAGAGAGCTCCCTCTTCTCCCCTCCTCCTCATCACATGTCAGACACTTCCTTCCAAAGTTTCCTCCTGAAGAGGTAGCCCTTGTCCTTGCCAAGGCCAAACCCTCCCAAACAACAGTGATTCCATTCTATCCCATTTTCTACAGAAGATTGCCTGGTCTACTACACCTACCTTCTTACTAATTGTCTTTTCCTGGCCACTGGCTGCATCCCTACTGCCTCCCAAAATACCCATGACTCCTCCATCCTCAAAAAGCTTTAACTTGATCTATTCTTCCCCTTCAATCATGTCTCTTCTTTCTTTTGTAGCTAAACTCTTAGAGAAGGCCACTGATATTCAGTGCTTCTACTGCCTTTCTTCTCACTCTCTACTTTCTGCAGGCTGACTTTCAACCTGACCAGTCACTTGAAACTGCTCTGTGTCTGTCTTTGTCTCTGTCTCTTTCTGTCTCTGTTTCTGTCTCTGTTCCTCTCTCTTTCTGTCTCTGTTTCTGTCTGTTTCTCTCTCTCTCTCGCTTCCCCCCCTTTTCCCTCCTCCTCTCCCTCTCTCTGTCTTTCTCTGTCTCTCCCCCTCTCTTGCCCATTCCCTCAGTTCCCAATGATCACTTAATCACCAAATCTAATGGCTTTTTCTCAATCCTCATCCTTCTTGACCTCATAGAAGTTTTGACACTCTGGATTATTACCCTCTTCTCCTTGATACTTGCTTCCCTCTAGGTTTCCATGAAACTACTCTCTCTTGCTTCTCCTCCTTTACCTGCCTTTCCCTTCCCACTCCATACTTGTTGGAAGCTTAGCTGCTTGCCATTCTTATTGATAATTCTGCTATATCTTCATCTAGGTCATGCATACTATCTATAGGTATAGTCCAAGGCTCTGTCCTGAACCCTTTTCTTCTTTTCTCCCTCTATACTCTTTTGCTCAGTGATCTCATTAGCTCCCATGAATTCTGGCCATCCCTTCCACCCCCATATAATAAACTCCAGTGACTCCCTAACATTTCCAGGATCAAAAATAATTTGACATTCAAAGTCTGTCATAACCTGGTTTCCTCCTTCCTTTCCAGTTTTCTTACACCTTGCTCCTCATCACAAACAATCTTCTCCAGTGACACTCACCTCCTTGCTGTTCCTTGCAAAACACATGTTATCTTCTGATTCTGGTCATTTTCTTTCTTTTTTGTTGTTGTTGTTGCTGTTTTTTTTTAGGTAATTGGGGTTAAGTGACTTGCCCAGGGTCACACAGCTAGTAAGTGTCAAGTGTTTGGTCTGAGGCCAGATTTGAGCTCAGGTCCTCCTGACTTCAGGGCCAGTGCTCTATCCACTTTGCCGCCTAGCTGCCCCTATTCAGGTCATTTTCTCTGGCTGTCCCCCATCCCTGGAATTCTCTCCCTCCTCATCTCTGCATCTCTGATTTCCCTGATTTCCTTCAAACTTCAGCTAAAATCCCACTTTCCGCCAAAAGGTCTTGCCCAGTCCTCATTAATTCTAGTGCCTTTCTCCTGTCGATTGTCTCCACTTTATACTGTATATAGGGTATCCAAAACGTCTTAGTGCGGTTTTAAGCTTGAATAGTTCAAAACTACACTAAGACTTTTGGGATATTCTGTATATCTTCTTTGTACATAGTTGCTTGCATGCTGTCTCACTTCATTAGACAGTGAGCTCTTTGGGAGTAGAGACTGTCTTGTGTATTGGTGTCCCCTAAGGTTAGTACAGTGCCTGGCACATAGTAGGTGCTTAATAAATGCTTGTTGGGGGCAGCTAGGTGGTGCACTAGCCCTGAAGTCAGGAGGATCTAAGTTTGAATCCAGCCTCAGACACTTGACACTAGCTGTGTGACCCTGGGCAAGTCACTTAACCCCATTGCTTAGCCAAAAAAAAAAGCTTGTTAACTGGTGGATTCAATTTGAAACCATGCGTTTTGGTTCCAAATCAGATTTTCTTTCCACTATATCATGCTTCTGTTGACCTTTGTCAATGTTATGTTCCATAGACTGCAAGTGCTAAAATAAATGGTTCAATGAGAGGGGTTGTGAGCATTTCGGGGAATGAAGAGTGCTATGACCAGAAAGTGGCAAGGGGGAAGATCAAACATGATATTGTTATGAAGGAGAAGAAAGGAAATACAGGAATCTGCACATAGAGTAATGAAGTATTTCTATTCTATAAAATCTTAAAGTTGGGAGCAGCCTCTGTGGCCATCTGTCCAACACATATCTGACCAAAATTACCTCCCATGATATCTTCAGCAAGTGGAGATTATTATTATATAATTATTATATTATATAATTATCCAGCTTCTGCTTGAATTTCTTCAGTGAGGGAAACCTATTATCTTCTAAAACAACAAATTCCCTTTTAAGATGTGTTGTCAGGAGGCTACCGTCCAACAACCAAACAGAACATGTCTAATCCTTCTTCCACATTTCAAGCTTTAAAATTCATAAAAACTGCTCAGTCTCCACCCACAGTCTTCTCTTCCCCAGTTTCTCAGTGCTCATTATCTTCTCCATTTTCTGGATGCACTTCAGATCATTTATTTTTTATATCCTTAATGAAACGTAGTGTTCAGTCCTTAACACAATGCTCCAAATGCATCCTGAGCAGGGCCCGACATAACAGACCTCTTATTTCTCTCATTCCCTAGACTTTGCCTCTTTGAATACAACCTAGGATAGAATTACCTTTTTTTGCTACTCTATCACACTTCTGTGTTATGTTGACTTTGCAATCTATTAAAACTTCAAGATTTTTATAGGAATTATTATTTAATTGTAATTCTCACATTCTGTTTTTGTGACATTGTTGTTTTTTTTTAATCCAAGTATAGAACTTTACATTTATCCCCATCAAATTTTATTTTATTCCAGTCAGGTCATCGCTCTAATCTGTTAACATATTTTGAGATACTGAAGGGGGTCAAGTATTTGCTTCCCCTTCCAGTTCCTTTCATTTGCAAATTGAACAAGTGTAGCCTCCTAAGACATCATCAAGTCATTGACTAAACCTGGAGCCCCTCACTGATACCTGAAGGCAACTTGTGTTTGCATTGGGCCATGGCCAGACTTTTCTAATTGACAGTTAATGGCAGAGGAGTAAGCTTACTTATATAACAACAAAAGGCCAAAAGCTGGCTATAAATAAATAAAGGGTCTTTTGATAGCCCGCAGCAACAAACTAACAGAACTCATTGAAAAGTGTAGCTAACAGACCTGACTGGCATGAGAATGAACCAGGAAAGTTATCAATAAGAATGACAATCACTTGAGGTTCTTGCAACCAGCAAGTATGGTTTCCAAGGGAATTTTTGCAAAGCCCAGAACAGTGAGGGCACTTTGCTCATTTTCCCTCTAAGGCTTAATAACAGCTCAGTCTACCCAATACGGGAGGTGGTTGCTCTTGCCTAAGAAAAGGTTAAAAAGTTAGAAAACCATTCCCTCTTCTCTCCTGATTATCAGGGGAAAAAAAATTCCTTGGTAAAAAAAAAAAATAGAAAAGCGAGAGAAAAAGAATCAGAAAATTTCAAAGAAAAATGATATTAAGAAACAGAATGGTAGGTGAAAAATACAACATACAAAAAATGAAAATCACTGATTGTATGAAGCTGTGCAATAGGCATGTGTCTCCTCATAGAGAGCAGAGCTGGACCCTGTCATTAAGAAGCAGTTTTTTGTCCTATAAGGAATGTAAGTTGAGGCAAGTTTGGTGACTGCCAGCAGAGAGATAATGAAGCAGTTATTTGTTGATTAAATATCGATCTATCTGTATACATACACATATACATATCTACACATATATGTGTCTATATATTTATTTGCCATATAAATATCTATACACATATGTGTCTATATATTTATTTGCCATATAAATATGTAGTACGTGGTATTAATATGCATATATTTATATGGAGAGTATGTCTGTGTGCATTAAGTTAGAACTCTATAATCCTGCTTTTTACCTGGGGCAGGTACCCGAGTTATGACAGTTTCCCAATACTTGTCATATTTAGTATCATTATACATTCCTGTTGATTCATATGAGGATAAAGCACAACACAAGCAGAAACCTAGAGATGTTGATTATGGAATTCTGCACAATTAACGAAAGGTCTTAGAGGCACAGGTAGTTTTCATCACTGCAGCCAACTTTAAAAAAAAAAGGGATCATCACATATGCACAGAGAAATAGAAAAGCATGTAATATATTTGGTTGAATTTTACAAAGGATAATAGGCAAGTATATTCTCCTGAAGTCAATAAATACTCTATCCATCCTCAAGCATTTATTAAGCACAGGTGCTAGGGATACAGATATAAAAAATAATCACTGTCCTCAAGGAATTCAAAATCTATTGGGAACCCTCCTTGGATGACTTTTCTGGGCATGCAGGGGATGTTGACTTATCTTAGGATCCTCCAGCAAACAAGTAATGACAGGTCTTTCCAACCTTGGTTTTGAGTAGAGGGCCAGTCATGGATTATATCTACTGTCTGTGGTCTAGCACAGCTGAGTTCATCACCAAATCTGTGATGAATTTCAACAAGTCAAGAAGACATTAGACTGTTCTGCATTGGTGGAAGGTGGCTCCATATTGATGACATCATGGCTTCTTGAAGAATTGAAATAATAGGCA
Source organism: Vombatus ursinus (assembly GCF_900497805.2). Lineage (NCBI taxonomy): Eukaryota > Metazoa > Chordata > Mammalia > Diprotodontia > Vombatidae > Vombatus > Vombatus ursinus. The sequence goes on from NW_020954598.1 coordinate 17,025,489, forward strand.
AGTTAGTCAAGATATAGGAGAAATTAATGTTGGAGACTGGGAGAGAGAACATTTTTTTAAAAATACACATTTCAACTCAAAATGATAGGTTGATAAAATGATCATGTTATTTTCTTTAACCTATTAGGAAAATGATTTTTTTAAAATCATCAATTCTCTTGAGTGGTTACCTCCCCAGAGCAGAGAGCAGCACCTTTTCTAGACAGAAGGCAACAGTCTCAAAGTTCAACAATTTCAAAAATGTTTGAAAGTCACATTAAAATCATTTACAGGCAGGTCTGTTATTGCTGTTATTTGAGAAAGTCTACTTTTTAATTGACTTATTGAGTCCAGAATCCCTTTGCCACCCTATTCTAGTGCAGAAATCCTTATAAATAGAATTCCTTCTCAGGGTTAAGAACGTTTAATGAGAAGAAAACCAAAAAACCTGATTATTTTTTGATCTTCTCATGACAACATTCAATAGATGCATTATTGAAAAAAGTTGTCAAAACAAAGGTCTTCTGGGAGTTTTATTTTATTTTGGTTTATTTTGTTTTGTTTTGTATTTGCGTCTATTTATTCTTTAACAGAATAACTATGGATGGCTCCACAGAGATTTTGTTTGTTAGCTATAAAAATTGAAGGTAGCAGTCTTAGTGAAGAGAGCCCTGGGCCAGGAGTCAAACCATGTGAATGGCAGTCCAGGCTCTATTTACAAACTGTATGACCTTAGGCAAACGATTTAAATTCTTGGTTGTTTCTTGACCTATAGAATAAAAATAAGAATATGACATTAAAGATTAGAAAGGACCAGATGATATCATATATATAAAGTAACATAAATATATATGTGAGCTACCATCATCTTCATCTTAATTGACATAATCATTATTATTAAAAGCATTAAAAATGCTGAGCAACTTAGCTGAATGCCAAGACTTAACACTTCTCACTAAAAAAGAAGTGCGTGGGCTTCCAGCCATGGGGCCCTAGACATAGGCCTCATTTTGCAATTCAAAATGATATCTTATTTTATGTCCCCATAATGAAAATTAGCTGGTAATAAAAATGACCCATCTGGAGTAATCACACCTACCCTCCAAAAGGCTTGTCTGTGCCTTTTGAATATTCAGGACCCATGCTTGGCTGCTGTGTGCATTTGCAAATGTATGAAATGTCTTCTGTTAGTGCCTTTAGCTGGGCTGGGGCCTCTGGCCTTCTCTTATAAGGGGAATATGCAGATTCATTCAAGTGTAAGTCATTTATTCTGTCAGCATGTGATAACTATGTGTTTGGGGAGCTACTTAGTACTAAGGCACCAGTCTGGTTGAGATAGAACGATTCAGTATATTTTCCCCAAGCCATAAAAAAAAAAGAAAGAAAAGAAAAAGAAAAAAAGAACATGGAAAAGCAGGAGGTGGATGGAAGGAAGAGATGGGACTAGTTTAGCAGATAGAAGCCAAGATCAGAGCTGGGTTTAGATTCTTCCTGTCATTCTCACTTGCTATGTGACTGTGCTAGATACATCCTCCCTGTACCTCGAGGAGCTAGCTCTGCAGGACTTGAGATGTAAGCACTGAAAATCACAGATTTGAACTTGAAGGGCTCTGAGTTGCCATCTAGCCTAATACCATTATTATACAGATTAAAAACAAAAAACCCTGAGCCCCAAAGAAAAGAAATGGTTTGGCCCAAAGTCTTTGGATCCTAACTAGATTTAGAACTGAAAGTGATCTTAGAGGCTGTCTAGATAGCTTGTGTGTTGTTGTGTTTGTCCTTCTTTCTTGAAGAGGACCATGGCATCAGGGAGATGATGATATGACTTGCAGTTGACTTTGATTTGAGTGAGGGAGGGCTATGCATGGTCACCAGCCTCACTTTCTCCCCCAAAGCCATCTGGGTCCAGTGGATATTCATCAGGACCACCTAAGATGGCCCAGGATACAATGGGAGACCCTTTTTAAGCCAAGGTCTTCTCAGGTTCTCACTTTGAGTGAGCTAACACCCATTCAGTGAATAGGCCTCTGGGCTGTCTAGGAGTGGTTAGAGTGCCAGGCCTAGAATCAGGAAGACCTGAGTTCAGATCCATATTCACTTGCTGTGTGACCCTAGGCAAGTCACTTAACTCTGTTTGCTTCAGTTTCTGCATTTATAAAATGAGTTGGAAAAGGAGTGGCAAATCACTCCAATATCTTTGCCAAGAAAACCCCAAATGGGCTCACAAAGAGTAGGGTGTGACTGAAATGACTAAGCAATAGCAGCAGCAGCAGACCAAACCCCTCATTTGACAGATGAGAAAGCTAAGAAACAGACAAATAAGATGCATTGCTCAAAGTCACAAAGTTAAGGCATAGCAGAACCAGGATTTGAATGCTGGGCCTCAGATTCCAAATACAAAACTCTTTTCACTATCCCAGAACTGCAAAAGCACAGAATTTGAGAGCTGGCAGGTACCTTAGCAGCTACTGAGGACAAACCGTTCAAGAAAGGAAGCCTTTCTGCTTGAAGACTTCCAGAACAAGGGTAACCCTCAAACATCACTGTTTAAGACAATCCATTATACTTTTGAACAGCTCTGATTGTTAGAAAGTTTTTCTTGATATCAATCCTAATTTAGCTGCTTAGAGGCAGGTAGGTGTTTCAGTGGTGTAGGGCCTGTAGCAAGGAAGACCCAAGTACAAATTTGACCCTGGGCAAGTCGTTTAGTTTCTGTTTGCCTCAGTTTCCTTGCCTGTAAAATGAGGATAATCATATCACCAACCTGCCAAGTTGAGGGTCAAAGGATATAATAGTTGTAAAGTGCTCAGCTGGGTGCCTGGTACATAGTAGGCATTACAAAAATATTGGTGGTTATAATAATAATAATTGCTATTATTATTAATATTATCTAGATGACAGACCTTCAAATTCTTAAATAAGAGTATTATGTCCCTCCCCACTCTGCCTTCTAGTCTTCTCCGAGTAAACATGCCCAGTTCTGTAAAATAGTCCCCATATGTCATGTACTCAAGGTACTTCACTATCTTGGTTACTCCTTTCTAGACACTGTCCAGTTTCTCAATGACCTCTTTCAACAGTGGAGACCAGAACTGAACAGAACACAGATGAGTTCTGACAAGGCTAAAGAGGTGGACCCATGACACCACTGACTCATATTGAGCTCCCAGTCCACTAAGACCCCCAGATAGTTTTCAGAATAACTGCTTTCCATCCATGTCTCTCCAGTCTTATATTTTAGAAGTTGATTCTTGTACCTATTTGCATGGTATATTTCATCTCATTAGATTAAGAATAATTTTATAACCTGTCAAGACATTTGACTCCTGACTGTTGCATGTTAACTATCCCTTCTTACAAATCTTTCATGCATTCATGTATACTATGGGTTAGAAAGATCATGAACAGATATCTCTTGCCTTCTTCTGTCAAATAAACAAATAAATAATGACAGCAGTAATAATAATTATAACAATAATAGTGATAGCTAACATTTATATATTTTTAAAGTTTGCACACTGCTTTACATGTATTATCTTATTAAAAGGTGTACATCGTTATTATCCCCATTTTGCAAATGATGAAATCAAGTGATGAAAATGATGAAAAATATTAAGTGACTTGGCCAGGGTAAAATCCATAATACCTGAGGCAGGATTAGAATTCAGATTTTCCTGACTCCATCTCTGGCACTCTAACTATCAGGGGTGTAGAGTATGTTCAGGGAATACTAGTACTTCTAATGTCAGGACTGCCAAGCCCTTTTCAGGGCTGCTCTCCACTTTTGGTATTCACCTGTTCTACCTAACTCTCACCTGTGGCTCCAAGAAGCTGTAGCAGGAGCAGCAGCCATACCCTGCTAAATTGTTTCAGCAAGTAGACTAAACCAGGTTGAAAGTAATGGAGAGAGTCAGATCTGTTGGTGAGTTAAGGGGGTGTCTACCCCAAACACGTGAATCATTCTTCCCCTAGTAGGATGAGTGGATGAGAACAATTTCTTCCAAAGGCCATGAAGGCAGCTGAAGCAGGTGCTGTGCAGTGCTTGGAGCTTGGTTAGACAACAGAGATGCCAAGGTCATCCACTGCAACTCAGGTCATCACCAGTCATCTTGACTCTGTCCTGACACTGGACCATGATGACTCAGGAAGTGAGAGTGAGGCTGACAACTTCTTGCAACTCTGCCTCACTTAAATCCAATTTATGTATGAATCAAAAGACATGACCCATATTAATTTACTATTTTTACCCATCTCAAAGTCCTGTGGTGAGAGGCAAGTGATGAAGCAGCAGGTGTGGATACACTGGAAGCTTTAGTCACAACCCTGCACATAGGTGACCCAGGCCATAGACTCATCTTTTCACTGGAAGCAGTAGTGGGATTTGGCAGCCCCCTGGATGTCTGAGCAACCTTTTAAGGATAGCACTGCTCATTTCCTAGTGTAAGAAAGCGGCTAGAAAAGACGCCCTAAAAATTGTCTGCTTACCCAACCCTGGCCTGATTACTGTGGGAGGCAGGGATCTCACCAAGCAGTGAAAACACACACAAAAAAGAAATGTACAAAAACTTCTGCAAAAATGATTCCACTCACCATAGGTACAAAGAATGTGTGCACACTTACAGATAACACAAAATCCAGTAGACTTGAAAGATGAACAGCTCTTGTTGCAACAGAACTTAGCAGGTATTACTTTCAAATAGTACCCCTGAATGAAACAAAACTGGCAAATGAAGGCCAGTTTATTGAAGTTGGAATTGGATACACGTTTTTCTGGAGTGGCCACAGCAGAGGGGAACACCATGAAGCTGGTATAGGTTTTGCAATCAAAACTAATTTAGTCAACCACCTTGTATGCCTACCAATAGGAGTGAATAACAGGCTCATGACGATGTGATGGCCACTTGCAGGAAAATGCCATGCACCATCATTTGTGCCTATGCTCTCACCATGATGAACCCTGATGAAGTCAAAGAGAAATTTTATGAAGACCTGGAGACCCTTTAATGCTAGAATGTGCTCAGACTAACAGACTTGGCAGGGAGTCCTAGGGAGGAATGGAGTTGGAAGCAGCAACAACAATGGTCACTTACTACTGAAGACTTGTGGACCTTCTCATCACCAGCCCTGTCTTGCATTTATCTAAATGCAATAAAACTTTGTGGATGCACCCTCACGGTAAATATTGGCATTTGATTGTAAGGAGAAGAGATAGATAAGATGTGAGCATGAGAAGGCAATGTGTGGCAGAGAGTACTGGACTGATCATAGACTTATCCTCTCCAAGTTAAATATTCACATTCAGCAAAAGCCATAATCTGAAGGCAAAATGACTACTGGAAGAATTAATGTCAACAGATTAGAGCTCTTCTCTGAGCAGGAATAGTTCGTTGCTAAGTTGGAGGGAAAGTTGAGCCAACACACAGTTGACAATAGTGGAGCAGAAAAGGAAAGGGCAGTTTTCAGGGATTTGGTGTATAGCACTGCATTTGCTCATCTGAGTCAGAACATTCACAAACATCAAGACTGGTTTGAAAAAAATGATGGGGAAATTCAGAAGCTGCTAAATGAAAAACAAGAACTCCACAGGGTTTACAAGCAGGATAGTTCATCCATCTCTAATAAGGAAGCATTTAATCCTACTAAAAGTAAAAAGCAAGCAAAGCTTAGAGAGATGCAGGATTCTTGGCTCAGTAAGAAAGCAGATGAAATTCAGTTTTATGCTGATAGTAACAATCCAAAATGCTTTTATGTTGCCCTGAAGCCTATTTATGGGCCAAAGACCTACAATGCATCTCAACTACTCAGTGCAGATGAAGCCATAAGGACATAATCCTAGAGATGTGGGCTGAACACTTCCATAGTGTTTTCAATCAGTGCTGAAGCTATCAGTCATTTACCTCAGGTTGAAGTCAATCCCTCCCTAGCTGAAGTTCCAACTAAAGAAGAAGTTTTGAATGTCATTAGGCTCCTTTTGTGTGACAAAGCACCTGGTGCTGATTCTATTCCAGCTGAGATTTATAAGGTGAGTGGTCCATTGCTCATACAAAAGCTGATTAAAATTTTCTGGGTTATATGCCAAGAAGAGGTTATCTCCTTGGAGTGCAAGAAAGCCTCCATTGTCCATCTCTATAAAGGTAAAGGAAATAGATTGTCCTGTGAAAATTACAAGGGGCGGGGGCAGCTAGGTGGCACAGTGGATGGAGCACCAGCCCTGAAGTCAGAAGGACCTGAGTTCAAATCCAGCCTCAGACCAAACACTTGACATGTACTAGCTGTGTGACCTTGGGCAAGTCACTTAACCCCAATTGCCTTACAAAAAAAAATTACAAGGGGCAATCTCTCTCTTAGTCATTGCTGGCAAGATTCTTGCCAGAGTCCTCCTTAATGGGCTGATCCTTCACCTGGAAGATGGTCATCTATCTGAGAGCCAGTGTGACTTCAGAAAGGGCTGAGGAATGGTCAATGTATTTGTTGCCTGACAACTCCAGGAGAAATGCCAGGAGCAGATATATGTACACAACGTTTGTAGGTCTGACCAATGCCTTTGACACTGTCAGTCATGAGGGCTTATGGGAAACAATGTCAAAATTTGGTTGCCTGGAGAAGTTCCTATAGCACTGTATATCAATTTCACAACAGCATGCTAGCCTGGGTTCTGGATAATGGGCAACGCTCTCACGCTTTCCCAGTCACCGATGGAGTGAAACAAGGCTGTGTGCTTGCTCCCATGATTTTTAGCATAATGTTTACAGCAATGTTGTCAGATGCCTTCAGTGAGGATGAACATGACATCAAGGTCAACTACCACACTGACAGTAAATTCTTCAACTTGAAAAGACTACAAGCCAAGACCAAAGTGGAGGGAGCGTTGGTGCATGATTTTCTGTTTACAGATGATTGTGCACTCAATGCAGCCTCTGAAGCTGAGATGCAACAAAGTATGTATCAATTCTCTACTGCTTGTTTTGGACTTGTGCTAATTTAGTTGTTAATTAACACCAAGAAAACACAGGTGTTCCATCAGCCAGCACCACACCATCTATTCACGGAACCATCAGTTACAGAAAATGGAGAAATGTTGAATTCTGTGAATAAGTTCACTTACCTTGTCAGTGTACTTTCCAGGGATGTACAAATTGATAATGAGGTTGATGCACACATTGCCAGAGTTAGCTCAGTGTTTGGGAGGCTCCAAAGGAAAGTATGGGAGAGAAGAGATATTAGACTGACTACCAAACTGAAGGTCTATAGAGCCATTGTGCTGACCTCATTGTTGTATGCCTATGGAACCTGAACAGTATACCAACACCATGCCAGGAAACTGAATCACTTCCATTTGAATTGTCTTAGGAAGATTCTGAAGATCACCTGGCAGGATAAAATACCAGACACTGAGATCCTTTCTTGAGCTAAACTGCCAAGTATTCAAACTCTACTGCAGAGAGTGCAACTCCCATGGGCTGGCCATGTTGTTTGAATACCAAACGTACGCTTGCCAAAAAGACTATTTTATGGAGAACTTACACAGGGCAAGAGCTCACATGGTGGTCAGAAAATGCAATACAAGGATACTTTCAAGATCTCTCTTAGGAACTTTGGAATTGACATGGGAGACCCCAACACAGGACCATCCAGCATGGCATGCCCTCCTCAGAGAAGATACTGTGCTCTGTGAGCAACGCAGAATTGAAGTAGTTCAAAAGAAATACGGGATGCACAAATTTAGAGAATCTATTCCAAATGTTCACATGGACTATTTGTGCCCGATCTATGGTAGAGCATTCAGAGATCATACTGGTCTGATCAGCCATAGTCTGGACACACTGTAACTTGACTCTAGCATACTGATGTCATTTTGATCTTCTTCAAGAACGAAGGACACCAACCTACCCAACCAACCATCCATCCATCATGATTCCCAGCTGTAAACTACATGTAAGACATAGCATTCAGGCACTTCAGAGATGACCCAACCTCTGGCTGCTTCTGGCCATGTAGTGAACCAGCAATGAAAAGACTTGAAATTAGAATTTGACATGGCAAACTCTGAAGGGCTCTCGGTCTTCTTCAGTCCCCTGGAAAGTGATGGGGTGGTGAGCTGTGTCAGTGAAAAGAAAGAAAACACAGCTTTTGGCTCAGGTTTTTGTTTAGACTCTCCTATTTACTGGACTGTCTCCCTGCCTGGAATTTTCTCTCCCTCCTCTTTTCTGTCTTCTGGCTTCCCTGGCTTCTTTCAAGTTCCAGCTAAAATCTTACCTTTTACAGGAAGCTTTTCCCAAACCTCCTTAATGCCTTCATTCTGTTGTTCCATCTCCAATTTATCCTCTGTATCTTGCCTGTACTATGCAGTTTGCATGTTGTCTTCCCTCTTAGACTGAGCTCCTTGGGAACAGGGACTTCTTTAACTTTCTTTTATCCTTATTGCTTATCACAGTGCCTGGCACAGAGTGTTTATTAACTGACTCACAGGCTGACTAGCTCTTGTCTCCAGAGTCCCTGTGCCTGAGAGGAGGTCAAGAGAGGATTGGTTATACTCTTTTCCCCACCGTACTACTCCTCACTTTGTGTTTCCTTTCCTGAATAGACTGAACATCTACCCTAACGTAGATGTGTCCAGGTTTCCAGACAACCTTGTGAGTTTGATTGGTCTGAAAATCCTGTATCCGATGAATGGGACTGGCTGGGGGCAAAGGCTTCTGCAGTGGATAAGACAACCACAGACAGAACTGGTCCAAGCCTATGCTGTTTTACCAGCAGACACATAATAGGAGTTGTTTGTATTGTACAGAGCTGAGGACTCTGAAATATAAAATACTTAATCAACAAGTCCATGAATTTTTATGTTCTCATAAGGTTTAAGTATCAAAGTTTTGAATGATTATAATAATATTTCTAAGTAAAGTTAGCAAATCTTGCTTTGAATTATGTCAACATATGCTCACTGGTCTTTCGTGTTCTAGTATTTCTTTTGCGTATAAGACTAAGAGATTTGTCCTATATCTGATTCACATTGTACATTGGGTACCTTTCTCTGTTCTAGGGAAACTTAGACATTACCATCACCATAATTCATCATCATCATCATCATCATCATCATCTCAATTTTTATATAGCATTTTGCGATTTGTAAAGCACTTTACAAATATTTTATTCTCACAACAATTCTGACAGGTAAGTGCTCTTATTAATCCTGATTTTGCAGATGAGGAGACCAAGACAGATAGAGGTTAAATGATTTGTCGAGGGTCATACAGCTAGAAAGTATCTGATTTGAACTAAGGTCTTCCTGACACCAAGTCTGGAACTCTATCCACTGTGCCACCTAGCTGCCAACAAGGTAAGGTTGTAGACTTAACCAATCCTAGGTTGTTGGCACCTAGGTGGTACAATGTAAAAAGGGAGAAAAAGCTTTTTTTTTTTCATTAGAATTCAAGTTCACCCAAGACTCAACCCATTCTAACTATACAGATGGAGTAAATGCAGTCCTCTATCTTCTCGGATCCAATGATTATTTCCAAATTTTATACACGTATACAACTTGAAGTGTACAGGACAAGGGAAGCCAATAGTCTGAAAAGGATTAGGGGTTTTCATGGACTCAGGTACCAATGTAAGGCACTGATATAAAGTGTCAACCAAGAAAGTTACATTATGAAAGGGATAGTGTCCAAAACAAGGGAAATCAGAGTTCTCCTACACTTTGCCTTCGTCAGACATATGAAGCCTTATGTTCAGTTTGAGGCATCACAGTTTAAGAAAGATATTTAAAAACTAGAAGATGTCCAGAAAATGGTCACCAACATGATGACAAAAGGAAAGCATGGAAGGAATTGGGAATATTTAGTCTAAGAAGACAGTGACAATATCTTAGCTATATTCAAGTATTTGAAAGGTGATCTTGTAAAAGAAGGATCAGACTTGTTTTGCTTGGTCACAGAGGGAAAATCTAGGAAAATCTAGGATCAATAGGTATGTATCAAAGGGAGAGTTCATAGGGATGGAAGGCAAGTTTCCTTACAAGTAGAATTGTGCCAATGTAGAATGGGCTACCCCAGAAGGATTTCCATCACTGCAGGCTTTTCAGGAAGAAACAGAATGACTACTCATTTGGGATATTCTAGGAAGATTTTTTAGTCAAGTATGAGTTAGAATGGAATGACATTGAGCTCCCTTCCAACTCTAAGATTTTATGACAGTGAGCTCAATTTATAACTTATTTCTCAGTCTTTTTTTTCTTCTTTCTTTTTTTTAAAATTCTCTGAAAGATTGGTACTTTGCTACTTGAGTAGACACGTAATCATTAGTGGGAGTGCTGTCTCCCCCAAAGTAAATATCACCTTATTCAATACCCCATTTTGTGTAAATCATCCCTTTTTTTCAGAAATATTTCTTAGAATATATACCTAATATGCTAGAGAACTTCTCCCCATTATTTTAGTATTTAGAGTGGGGGGAAGGGTACCAATTTGCACTTAAGTTTGACTTTTGACATTCCCACCTCCTTTTCTGACAATCTCTATTTCTTTTGTACCACTTCTCATATGCAAGTATTCCCTAGTTAGAAGCTCATTTTCAAATATACTGGGTTCCAAAGCTAGAGGTTCAGAGTTGAAAATGATTTTAATTCATTCTACAATTGAATCAAGAATTTTCACAATAACCCCTAATTGAGATCATTATCTTCCCCTTTCCCCAAGCCCTCCTTCTCTTTCTAACTTTCCTATTACTATGGAGGGCACTACCATCCTCCCAGTCACCCAGACCTGCAACCCCCCTGTCATACCCAACTCTTCCCTTTCTCTCATCTCCCAGATATAATTTACTGCAGAGTTCTTTCAGTTCTTTTCTTGCATCTCTTGTATATACCTCCTTCTCTCCTCTGACGCTTTCACTACCCATGCACAGGACCTCATCACTTCATACCAGGACAATTGCAAGAGACTGCTGATGTCTCTGTCTGCCTCAAGTCTATCTCCACTGCAGCGCGTCCTTCACTTGGCTATCAAGATTCTCTTCCTAAAATACAGACCCGACCATGTCATCCCCTATTCAATAAACTCTAGTGGTTTCTATCATTTCTAGAATCGCATATACAATCCTCTGTTTTGCATGCAAAGTCCTCCATACCCTGGCCTTTTCCTACCTTGCCAGCTTTTGTACACTTTATCTATTTGCTCTACAATATGATAACATTGGCTTCCTAGCTGTTCTTAGAAGAAGACACTCCATCTTCCTAACTCTGGGAATTTTCACTGACTGTCCCTCATGCCTGGAATTCTATACTTCCTCAACCTGGCTCCTCTGGCTTCCTTCAATTCCCTGCTAAGGTCCCATCTTCTGCAAGAAACCTTTCCCTGTCTTACTTAACCTTAGTGCTTTTCCTCTGTAATCATCTCCAATTTGTCCTGTATGTATCTTATTTATATGCAGTTGTTAACATGTTGTCTATTCCATTAGACTGTGAGTTTCTTGAGAACAGGGAGTGAGTTTCTTTTGCCTATCTTTATATCCTTAGAATTTAGTACAGTGCCTGGCATATAGTAGGTGCTTAATAAATGTTTGTTGACTGATTGAATCTATTTAAAGATAAGACACCTAGGGATGGGGTATCTGCCTTCTGAAGCAGCTTTTCCCACTTGTGGATAACTCTAATTGTTATGAAGGTTTTCCTAAAATAAAGCTAAATTCCATTTCCTTAAACTACCCACTAATACTGCTAGTTCTGGGGCCAAAACAAACAAACAAACAACAAAGTGTGATCCCTCTTCCACATGATAGCACTTCAAATATTTGAAGACATCAGTTATATTTTACCATGTCTTCTCTCCAGGCTAAACATCTTAAAATACTTCAATCAATCCTCTTATGGTATGGTATGGAGTCCTTTCATAGTTCATATTCAATCTTCTCTGGACCTGCTCCATTTTGGGAAGAGGAGACATCTGGCTTATGTGTAGAAGAAGAATTATAAATAAGAATGGAAGGTTACAAAGGAATTCTTGGCTAGAATTTGGGGACTAAGAATAAAATTTTTTTACAAGGTCCAACCTGCCTTTCTAAGCCTGGTACATTAATTACCTCTATGCACTGTATGCTCCAGCCAGACTGGCCTTCTGCTATTCATCATATACAACATTCCATCTCCTATCTCTGTAGCTTTGTATAGCCCCTACCTGATGCATTCTCTTTCCATCTCCATCTTATAGGATCTTTAACTTTCTCCAAAGCTTAACCCAAGTGCCACCTCCTATAGGAAGCCTAACTTATTTCTAGAACCTTCCCTTAACATGACTTAGTCAGTTAGTAAGCATTTATTAAATGCCTACTATGTTCCAGGGGTGGGGAACCTACAGGTTTGAGGTCATATGTGGCCTTTCTAATTCCTTGGGTGTGGCCTTTTGACTGAGTCCAAGTTTTACAGAACAAATCTCTTTATTAAAGGGATTTTCTCTGTGAAGTTTGGATAGATAATCTAGGCACTGTACCAAGTGATGAGAATACAAAAAAAAAAAAAAAGCAAAAGACAGTCCCTGCCCTAGAGGAACTAACAGTCTAATGGGGAGACAACATGCAAACAAACATGTACAAACAAGCAATTTCTAGAATACAGAAAATATAATCACCAACGGGGAGGTACAATTTTAATAGGCTTGAGAAAAGCTTCCTAAAGAAGAAAATTGAAGGAAGTCAGGGAAAGGAGGAGGCAGAGATGATAAGGGAAAGCATTCCATATATGGAGAGTGGCCAGAGAAAATTCCTGGAGCCAAAAGATGGAATGTGTTGTCCATGAAATAGCTAGGAGGCTAGTGTCAATGGATGGAAAAGTACGTGGTGACTCTAAAGTATAAAACTGGAGAGGTGGAGGATCTGGAGGACAGATTATAAAAGGCCTTGAACACCAAAAAAAAAATGTGCATTTGATCCTGGAGAGATAAGGAAGTATTAGAGTTTATTGAGTAGAGAGGTGACATAGTAAGACCTGCATTTGAGAAAACTCTCTTTGGCATTTGAATGGAGGATGGACTGGAGTGGTGAAAGATTTGTGGTAGTCAGATCAACCAGCAGGCTATTGCAAATTGTCTAGGCAAGAGGAGATAAGGACCTTCACCAGAGAGGTGAAGGTGTCAGAGGACAGAAGGGGACTTATTCAAGAGATGCTACAGAAGTGAAATTGACAGGACTTGGCAACAGATTAGATATGGGGAGGTGAGAGAGAGTGAAGATGTGTGGATGACATTTAGGCTGTTAGCCTGGGTGACTGGGAGGATGGTTGTACACTCACTAGGCACAGGGAAATTTGTTTCTACTTTGCTTGTATTTTGTATTTCAGTTTCTATATACCTATTACATGTGCATCTGCCTTCTCCTACAGAACATAGGCTCCTTGAGGTGTCTGTTTTATTTTGTTTTCTCTATAAACCCAGCACTTAGCATAGTGTCTATCACATAGTAGGTACTTAATAAATGTATATTGAAAGAATGATTGAGAAGTATTAAATACTGGAAAACCAAAATTGTAGTACTTTGGGGAATAACCCAACAATTGTCCATGAACTATGAATAAACATTTGGTTGATAAAATATTTCCATAACATATTTATGTTATATTGTGTATTACATCTACTTCTCTGTGCCTAGCAGTACCTAGCATATAGTAAGTGCTTAAAAAACACTTCTTGAATGAGCGAATTAATTTATATTTCTTAATGAGGTATATAGGGATCACATACCAAGAGAGTGAAAGCATAGACAGTCCCTATTTCAGTTAAGTGTTCCTATAATTATTCTAACACAAAGCTGCTTCCCCAGTAGTTGGACAAATTCTATTCTTATTTGTTTGTTTAATTGATGCCTTTTGTTTTTACACCTAAGTATATCCATGGCCATCCCTTACCAAAGAGCTTTCCCCTGTAGCAAAGATTAACAAAGAAAGAGGAAAAAAAAGACTCTCAGCAAACCAGCCAACACATAACTGCATCTGACAGCTCTGCAACATTCCACACCCATAGGACCCCAACTTTACAGTGAAGGGACAGAGATGCATTTTCTGAATTCTTTTCTGGGTCCAAACATGATGATTGTGATTGCACAGTCTTCTATTTCATTTTCCTGTACTATTCATACATGCTACTGTGTTACTGTTTTTTGAGCTTTGCTTATTTCATTTTTATCACTTCATACATGTCTTCCCGTGTTTGTCTGAATTCTTCATATTTGGTTTTCCTTTTGGTGTAATAATACCCCATTACAATTATGTGCTACAATTTGTTTAGCCTTTCCTCAATTGACATTTACTTTGTTTCCAGTTTTGTGTTGTTACAAAGAGTGCTGCCATATTTTGTTATATATGGGAACTATACTATATATGTGTATATATATATGTATGTATATGTATAGATCTATACATGCATACATATAATATATATACATAGAGAGAGAGAGAGAAATACATTTGATCTTCATTATTCATGGATTCTATATTTGAAAGTTTCCCTCCTTCTTAAAGTTTATTTGTAAGCCCCAAATCAATACTCAGCTCTTCTGTGACCATTCAAGGCCATGCACAGAGAAGCAAAAAATCTGAGTGGCCTATTGCACACGTTCATAGCTGAGGAAGAACAAGGAGGCACTCTGCCTTCTTCTTTCAGCTTTCAGAATGTTAACAAGTGTCCTTTTTACTATCTATTTAGTGCCTTTTTAAAAAATTTTGTGCTTTTTCTTGGGGGTCTTACCTTTTAAAATGGCCCCCAAGTGCGGTGCTGAAGTGCTGTCTAGTGTTACAAAGAGCAAGTAGTCTCTAATATGCCTTATGGAGAAAATATGTAAATGTTGGATAAGGTTTGCTCAAGCATGAGTTATAATGCTATTGACCATGAGTCTAATGTTAATGAATTAACAATATGATACATCCAGAAAAAGGAAGAGGACGTTTGAATATAATTAATAATTTGTAAGAATTATATATATTATTTATATACACATATATATATGTGTGTGTGAAATAAGGCATCTTTAAGCAGAAACACACATAAAACAAGGTTATATATTGATCAATTGACAAAATGTTATGACCAAAGGATTGCAAGTACCTAATCCTGTATTTCCCCTAAATGGTTCAGTATTCATTAATTCAATGTTCATGGCAACTTTATAGAATTTAGTTACCATAGATGACAAGAATCAACAAATATGTACCTACCACATCTATATATCTATATATCTGTATCTATATATGGATCTACCTATCTCTATAGCAGTGGGATCTTTGGGTCAAAGAGAATGGACATTTTAATCTCTTTTTTAGCTTAATTTCAAATTGCGTTCCAGAAAAGTTGAACCAATCCATAGCTCTACACATGGTGTAATAGTGTTCCTGTTTTCCCATAGCCCCTCCAATACGTTTTGTCATTGTTTTCAATTCACTGAGTGAAATTCGAAACTTTGGAGTTGTTTTAATTTATATTTTCCTATTATTAGTGATTTGGGGTAATCTTTCATATTATTGTTAATAATTCTGCCTTTGAGAACCGTTTAATTCACTCTTAGTCATTTGTAATTTGGATATCAGAATCTTATGGGATATTTGAATAAAATATATATATTTTCTTAATCTACAGTTTCCTCTTCTTATCCTAGCTACGTTGATTTTGTTCATGCACAAGCTTTCTAATTTCATGTAACTGAAGAAGAAAGTTCTCTTTTAGGATCTCTTTGATACCTTATTTGGTTAAGAATCTTTTCCTAGCTATAGTTCTGAAAGCTACCATCTCCATTTTCCTGAATTTATGTTTAACAATATAATCATTTATATTTAAGACAAGTATCCATTTGGAACATGTGGTACATGTTCACCTAGACCTATGTTTTATGTTTGTTTACTTACTTATGTATGCAGCTATTGATCTATTCATTCCTTCCTTCATTTATTTATTCATTCAATAGTTCTTTTGGTTGTTCATTTGCTCATTTATTTATTTTGCTAAGCTGTTTTGCAGTTTTTCCAAGAGTCCTTGTCAAATTGAGGTTCTTTCCTGAGTGGTTGATATTTTCATGATTATCATACAGTGAGTTACAGAGTTTGGCTGCTTTTTGTTCTTTCTGATCTAGTTTGTTCCACTTAGCCTACTTTTCCATTGGAAAAGTGCCAAATCAGCACCAAATAGTTGGCCAAATTCTTTTATAGAATATAAGTGCTAGGCTAAAATTACAAATGCTACTTTACCAACCTTTAGAAAATCACCTTTTATTACTCTTCCTCTGAAGCACTAATTCAGGCAGAGGTAGGACTGTTCTCTGTTGGAATCAGATTTTACTCAGCCAACACACACCCATGCATGCACACACATATATGTGTCTTCCCTCATGTAGTCACACATGGACACAATATGCATGTATCACCCATGGATGCATGCACTTAAACATACATGAACACCTATACCCATGCAACCTATGAATATAAGTATACACATGTGCACATGTACATACATACCTGAAAAAACTGAAAGTTGCTTATGAAAATTATCGGTCATAACTATGCTGTGTCTAGCTTCAGAAAACGAAAGGACTACAGTTGTGACAGGGTACTCCCAGGTAAGGAAACTCTCTTCCTTTTCTGCAAACTCACAGATCATTTCTGTAAACTTGCAGGCATCTTTAGCCAAACCACACTGTTCATTAAACTGGTTATCTGAGACACTCATTTTTCTGTAGGTGTTACAGGATAATCTGAAAAAATGATCACAATAGTTCATTCTACCTTCTTAGAATTATCTTTCCCAAACTAGGTGCCATCTTTATTGTATCATTCCATCTGCCATTCTTTTTTTTTTTTTTTTTTTTGGCTAGGCAATGGGGTTAAGTGACTTGCCTGGGGTCACATAGCTATTAAGTGTCAAGTGTCTGAGGGCAGATTTGAACTCAGGTCCTCCTGACTCCAGGGCGCCATCTGCCATTCTTGAAGACAGATATTATTATATTCCTCTAGTTTAGCAATTCCATGGAACTGAGCTTGTGGGCTCTCTTTATCAGCTCTTAGCTTACTCCACACAGCTGAACCACACCAAAGAGTTCCCAGTGGCAATTTCAGGAGTGTAAGACTTCAAGGCTAGAAGAAACAGCAAATGTATTTAGTTCGAGTAACACCAAAATAAGAAAAAAACAAATCCCATGGAATTGTGGCATAGCCTGATATATAACCAGTCAAAAATCCCTTCAATGACACATACATCAAATGGTCATTAAAGCTTAGTTTGAAGATCTCCAGTGAAGGGGAACCCACTGCCCACTTAACCTGTTCATTCCACTTTTGGATATCATTAGCAAGTTTTCCTGTAATTAAGTCTAAATTTGTCTCATTGTGACTTCTACCCTTTGCTTTCAATTCTACCATCTAGAGCCAAAAAGAATGAAAAGCAGCATGTTGCAAGCATTAGGAGGGGAAAATACTTGACTCCTTTAAACTTTCAGTACTAAGCTTGGAAGGGAAGGGATTTACTTTTTTAAACTATTGCAGAAATCTGAGCACATTTATAAATAATGGGTATGATGCTAGTAGAGAGGGAGAAAGCAGAGTGGGTAGAATAATTAATATTATAGCTTAATATTAATTTTAAATAATATTTTAGGCACTAACTTGGATTAAAAATACTAATTAACTGATGGTGATGATGTATAAGTAGTACATGAAGACCATCCAAGACCACTAAGCTGGTACTAAAAGATTGGAGGAACTCCAATAAAAAAACTCAGAAATTTAGAGGCACCAGGACTAGGACAGAAGAAACTCATTCCCCTGCAGCATTTTTGTATGTATGTATGTATGTTTGTTTGTTTGTTTGTTTGTTTGTTTTCCCCAAAACACTGGAGGCTTGGCTATTTTGTAGCCCCCACAGAATAGCCAGAGTTTTGTGGTGTGGAATTTCAATCTCCTAGCTAATGGCCACCTGGCCTCAAAATAGGTTTGGATGGGAAGTGAGGGCACTTCATACTTTTTGTACCTGTAGGGGAAAAGATGGTGGGATGGGATTGCCCAAAACCACTGAATAGCAATTTGTTATATAGGGAACTGTGTACTGATCTAGGTACACCTGAAGATGATATGTGTGAAAAGGCAGGGAGAGGGTGGAGAGAGAGACATAAAGGGACACACAGAGAGGAAGAAGAATAGAGAGACAAAGCCAGAGAGAGGCAGAGCCAAAGAAGAAAGAGGAGGAGAAGGAAGAGGAGGAGGAATAGCAGGAAGAGCTATTTTTTTTTTTTGCAGAAGAAAACAGAAAGAATACATATCTGGATAATTTTATTTAAATACACTCTAATATTCCAAGGAGGTAAATTAGAGTAGATTTATATCCTAATGGATCTGTGATCTGTTATATAGGGGTACTCCCTCCAGTGTAGATCACCCTTCACCTATGCCTGTCAATTTTGTGTGACTCTTCTCTATGTTTTTTTCCTAAATTTGCCAAGGAATACTCCATGTGCCAGGCAAACCTTAGTTGAATTCTCTTTACATCCTTGGCCAATTGTCTTTTTTTTAATCCTCATCATATATTTCTCTGACATCGTCTGCACAAATTATCTTGTATAATTATTCATTTGTAGTATGCTGTAGCCTACTCAAAACATGAATTTGGTCCAGACCTGTTAGTAAATCTGTGTATAAAACTTTCATTATGGAAACTCCCCGCACCGATACAGATCAGAAAAGCTTCTGCAACATGTAGGTTTAGTTGTCTGGGGCCACCCAGAGGTTAAACAGCCTGTCCACGGTTGCACAGCCAGAGACAGAATGTAAACCCAGGGTTTCAGGAATCCAAAGCTAGCCCTCTCTCTACTATAGCATGTTACTTCTCCAACACATAAAATTACATACATTGACAATGTTTATGTGTGCAAATTTTATTCCAAAATGTGTTTATGTACTACAATACAATATATTCAGTGCATATACATTTAAAATATAAGACAAAACTTTGTTGAGGTTTACTTATTTAATTTAAGTTTACGTTTCATTTTAAATTAACATTAAATTCTGATGCAAAGGTCAACAGGTTAAATCTATTTTCTAAAAAGCTCTTAAAATTATCTTTACACAGTTCGATTGTATGCTGATTTTCTCATTGTTTTAAGCCTGTATGATTTATATTATTCTAATCAATCTTTTTTTTCCCCTAGGCTCTTTAAAAAAGGAAACATTCCACATATTTTCAAGAACAAAAATACAACTATTTACAATATAAAATTATGAAATAGTTCATGCTATATAAATTAATAGTACTCAAGTTACTGTGTAGAAAAAAATAAATTTACTGTGAAATAAATAATCCAACAGCTTTACATATCCTGTGGAGTATAAAAGTAGTTGCAACATATAAAATATATACTCTTTGTGTGTGTGCTTATATGTGTATAGGTTTGAGAATAAATAGAGTGTATCACATTAAAAATTCTCATTTGAAGTAATGAAAAGAATACATTTTTAGTTGCGCAAATTAAAATAACGATGACAACCAGGATCTCCACTTAGCTCTGGTGAGCCAGGAATCTTTTTTCCACTCCAGGGGTAGACACACCAGCAGAGGACAGGTTCTCCTTCTAGAGAAGTCTCACACTAGAACAAGATTCACAAAACGACATTTTCAATGATGGCAGCGAGGTAATCTTATGGAAACTCTAAGACTTTCTGCCATGTCTTTTGTGCGATTATAAGTGACTATAAGGCATGACAACTTTATCACTACAGACCCTACTCATATAAATAATAGAGAGAATTTTCATTGTCGAAACCCAACTTGGGGTTTATAAAATATGGTCACCATAATTATGACTTAAATATGTTTTTTATGACCTGGTCAGAAACACTACCCACCATTGATAACATTGGGTAAATACATCCCAATCTCCAAATTCCTGGCCATGCAGGTACAAGCTTTTGTGCTAGGCCCATAGCAGTTGTTTGCTGAGTTTAAGTAATGTATTAATCTATTTGTTCCTTTGCTTCAATTGAATAATATATATTCTGAATTCAAGCTCTAGACTTTAGAAACACATCTACCTCCTTCGAAGCAGTGGTTCTTCTTGGCCCGGGTATGGAGACTGGGGTAAGGCCCAGGAAGGGCAAGGTCAATACTTTTGGTCACCTTACTAAATCTGTACACTATCATAATAAAAGTCACCTCTGTATAGTTCTACATAAGGTGACGATGTGATAACATCATAAAAAATTGTAATGACATATTTTCAAATAGCATTCCTCTGAAGGTAAAGCAAAAATTGTAGCTAGTCTACATTTTGACATGTACTGTCATGATTTTGCATACCTAGTGCTCCAGACAAACTGGACAATTTGCCATTCTCCAGACATAATCCCCCATATTTTCCGGAGTTTGCACACATTCTTCACATGCTGTGTACCCTTTGTCCCAAATGCCCTGGCAGATTCATCCCTGCTTATCTAACTGCTATTCATCCTTCAGGTCCACCTCAAATGCTTCCTCCTCCCTCTAATCATCCCTGATCCAAAATCCCACAGAAGCTTGACCCTCCCTTCCTATAGTATTAGCCTTATTTGTTTGCCTCCTGCTATGCATTCTGGTTATGTGTGCAGGTTGTTTGGCTCCTGCTTACTTTGAACTCTATGAAGGCTGGAATCATGACTTAGTTCTCTGCATCCTCTTAAGTACCTAACATACAGCCTTTCACATAGTAAGAACTTGATAAATAGTCATTAAATTTCATATCCATGTGGGTTATTGTCACAAAAGACATTGTCAGCAGATAGGGACCAGGAAACCCAGGAGGATATGATAGCTTCTGAGGTGAAGGGAACCTTTAGATGGGCACAGGACCAGCCATGCTCCAGGGATTGCTAAAAAGTCTAACCATATTTCATTTTGTCTCAAGGAAAGGAAAGTCAAGACTTTTTGGTGCCTCGGTGGGGTGACTGTGTGTGTCATTCCCCTGGGGCAGATATATTTTACCCTGCAGATGAGGAAACTGAAACAGAGAGACTATGTAACTGTTTTGTTGTCTAGCAGTCTGTCGTGGGCAAAGCACAAGAATAAAACCCAGATTTCATAAATCCAATTAAGTACATTGCAGACTTTAAGTAATTTATTACTTGCTGGGTGAAGTTGCATCTGGATTTCCCCCCAATAAAATCCACCAGAATGAGTATGTTTATGTAGGTAACAAAATAAATAGTGAATTTGGATTTCCATAAATGTTAAGATTCACTTTCCTCTCTGGGCAGATATTTATTTTTGTCCTATCTTATTTATTATTTGTCTTTCCAAATAATATTATATCCAACTATCGAAGTTATTTTTGTTTATTATTATTAAATTATGCATGGGCAAAGTGGTAGAATCAATAGAGTTCTGGGTTTGGAGAAAGGAGGATTTGGGTTCAGATTCTGACTCTGACATTAGCTTTGGGACACTGGGCAAGTTTTTAACTTTTATGTGCTTCTGACAACTTCCTTTGAATTTTCTATGTTATAGACACAGGAGAAGAGACCTAGATGTGGAAGGCACCACAAAGGCCATCTAATCCAAAACCTTCATTTTACAGGTGAGAAAACTGAAACCCACAGAAATCAGATGACATGACCATGGCCACCAAGATGAATTGCAATCTGCCTTGGTGTTTCCACATTTGTAGTTTCCTACACAGACACAATTACAACTCCATCTCTCCTCAATATTAGACTACACTTTGGGATGGGTGGTGGAGCTACCATACCTATTTTCTATTCAGAGGGGAACTATTTGAAAGCATGCATTTTTGATTCCTTGAGATATATGTTGAGGAGTCAGGCACTATTTAAAAATAAAGGTCGGAGATCACAATGGGAATTGAGAAAAGCTTATCAGTCCTTTTAGGGAAACTATTCTCAAGCTTTTGGTAAGAGTTGAACATCACATACCTGCTTGCTGTGGTAAAATCCATTCTTGTTGCAGTTAGGAAGGTAAAACTTGTAAATTTCTTCACCATCTTTCTGCTGGGCTTTGGCTAATCTGTCCAGCACCTTGTAGAGTTCTCTTTGACATGGTTCCTGAAAGAATAATGTCAAAGGAGGGCTAAGCGACAAGATAAAAATGGCTTTAAGATCATTGTTGGAAGGAGAGGCACTACTCAGAATGGAACTACAACCAGATGGCAACATTCCCTGCCAACAACATGAAGATCTTTATCTTCCCTCTGACGGACTTTCTGTCTTTTTTGAATCGAGACAAGCTTTATTTTAAACTTAGATTACAACCTATGTGGGCTAGACTTTTTCTATTACACATGGGCCCTTGACCTAGAAAGAAAAAAAATATCTCTCATCATAATGGCCTTTAATAGCCACTCAGAAAAGGTAACAATACAATTAAACCATGACTTAGAGTGGCTAGCCATGGTCCTGGAGACATCTTGTTTTGCAGAAAAGAAAACTGAGGCTTCCCTAAATATTCAGTCAAGTGGAGATAGAGGCATACTTGGATAATACTTGAATTACGTGAGCCAAAATGAAGCAAGGTATTGAAATTACCCAGGCATTGTACATGTAATAGGGACTACATTACATAGGTCAAAATCCAGTAAAGCACAAACTGAACTTTTCATTGGACAAGAGTTTTCAATTCCAATTCCTATTCTTTTGGCGCCATCAAGTGGTGATTTTAAAAATACAGTCTTTGGTGGTAAGTGTCTTCTGTCTGCAAAGTAAATCGTGCAGGTGCTTTCCCTAAATTTGCATACATTCTTTTTTTTTTTTTTTTTTTTTTTTACTAATAAACATGGTTTCTATTTTAAAAGAGTAGTTCTCATAATATCTTGCAGTAGATCTAGATCTCTTGGTTACAAGGGTGTGTGTGTGTGTGTGTGTATGTGTGTGTGCGAGTGCACATAACCTGTCTATCTACCTAATCTTGACCATAGACACATTGCTTAAATTTCTCCTAGATCTTGGCAGTTTTTTTAAGATTTTAAGTTATAGGTTATTTTTAGGAATATAAAACCTATAGATTTTAAGGTTTCAAACCCGCATTAATGAGAGAATTGTCCATATAAGGAGCTCCCTATGCCAATAAACAACCAGATTTGATACAAACAATAATCATGTTTTACTCCTAAAACAAACTATTTCCAAATATTACCATGGGTAAAGTTATCAGTTAGACAGTCAGTTAGAGACAGTTAATACTCCTCATGAAGAAATCAAATTTACAAATCATTCAATATCTCACTCTGTTTACTATTCTATAGGGAAGTGGGACTAGATTGTCCCTAAGGTCCCCTCCAGCTGGACAAATTCACTCAGGCCCTCAAGTATATTCAACTGTGGAAAAGGAAGCTGGGTTTTTAAGGAAGAGAGATCTAAGTCTGTGAGAAGGAAAAAAACAAGTTTTAAGAGGCTTGAGTCTAGGACAGCTTTCCAAGGACATGCTACCAAGGGCTCATTACCTTCCATTTCTTTATGTCAGAGATTTTCTTGGATTTGATATTTTCGTAAGTGCTGATGGCATTCCAGAGGATGGGTCTTTCTTCAGTGGGGGGAAAGATTAAGTGATAATTATCCAAAAGCTGCTCCTGCGTCATTTCTGCACTCTCTGGAGTTGTGTTTTCAGGAACTGAAGGGTCCTTAGTATCTACAAAATTAAAAGCAAATGTTTCATTGAATCTTTGATTCATCTTTTCATATCCTTTTAAAATATCATGATCATATAAAATATAGTTTTAAGGGCTTTTAAAAAAAATTTCCCCCACCATTTCCCCCCAAAAGTAGACTGTAGAAAAGGTCTAACTATATTACATATTCTCACATATTTTAATGTATTTAATTTTTAATGTATGGAATAAAACAAGCATCCACATCTTAATGTATAGGTATATATATACCAGATTTATAGAGAGGGATAACTGAACTTCCTTCTCAACATCTGTTGCCTATAGGGGGAATTGATTTCATTTTCTAGTATAACTAACAAGATGTAACAAACAAAAACAATAGCTCTTTGTGAAAACACTTTAAAAAAAATCCTGATCCTTTTTCACCTCATATGGTAGTTCCTTTGGAATTAAACCAGGATTTGGCTGCCACAGAGAGGATCATAACAACAGACCATTTTCACGAACAATGATGCTGAGATGACTGGGCCTATAGTGGAGGAGGTCTTGTTGGAGTCATTTTGGGAAGGGACTCATGAATTAGGCAATAGCTACTCCTGGAAGAGCTGGAACTAGAACCCAAATCCACTGCTGGGTGTCCTCCCCATGCTCCACTGCTTCATGTTTTGCTCAAAATCAGTGATTTTCTTGAGGAATTTCTGGGAGCCAAAGAGGAAGAAAGAGCCAAATAGGTCAGGCAGAAACTGTTGTCTTAAAGAAAGAATTCAGTGGTTTTAGTTCAACATAACTAGAGAGATGACCTATAATGGCACCCTTCAAGGGTGGGGAACCTGAAGTCTCGAGGCCACCTGTGGCCTTATAGGTCCTCAAGTGTGGCCCTTTGACTGAATCCAAACTTCACAGAACAAAACCCCTTGATAAAAAGATTTGTTCTGTAAAACTTAGAGTCAAAGGGCCAAATCCAAAGGACCTAAAAGGCCACAGTTTCCTTGCCCTACAGGCTCTCTCTAGGTATCATTGCAGGTATTTGCCTCACCCTGGAGAGAATAGAGTAACAGTTAATTTAACTTTCCTAGGTGGACACCCTGTCCACCCCCCATCAAAAAAAAAAAAAAAGAGCAGTTAAGGAAACATTGACTTTGGAGGCAGAGGCCTTGAGTTCAAATCTTGTCTGCTATGCTCACTCACCATGTGACATTGGGCAAGTCATGTAACCTTCTCTGGCCTCAGTTTCCTCATTTGTAAACTTAAAGGAATGTACTAGATGGCCTCTGGGGTCCCTTGCAGTTCTCCATTGATGATTCTGCGATATTCTGTATTCTAGCACCTTAGCTAGGCCCTAGAATAAAATCTAAGTAGAGACTTGTTCCACCCCTAGAAGAGTAGAGTAACTTTTTAGAGACAAGCTGTGAGCCCTGGCTGAGATTTCTATCTAGTTTAATTACGGGATTTCTCCAAGAATTACACAGGATGTGAATCAAGTCCAGATGGGGAGATAGGAAGTGAAGGGGCAAGGAGGAGGCATTTCCTTCACTCTCCACTACAAATAAATCACTGCTTAAGTAAGTAAAGAATCTGATTGTCAAGTTCTGAGGGAAAAAGGTGCAACATAAACACCCCAGAACACTTTTATATGGCACATGAATGGAAGTGCGATATAAGCCTAAACTCTCACATTATGTACTGTAAACATCTGCTGGGCACATAGTGTAACCACTCCACACATATACAAAGCAAATTCCAGACGCATTTGATGTGGGTTTTGCAGGATATATTCACATCCTAGATATTTACAAAAGCCAGGGCATCCTCCCAGGCTCTTCCCTGCACTTTCCCCATTTTCCAGCCCACTTAGCGTTTCCACCGTTCTCCTTGACCTTCCCAATTGTCTAATCTGTCTTAGGCATCTTACATATAGCTGGCAGGGCCTGTGGAGATACAGGGCACGTGGATTTGCTGGGAATGTGGGGATGCAGGACATGACTCTCCATATTCAGGGAATGTGGGAATGCAGGGAATGTGAAGATGCAAGGAAGCAGAGGGTGCAGGACGTGGGGATTCAGGAACTGGGAGGCAGAAAATTTGGGATTTAGGGCGCAAGACATGTGAGAATGCAAGGGACATGGGGGCGCAGGGCAAGGAAAGAATTCTGGGTTTCCTCGAAAGAGGAGGGGATGAAAGGGTGGTTACCTGAAGACTCGGAGCTTTGGGATCCTTCCACGTCAGCAGTCCGTATGCAGGCACCCTGACCCCGAGTGAGAGCATGCAGGGGCCGGGGTTCACCTGGGCGAGCCCGGCAGCTCAGCCCTTGGCCGCAACGCGCCGTGTACACCCCGCACGCATCGCCCAACTGCAAGGCGCACGTCTGGCAGCAGCCACAGCCGGACTGGCGAGCGAGCTCAGGGCAGTCGGAGGGCACGGTCGGGCAGAGGGCCAACTTCTCCGGAGTGCAGGGGGCGCAGTGCAGGGGCTTCGGGGACACCACGGCCGCGGACAGCACGTGGATCTGGAAGGCGAGCAGGACCACGGGGAGCAGCGGGCAGCGGCGAGGGCAGCACCCCGGGGCCAAGGCTTCAGTCATTACCGAGAGAGATGTGAGAGAATGCTCTAAGGAGAAGATTTCTGTGGATCCCAGAAGTTTATGCCTGAGTCCCCAGCCGCGGGCCTTATAAAGCCCTCGAGCCATCGATCTTGCCTTTCCAGTTAATTATTAGCGGCGTCGGAGGATGGGCCCGTGTCCCGCCATTGGCGGTGCCCCGGGACCTTCCCCGCGTCTGTTTTCTTTCCCTTTTCATCTATCGTCATTCAAAAGACATCTGTTTTTCTCACTCCCCCGCCGATACTCTGCACAATCGAAAAGGCAGTTTTCAAAACAGGGGTAAAGTTTGGGTTTGATAACGAAAGTCAGGGAGGCAGGGTGGTCCAGTGGTGAGAACACCACTTACGTTACCAAAAAGGAGACCTGCGTTTTGAAGCTAAGCTCTGCTACCTACCAGCTGTCAGATTGTGAGTAAGTCCCTTCAAGTTTTGAGGACTCAGTTTCCTTGATCATAAATGGGGGAGTTGGGAAGGAGAAACAGCTCGGCTTAGTAGACAGAGGGCCAGCCCGAAAGCATCTAGGTGGTACTGTAAATAGAGTGTTAGATTGGAAGTCAGGACGACCCGAGTTTGAATTTTTCTTAGACAAGCACTAGTGGCTGGACGAGACACTGAGCTCCCAGGCTCAATTTCCTTATCTGCAAGATGAGGGTTAATAATTGCACCAACCTCACACTGCTGAGTAGTTATGAAGACCAAGTGAGATAATATATGCAAAGGGCTTTTCAATCCTTAAACAGCTAGGTATTATCTCAGAGCTAGTCTTGGAGTTGGAAACACCTGGGTTCCAGTCTTGCCCCTGATGTATCCTGGTCCTGCGATTCCGTTCTTGTTCGTGACCCCGTTTGGGGTTTTCTTGGCAAAGATACTGAAGTAATTTGCCATTTCCTTCTCCCCTTCATTTTATGCATGAGCAAGCTGAGGCAAACAGGGTTAAGTGACTTGCCCAGGGTCACACAGCTAGTAAGTGTCTGAGACTTTGCATTCAGGAAGATGAGTCTGCCCCTTATGACCCTAGGCCAGTCACAATACTCAAGGCAATTCTAAGAATAAAAGTTGCAAAGAAGGTGCTCATCTGCATTGGTGGAGGGTGTTTCCTCACTTGGGAGAACTCTATGACAACACAATCACAGCTCCAGTCGCTGTCCTCTAAAATAAGAACTAGATCACCTCTAAGGCTGCCTTCCAGCTCTCCAGTTTTGATCTTACGCTTACATGCCCCGGGAGAAATATCGCTTACTTCTCCATGACTAATAAGGTTCCTTCCAGTTCTCAGTCTATGACCTTAAATTCATGGTCACGTAGCTAATGTTAGAGGACACTGGCCAACTAAGGAAAAGTGGGCCTGAGATCAGGGAGAAGGGTTGGATCATGCTAACAGGGAAGAAATATAAATGTGTCTGTTAGGGTGGCTTGCTGCTATCACATACTTTCATTAGTAGGCATATGTTTGAAGGTATTTGTTTTTGTTTTTAAATTAAAATTGATTATTTCTTAGTAGTTCAGGCCACATGGTATAATGAGTGCACAGAGCTGCATCAGGAAGACTAGAATTCCATCCTACCCCGTCATGTATTGTCGGCTGTGACCCCCTTAGCACGTGTGTCCCTTCATTCCCCAGTGCTCAAGTGTACTCTCTGAAAGCCTAAATTGCAGATCTGCAATGATAATTTCTTCACGGGGCTATTCCAATGAAATCAAGTGGAGAATGAAGGGTTGTGCTAAGGGGTCGTTCAGACAGTATATAACAGAGGTTGTTTCTTGGGGCAGCTAGATGGCGCTGTGGATAGAATGCCAGCCCTGGAGTCAGAGGAAGACTCATCTTCCTTAGTTCAAATCTGACCTCAGAAACTTACTAGTTATGTGATCCTGGGCAAGTCACTTGCCTCAGTTTCCTCATCTGTAAAATGAGCTGGAGAAGGAAATGGCAAACTACTCTAGTATCTTTGCCAAGAAAACCCCAAATGGATTCATGAAGAGTTGGACACAGCTGAAAAATGACTGAATTGTCCAGTTTCTGTAAAAATATTGATAAATAATTACATATATAAATAACAATTAGAAAGTTTAATTTCCTTTTGTTCTGTCCCACTCTCCTTTTAGTAAGCCCAATTATCTCCCTTCAGAGTCAAGAGAGAGCTGACATCACTGTATGCTTAACATGAATGTCCCCAGATGGATTTGGAGTCAGCAGACTCAGGCTGGAAGCTTGGCTCTGTTCGTTTCACTTCACCTGTGGGGGTTTTAGTTTACTCATCTGTAAAATGGAGGAATTGGACTGAGTAATTCCTAAGCTCCCTTCCAGTTCTAAATGCCATGAACCCAAAGTTGGGCATTAGCTTATGTTCCTACTGAGACCTGCGGTTTTCACGAAATGGCTTAGTTGATTATTGCAATAGTCCTGACAGAGAGGGAAGTATTTTGCAGACAGAAAAACTCAACCTTATAGGAAAGCAATGGCTTGCCTGTACTCAGTCATCTAGCTAGTTAAAAGTCAGAACCAGGATTTGAACTCAGGCTTTCTGACTCTTAATGTTCTATAGGCTCTCTAGAAGCAAAGTAAGATGTTTCCATCAACTGAATGCGGATAGAAAAAGCTAGAGCAATCTGCAATTTTCCATCTGGAGTTGAGCTTATCTTTAGCCCTACAGCTGGAGTGGGTACCAACCTACTACCATCTCTACCATTGACCATATTGGATGCAGCCATTCTAGGCTATATAGCCAAAAGAAAGGGTAGGGGAATATCTCCACTCCATTGTCCCATACACAGACATGACAGGAGGAATACAGTCCTCTCTTCAGTGAAGTGAAACTACTCAAAATCACTTTCTGAACCTTTTAGTCTGACCTGTGGTCTACACCTATTTAAGCTTAAGATCTCTTTGAATTATTGTCTTAGTGTCAGGAAGTACCCTTAGGGACCAAACTTCTTCATTTTACAGGTGAGGAAATTGAGGTCCAGAAAGGAACAGTGAGGGGCTTGTTCAAGGTCACCATCAGTGGCAGAGCTGGGTCTAGAACCTTATTCTCTGGATGATCTCTTCATCAAGCTTTCTACACCACTCCCATTCCACCTCCTCTCCAATCTCAGTAAATCTCATTTAAGGAAAGAGTTTTCCTTTGTTTTCTTCTCTCCCGCATTGTTTCTTTCTTTTTCTTTTCCTTCCTTCCTTCCTTCCTTCCTTCCTTCCTTCCTTCCTTCCTTCCTTTTTTCACCCCAGGTCTGAATATTGTATAAATCTACATACCGAGGAAACAGAAAAGGCCCTTAGGTACAATTAAACATGACATTGTGTCTCTCTTGGTGAGATAGCTTCAGCTCTTCAGGTAAGGGGTTATTTAGATTTTTAACCTTTTTTTCTGCTTTAACCTCAAACCCTTTGTCTGCTCAGTCACTCACTAAAAAGAGATAAAGCTAGAGGTAAAATTTATAGAGGAAATACACAAGCCTCAGGAGGGTTGCAATAATCACTTTACCATTTCATAACCCACCTTCTTCTATCTCAAGCTGCCTTTAAATCAAAAAGAAAATCCCCACTCATTCTTAAGGATTGGAGAATTTAGAGCCCAAAGGAGACTTAGAAATCATTTAATCTCATTTCCTCATTTTACAGTTTAAAATTTGAGGCCTGAACAAAAAGAAGTGACTTTCTCATAGTCATACACTTAGTAAATAGTACCACTATTTCTCAGATGTCTTGAGAAAGAAATATAGGGGATCTGGACTGAACCTGTGATTTCATTGGTCTAGGAAACTATCAATACAGGGTAACAACTAGGGGGTGTGTGGGGAATTGGAAGTGGCCTTCTGAATGAGACAAATCTTCCTTCATGTGTCACCTTTTACAGGTAGGCATGAGGAATGCTCTTCCTCCTCCCCTCTGCCTTTTGACTTTCCTAGCTTCTTTCAAGATTTTGCCCAAATCCCACCTATTGAAGGAGACCTTTCCTAGTCCCTGCTACACTAATGCCTTACCTCTGAGCTTTCTGTTCACTTTCACTCTCTATATCACATATATACAATTTTTTAAAAATTTGTCTTTACCATTAGAGTGTGAGCTCTTGGAGGGCTTGCCAAGCCCTTAGCACAGTGCCTGGCACGTAGCAGGTTGACTAATTGGGCATGTCAAAACCTCTCTGTGCTCAAAGGCTGTAAGTTGCAAAAATAAATGTTCTTTTTAAAACATCAGAGACTTTATAATATTTTCAACAAATATGTTCACATAAACACAATGGCAAATATAAACACATTACATCTGAAGTATTTATATTTTAATAAATGAAAAATACACATTTTAACCAAATGACAATAGATTGCTTTTGCTCTATCCCTCCTCCCAATCTCTCTTTTTTAAAATTAGACTTCATTGATATCTTTTTTTCTTTATATCATAGTCATTGCCTCATCACCCCTTAAAGAAGCCTCCCTCCCTTGTTGTTAAAACAAAAACAAGCAAGTAAAACATCCATTATATTATATCTACTTGGCTCCAGCAGTACCTCACCTTTCTGGGAGGGTGGAGATAGATTTCATCATCTCTACTCTGGGATTTTTATTGATTTTTCCATTACATCTCTTCATTCGTGTTGTTGGATTCATTGTGACTCTTGTTTTCTTAGTTCTGCTTATTTCACTCTGGATTAGTTCATACTCATCTTCCCATATTTCTCTGAATTCGCATCAATCTCTTTTTCATCTGTGTACCTATAAAGTCCAATTGCTATTGATATTTTACATAGCCAGAATCAATATGTTGCTTTTTCTATTCTGCTTTCCTTACTCTACAAAAAAACAAAAACAAAAAAACCCCAAAAAAACCAACTTTCCATATTTCTTTGTGTAATGGGACTTAATGAGAGAGATAATATGTAGCTTCCTGTTTTTAATTTTTAGCATAGTATTCCATTATGTTAATAGGCTTAGCCATTGCTTAAATCATTGGACAAATAGACTTTATCTAGTTTTTCTACACTCACAAATAAGTCAAGTATAAATATTTAAGTATAAATTGGCAGAATTTTTTCCCCTTTTAGAGAGAACTCTAGCAGTGAATCAAAAGTTATGATGTGTTTTGAATTCTATGTACATTACTATATGTTCCAAAAAGTATAAACAATTTATCATCTTATTAATATAATAGTGACTACATTTCATTTTCTCATTTTATACTGTTTTTGTCAATATCATAGGCACAAGGGGTACCTCAACATTTCATATAATTCTTGTTAGAGACTTTTAACAATTTTTCAGCAATTACTAACATTTTGTTTCCTCTTTCAAAAAGTATCTTTAAAAAACATTAAACCCCTTGAAAATCAGAATTACTTTTGTCATTTTGAGATTTTGGATGTTGTATTGTTATCAGATATATTTACTGCAAAAATATTTTCTTATTTTATTTTATTTATTTGTGTGTGCATATGTGTATATATCAAAAGTAGTTTAAATGATAAAAATAAAATGGGATCACACACATATATGTATACAGACATATTAATGACTACTCTTGAGTATTGTCGTCCAACCATTTTAAAATCCATTTAGCAATAATATCCTTGATCCCACATCTCTACATCCTGTCCTCAAGGACAATACAAGGGACTTTGTCAAATGCTTTGCTGAAATATAGATAGAACATAACTACAACATTCTCCTGATCTATTTGTCTAACGACTATAAACAATGAAAGGAAATACAATACTGTTTGTCTATCGTGACCCATTCTAGATGAAGCCATGCTGGCTTTTAGTTATCACCACTTTCATTTCTAGATGTTCCCAAAACATCCCTTTAATAACACATTCTAGAATTTTGGCAGGGAAGCAAAGTCAGTCTTTGTTAGTTTATAGATTCCATTAGCTTCCCTTTCTCTTTGAAAATCAGGACAGCATTTGCCCTTCTCCAGTCTTGTAGCAGCACCTCTCCTGTTCTTCAGTATCTTTCAGGGATCCCTGACCAAACTATGCAGTAACATTCTACAATTCTTTCCATTCCCTGGAATGTAGTCTATTTGGGCCAGATGACTTGGACTCATTGAGGACAGCAAGGTACTTGCCTGCTGTTTCCCTACTCTATATTATCTTTCCCTATGTTTTATGATAATAGACTTATGAAACTCCAATTTCTCACATTCTGTTTCATTCTATTTTTCTTTTCTTTCTAAAATCTTTTTTCTTTCCTTTATTCTATTTTTCTTTCCTAAAAAAAAAGAAAGAGCCAGAAGCAGTATTTCCACTACCCTCCTACACCAATGTTTCACCATGGTGTGGAAGTATCTTAAATATCTTGAAGGCTATGCCACAGAGGGTAAGGCTAGGCAGAATGATCTTATAAAAATAGAAAGAAAGGAAGATAGAGAGATAGAGAGATAGATGGATATAAATCTGATCATAACCATTTAGTGGTTCCCCATTGCCTGATAATTATAGATTATGCTCCTTTGATTAGCATTCAAAGTTTTCTACAATCTAGTGCTATCTGACCTCAGCCTTATCTCATACCACTTTCCTCCAGACACAGTAGGATCTTTTAGTCTTTTCAAATTTTCCAATTGGTCTTTGCCCCTCAGATGTTCCTTATATCTTCAGCTCTCAGTTCCTTTTCTCACATCATTTCCTAAGTTTAGAATTTCCTCCCTCTTCATTTCTCTGTTACCATCCTATTGTACTTTTAACCTCTATCTCAAATGGTAACTACTCGATGAAGGCTTCCCTTAAGCTCAAGTTGGTAACCACTTTCCTCCTGGAGGCTCTTATAGTACACTGTTCTATATCTCTTTAATGCATTTACCATATAATGTTGTGTATGACAGCTATCTGTGTTTAATTTATCCCCTCACTAGACTGTGAACTCCATGTGGGCTGGGATTATATTTTATCTAAATTTTATACCCTCTCCAGTACATAAGACTATTCTGCAAACAGTAAGCAGATAATAAATGTTTACAAATATTTGAGTTAGAGGCTAGTTGAATGTATAAATGATTCTGAGGTTTTGAGTCTAGGAGACTAGGAGGGTGGTGATAGCATCAACAATGATAGCATCCTTCAGAGGAAGGGCAGGTCTTTGGGGAAGAGATACATTTTGTGCCATTTTGAAATTGGGATGTTGAAGGAATATGATAAGAAAGCTTGTAGATGCTGGACTAAGGATCAGAAAAGAGATTGAGAATGGCACAACTCATGCTACTAGACATAAGAATTTATTCTATGGAGTAGATGAAATTGTCAAAGGTAAGAGTGTAGAGAAGAGAATAGGGTCAAGGGAAGATGCTTGCAAGAAACACAAAGTTAATTGGAGGAGAATGATAAACAACAATGCAGACATTTAAAGAATTTTGAGGAGCTGGGGGAGGATGATGAGAATGCAATGACATGGAAATTGAGAGCAAAAAAATATGAAGGAACAAGGGATGGTGAACAAGATCAAATATTGTAGAGAGGTCAAGGGGGATAAGAACTGAAAGAAAGAATTGGACTTAGCAATGAAGAGGTCATTAATAAGCAGTTGTACTGAATAAATGGTTGTTATAAAAATATATTTTTAATATTATATTTTATTTGCTTTTCTTCTTTATTGTAACTTTGCCTTCTCTTGTATTTTGGTCCAATGGATGACACTACTAATTCAGTCAAATGTGATGGATGAACACTTGCTTCTCATCATTACCTCCTTTAATGTATTTATTATGTATCTAATGGCCATTGTGACCTGAAAGTCAAAGGTAACCCTAGTTAATGTCTTGTGCAATATCTTTGCCCTGCTCTCTCCTTGGACAGAACCCCATGAACTACACTTCTCTTCCCATCCAATAACACTTAGAAGGCTAACCGAGAGTCCTGCACACAGAAGATAAAATAACTAAGATTTAATGAAAAAGCAAGTCTCCCCCTCTCTCTGAGCCTCCATTTCCTTATCTACAAAATGGGAGTGAGAGGCATCTTGGTACAATGGGTAGAAGACTAACCTCAGAGGCAGAAAGATACAGGTTCACTTTCTGCCTTTGTCATGAAAAAGCTATATGATCATGGAGGTCATAGTACTCATATCACACTCTCTTACTGGGTTGTGGAATAAAATAGTTCCAAAACATAGGCTGAGTGACCCTAACCAAGTCATTTCACCTCTCAATTCCCTAGGCAGTTCTCTAAGATCATAAATTACAGGTCTATTGCTTTTATGGGAGGAGTTTCCACATGGGGAGTAACCAATTAAATCACAGATCTGGCCCAAATAAAATAAAAGAAACATATTTACTGAAAATAATCCTGACCATAGATCATAAAGAATATGATATAGAATCTTTACATAGGATTCCTAGATTAATATGGTCTATCTATAATTTATTTGTATAAGAAATCTGAAGACTATAATAATGATTATTTTATTCCTAATTCAACTTAAAAAGGCATAGATCATAAGATTGTAGAATTCAGTGCCATAAGGGACTATAGAGAATATTTTGTTTAATTTTCTGTTCTTATAAATGAAGAAATTGAGGCTGAGATTAAATGACTTTCATAATGGCCACACTGGCAATAAGTAGCAGAGCCAACATTAGAGCCAAAGTCTTTTGTCTTCAGTCACTGAGTTCTTTCTGAAAATAGGAATAATTCTTCCTGTGTGGTGAATCAGTCAGTCAACCATCATTTACTAAGCACCCACTATGTGCCAGGCACTGTACGCAGTGTCAGGGATACAAAGAAAGTCAAAAGGCAATTCTTTGCTCTCAGGGAGCTAACAAGTCTAATGAGGGAGAAAACATGCAAACAGCCATGGAAAAACAAGCTGTATATAGGAAAAATTGGAGATGATCATTAGAGGGAAGGCAGGATAATTAAGAGGGATTGGGAAAGAATCTCTGAAGAAGGTGGGATTTTAGCTGTGGCATGAAAGAAGCCAGGGCAACCCAGGAGGAGGCAGATATGAGGAGGGAGGGCACTCTAGGCATAGAGTGAAGAATCTGATTGCATCCTGTCTTAAAAGAAACTGGGCAAATGCTTTCAGTTGAATTGCTGAAGCATTTTTACAATTTTTATTGATGCCTTTTGTTTGCACCCTCAGTCATTCCTGGATATGCCATCCACTACATATGCTTTGCCTCATAACAACGAACATCAGCAAAACCTCCTCAGATAGAATATCTAGTATTCTGTATCCATTATGTATGTCTCCTCCCTCTCCAATGAAAGGAAGATGGTGAATTCCCTGACTTCTGAAGATGAATTCTTGTAAAGAATATTAGATTTTATTTGTCCCTCCTCAGTGTCAAAGACTATCAAGAGGGCTGGGCCACTCTGGGAGATCAGAGCCATGCTTTTGCTTCTGATAAGATTGCTGTGGCCATCTTCCATGGTTGCCAGAGGCTTCATTTCTTTCCTGAGTCTCAGTGCATAGAATACACGGCCTCAGCTTTGGAACTAACCTATAAATTCCAGAATGGCTTGACTAGCACTCGCTCTGGTTTGGTCTCTGTAGGCACTTATCCTCAGTTTCCAATTTGAAATTCCCAGAGATTTGGTCATTTCCACATCAAATCAATGGATTTATCAGATCTGATGATCATGTTATCACGGACCTAGAAGTGGAAGGAACCTCAGAGGTCACATAGTCTAACCCCGTCATTTTACGCCTGTGGAAAGTGAGGGTCACGGAGGAATTGACTTGCCTCAAGTTTCACAGGTAGTTAGCATCAGTGGCATGATTTGAACCCAGGTCCCTTGACTGCAGGGTTAGTGGGCTTTCTCCTTTACCACTCTGCCTCCATGTGACTGTGAAGTCATGTCTTGCTGCCCCACAGGACATGATGCAAGACATTTTTGCTTTGACCACAGCAGTGAATTGGGAAGAGATGTCCTGATTCTTGGTATTTGTTTGACTTAATGATTTTAAACAACCAGGCAATGGAAACATTTTAAAAGCTATTCAATGTGTACGTTAATCTCTTTGCATCTGCAGGATATAAGGGATGATGGCCTCAAAGATTAGATTCAAACAAACTTTGAGTTAGTTTGGCAAGTTTAAAACCACGTGTGGACAGTTGTTTTATTTTGTTTTACTGTGTGTGCGTGTGTGTGTGTGTATGTTTAAAGCTTCATTAAGAAACAGGATCCAAGGTTACTATTGATTTTATTCTGACTATGCCCATGTGGACAAAGAAAAATAAACTTGAGGCAATGATCCAAAAAAATCAGGTCAAAATTTCCTTATTCCAATCATTTGCCCAGATAAAAACCAGGGACTAGTTAACCTTTCACTTCACTTGGCCTCTAGAGACTCATTTCCATCTAAATCAAAGCACTAGCTTTTTCTACAGAGTTCTACATAATTTCCCACTCAGGGAATAACCTTTTCTTCCGTTGTACTCCATGTGTCCACTGTTAGAGCAAAAGCATCCATTGGACATCATCTTAGTCAATAATGTGGAACTCATCCCCAGTGTATATTTGAGTTCAGTGTTTGATGTAATACTACAGCGGCCCCCTAACCTTCACCAAAGTGTAAAGGACACAGATTCACCTCTAAGGGAACACAGATAAGTGGCGAGGATACAAAACTGATGACATTGAAGGCCATCCGTGGAATGGCCCTCCACAAGTGGAAACTCCTATGTTTGCCAGCCAGTTTCCTTATCTGAAAGGCCTATCATATGGAATGCAATCATCATATATTTTAGCTTAGGAATGTTGAAATATCCTCACAGGCTCTCTCATAAGACTGAATTGAAAAGAAACAAACATATGTAGATACACATAAATACTACATACATGTGTATACACGAACATAACACAATGAATGCATGTATACTTGTGTATATATAATACATGCATGTGCATATACATATAGATCTGCATGCATACAAGTATGCATACATATAAATGTATGTGCGTACATATGCATGTCAAACCAAAACTGATCTAGCATAACCAATTAAACTCATATGAAATATATCATAACTAATCAATCAGATATATAGAACTGTACGCTAGATCAGGGTGGCCCTCTAGGTCCTCAAGTGTGGCCCTCTGCCTGAATCCAAACTTCACAGAACAAGTGCCCTTAATAAAAGAATTTGTTCTATGAAACTTGAACTCAGTCAAAAGGCCACACCCAAGGACCTAGAAGGCCGCATGTGGCCTTAAGGCTGCAGGTTCCCTACTCCTGCTCTGGATTTTTAGACATTATATTTTTATCTATCAAGCAATAAGACAGACATGCTTCCATTGTTAGAAGTTGTCAAAGGGCATATATCTCATGAGTTCAGTGTCTAAAATGAAATTCTATAGAAGTGCAGTTTTCTAAAAAACATCTATAGGAACTAATGTCGCTTCATAGAGAGCTCTCTAATGTGTTGAGATTTTTTATTTTTTGGGGTGAGGCAATTGGGGTTAAGTGACTTGCACAGGGTCACACAGCTAGTAAGGTCAAGTGTCTGAGGCCAGATTTGAACTCAGGTCCTCCTGACTCCAAGGTCAAGTTCTATCCATTGAGCCACCTACCTGCCCCTGTGTGCTGATGTTTTTTGAAAAGATGTGTGCCAAAAATGAAAGATAAAAAGCATGAAACCAAGAGTGAATAGAAAAGTATTTGGTTTTTTTTTTTCAAGTTGTTTTTTCAGTTGTTTAGTTGTTTCAGCCCAACTTTTCGTGGTCTCATTTGAGGTTTTCTTAGCAAAGATACTGGAGTGGCTTGCCATTTCCTTCTCCAGCTCATTTTACAAATGAGGAAACTGAGGCAAACATGGTTAAATGACTTTCCCAGGGGGTCACTCAGCTAATGAGTGTCTGAGGCCAGATTTGAACTCATGAAGATGAGCCTTTCTGACTCTAGGCCTGGACCTCTGTGCACCATGGTGCCACCTAGCTGCCTCATCAGTAATAGAGCCAGTGTTCAAATGAGAGTCCTCTCATTACATATCCAATATTCTTTCTTCCAGATAAATGCTGTGATTAGTAGGAGACAACATGAATTTACTAAAAACAAATCATATCAAATTTATCTCTTTAATTTCTAATTTAGGTGGCTAAGTTGGAAGGAATGGCACAAACAAAGCCTATTTTGATTTTCATTTCATGTTGCCTATTTCAGGAATAGCTTAATAGGTACAGTATTCTAACACTCTACAATCAGGCCTCTAAACTGCTAAATAAATTAAACACATGGTTAGGCACAACAGAGAAAATTTTAGATCTGGAGTCAGAGGATCTGGGTTTGAATCCCACCTCTGCTATGTATTACCTGTGTAAATGGGTAATTCTCTTCACCTCTCTGGGCCTATTTCCTAATCTATAAAGTGAGGGAGTTGGCATAGTTAAAAGCTCTCAAGTTATTTCTATCTCTAAATCAATGACCCTATAATCTTGATATTTTAATAAAGGATCAAAGTTCTCAAAGATACACTTTTGTGTATCACGATCTTTCTTTTCTTTAAGAATCTTTCAAAGTGCTCTCATAGATTTCTTTTTTTCCCATCTGAGTTCTTTGTGTGTGTAATCTTTAGCAGCTACCAAAGTGGATCTGTTTAAAGTTGTTTTGGAATTAGGACACTGTTTTCCAGGAAACTTGCTTTGAGCATTTTTACTTATGTGCTCCCTCTAGTTATGTTTTCTCCATACATCAGACTCGTGCTGTTGACATGGAGTGTTTTGTCTATGAAACGGGGTACTATGTGTCATCCCAGCCCACAGAGGCTGCAACTTCGCAAGCCCGTAACCCACTGTTCTGTATTTTGTCTTCATTCAGCATCATGCTTACTCATTATCAGCAGGAGAATTGTGCAATACATGTCCTGAAAAACAATGCTAAAGTCAAGGACAAAGTTTAATTTTCAAAGGAAAAAGCTTGTCATCCAGGGGACCCTCCAAAGGGAAGTTGTTTTGAAGCTTAAAAAAAATGCCCTGCCTATGTTCGAGAGGCAACATAGTGGGATGATGCAAACATTTGCAAAATGCTAGTTTTATTTTCCATCATCTCCTGATGGGGTGATGAAAGACTTTACCTCACTTGGGCAATTTGGCTTCCACAATGCAAATTTGTGTAAAGGTTAGGGGAAAAATACCTAGGGTCCATTTGTATCTTCTGATAAGTATTTTGAATGATAAGAAAAATATGTCCTGAATACATTTGAACCACACATAGAAAAATACTAATTATATATATATATATATATATATATGTATATACACACATATACACACAGGTATGTATATATGTGTGTATATGTACACACATATATACATACGTGAGTATACACACACACACACACACATACACCCCTGAATAAGTTCTGATTGAAGGGTAGAAAGACTCTTTGACAGCTAATGTAATCAGGTTTGATCACCTAGCAACATTCTTTATCTCTCTGAGCCTCGGTTTCCTCATGTCTAAACTGAGGAGCTTGTATTCAATGACCTCCTGGGTCTCATTCAGCTCTACATCTCTGGTCATTTACAAGTTGCAGTTTTCAAGACAAAGAAGAGTATGCTTACGGTCTACATCTACACCCAGAACATAACTCAGGAAAAGGAACATAAAACTCAGTCATTTCTCTCATCTATTACATTTATATCTGGAGAAGGATTTTCATGCAAGGTAGTAAATTCCTTGAGAACAGGAGCTATGTCTCATTTATTTTGGAATCTTCTCTGTTCTCCATACAGTGAATTGCATAAAGTAGCTGCTTATAAATTGTTTATTGCTGTGGGGTGATCCAGGCAATGCCATTTACTGAGAACCTTTTGTGTACCCAGTTTCTTTTCTTGATACCTCTGCAGTATATAACTGTATATAACAGTATATAACTGTAGTGTGAAAGATGGGACTGAAAGTAATGAGCATTAATTGATTTCAGTACTTCAGATTTGAGTGAAGGAAGACCAGAAATTGGGATGGTGGCAGATGGAATAGAAAGGAAAGGAATGGCTATGAGAGATGAAATAGAAGGAAAAATCAACAGGTATTTGAAGGTGATTGGGTGGAAGGTATTAAAGACAAGAAAGAGTCAAAAAGGATGCAGGCTTTTCAAGTTGGCTGATTATTATAAGGATGATGACACTTTTAAAAGAAAGGGAGATGATGGGGAAAGCAGCAAGATTTGAGGAGATGGGAGTGGGGAGATGAGTTCAGTGTTAGATATGTTGAGCTTCAAATGCCAGTAGGACAATCAGATGAAAATATCTAGCATGAAATTGGAGACATGTTATTGAAACTAAACAGGACATTAGCTATCTTGTAGCATTTCAGTAGAATGATGAGTATTAAAATTAAAATGGAGAAGTCTGTGGAATAGATGGTGATAATGAGGAAGTTGAGGCACTGTCTATGGATTATTCCTTCTAGAAATGGAGCAATGAACAGGAGGATAAAATAATAGAATTTCAAAAGTTGGAAGGGACCTCAAAAAACATCTAGTCCATTCTGTTACCAAAGAAAAATTCTCACTACAGAACACCTGACAAGTTGGCATCCAGTGTTTAATTAAAGTCTGTCCACAATGGGGAACCCATTATCTTCCAAGATAGTCCATTGCATGTTTAGTCAACTCTAATTGTTAAGCTTTTTTTCCTCACATGTAACTTGAGTTTGCCAATTTGAAACATCTACCCATTATTTCTAGTTTGGCCCTCAGAGTCCAAACAGAACAAATATAATGATATTTCTTCTATGTAATAGCCCTTCAAATACTTGAAGAGAGCTAAAGTGTTTTTTTCTGAATCTTTCTCTTCTGTAGGCTGATTGAGAATACTAAATATCCCCAGTTCTTTCAATCAGTCTTTATATCACATGGATTTGAGGACCTCCACCATGTTGTTCCAATGTCCTTTCTAAACTAAGGTACCCCAAACTAAATGCAATACCCCAGATGTGATCTGATCAAGGCAGAGGAAAGAGACACTATCACCTTATCCCTGGGGGAGGTCCTAATTTACGGGAGAACTATGTTTCTTTTTAATATACTCCATTTGATTCAACTGATACTAACCTTTTAGACCTCAAAATTTTCCAGAATTTTTTTTCTAGACAAAATACCACCTAATCAGGCCTCTATTTGTGAAACTGAATTTCTAAAGCCAAGTGCAAGACTTTATATTTATCTCAATTACATTTCATTCTGTTAGGTTCAGCCCAATATTCTAACCTATCAAGGTATTTTGGATCCTGAATCTGCTTCACAATGTGTTAGCTAGACCTCCCAGTTTTGAATCATCTACAAATTTAATGAGAAAATAGCCTCAGTAAATGGTAAAGTCTGGGGAAATATTTTTGTTGTAGAATAAGAGAGATCTGAACATGCTTGTAGACAGAGGGAAAATCGCCAGTAATAAGAAAGAGACTGAACATAGGAAAAGATGATTCAGAGAAAAGTTCCCCAGGCTATGGGAGGGGATAGGAACAAGGTTACAAGTGGAAGATTTATTCTTCATAAGGACAACCACTTCATTCCCTGAAACTAAAGGAAAGGTGAGAAAGAGCAGTAAAGACAGAGAAAGTTTTTGAATCATGGAGGATGGGAAAGGAGGGAGTTCATGACAGTGGACCTCCAGACTGCCACCTTATTACCTTTGGAGCTATATTTTACATCACTTTTCCTCATGTGCTCTACATTCCAGTAAAAATGAACTCCTTCCCGCCTACTCTACATTCCCAGAGATTTCTCACCACTGTGTCATGCTATTCATGATATTCTTTGTGTCTTTCTATAGACATTATCTGCAATCTCTTCTAGGAATAAATGTATAATTCTTCAGTTATAAATAAATAAAAATTCAGTTATATATAAATAAGAAATAAAGAAATAATGATTCACTCCTGAGACCAAGGCTTGACATGGGTAATGCTGAGATTGAAGTTTGTTTGAGACTCATCTTTGAATTCGTACTCCTACATGATTCCCATTATTTTCCTTCCTTCCTACTGCTGCCAGATTAATCTATGCCTTTAGACATAGATCTAGCCATGCCACCTCTCTGCTCGAATATCGTTGGTAGCTTCCTACTGCCTACTGAGTAAAGTTACAGTGATTTTGCCTTGCATTCAATACCCTACAGGGTCTGGCACCACCCTGGTTTTAAGCCTTATCTCCAATTACCCTCCTCATAATCTACATTCCAGTGAAACCAGAATCTCCTCTATCTTCTGTGAATGTACCCTGTGCTTTCTGATCCCAGTGTCTTTGAACATGCTGTTCCCTAAGCATGGAATGTACTTCCTCCCCCTCACTACTCATTGAACTCCTACCTATCCATCAAAGCCCAACTCAAACACCATCTCCTATATGGATTCAGCTAAAAAAATTGTTTTTCAAGGACCATGTTAGGTATTGGATATATGAAGACAAATGTGAAATAGTCCCTGCTTTTCAAGAATTTCATGAGCTACCATTTTCTGGGCTCTGCTTGGGCCCAGAGTCCAATACTAGGAGCAGTGAATAGAAGTTGCAAAGAAGCAAATTTTAATGACAGAAGGAAAAACATTAACAATTAGAGCTATTCAAAGGTGAATTGGGCTGCCTTAAGAGGTAATGGATTCACTAGAGGTCTTTAAGTAAAGTCTGGGTAATCTGTTGGGTAAGGTACTGAGAGAATTCTTCTTTGGATAGGAGTTAAGCTGAATGGTTGCTGAGGTCTCTTCTAAACTTTGAGATTCAATGATTCTGTGAAATCCTACCCATCTTTCAAATCCCCTCACCTGCCACCTACTCCAAGATGCCCACCTGGTTCTATGGAGTCAGAAAAGGACTTTCTTTCTTCACATTACATGTG
This sequence comes from Vombatus ursinus, assembly GCF_900497805.2. Taxonomy (NCBI): domain Eukaryota; kingdom Metazoa; phylum Chordata; class Mammalia; order Diprotodontia; family Vombatidae; genus Vombatus; species Vombatus ursinus. The sequence continues at coordinate 17,068,442 of NW_020954598.1, forward strand.
GTACCTGTATTTTACTATCGTTTTATAGTATATATTTGTGTATGTGTTGTATTGCTCTCGTGAAGTTCTAAATTCCATGGTCAAGGAATCATGTATTGAATATCTTTATATCCCTTCCTGTGCCAGACTTGGCTCTTTGTTTTTGTTTTTAATTATTTTTATTTATTTTGTCAAATATTTCCCCATTACACGTAAAACAAATTTAATGATTATTTTATTTTTAGTCTTGCATTTCAAATTCTCTCCTTCCTTCTGTCCCTCACTGCTCCTTTAGAAGGTGAACACTTTGATTTCAGTTGCCCATGCAAGGTCATGCCAAACACATTTCTATATTATCCATGTTGTAAAAGAAACACAAACAATATAAAACAATAAAATAAAGAAAGTTTAAAAAAAAAGTATGCTTCAATCTGCATTCAGAGTTTGTCAGTTGGAAGTGGATAGCATTTTTCATCCTGGGATCTCAATCTTGGATCATTGTCTTGCTCAGGGTAGCTAAGTCATTCATAGTTGATCATCCTTCCAATATTGTTGTTGCTGTACAATGTTCTCCTGGTTCTGCTCATTTCACTTTGCGTGAGTTTGTACAAGTCTGCCCAAGTTTTCCTGAAACCATCCTCTTTGTCATTTTTTATAGTACAATAGTATTGTATCACAATCATATACTACAACTTTTTCAGTCATTCTACAATTGATGGGCATCCCTTCAATTCCCAATTGTTTGACCCCACAGAAAGGGCTGCTAGAAATATTTTTGTACGTGTAGGTCCTTTTCCCTTTTCTTTGATCTCTTTGGGATATAGATCTAATAGTGGTATTGCTAGGTTAAAGAGTATGCACAGCTTTAGAGCCCTTTAGGATACTTCCAAATTGTTCTCCAGAATGGTTGAACTAGTTCAAGTCTCCACCAACAGTGCATTAGGGTGCCACATCTTCTCTAGTATTTGTTATTGTGTGTGTGTTTGTGTGTGTGTGTGTGTGTGTGATATTAGCCAATTTAGTAGGTGTGAAGAAGTATTTCAGAATTGTTTTAATATATATTTCTCTAATCAGTAGTGATTTAGAGCATTTTTTATGTGACTATTGTTAGCTTTGATTTCTTCTTCTCAAAACCACCTGTTCATATCTTTTGATCACTTATCAACTAGGGAGTGGCCCTAATTTTTATAAATTTGGCTCCATTACTTATATATTTGAGAAATGAAGCCTTTATCAGAGAAACCTGCATAATTTTTTTTCAAATTTTCCTATTTTCCTTTTAATTTTGGCTATATGAGTTTTTTTGTGCAAAAGCTTTTTAATTTCATGTAATCAAAATTGTCTATTTTATTTCCTGTGATTTCCTCTATCTCTTGTGTGGTCATAAACTCTTCCCTTACCCATAGATCTGAAAGGTCCATTTTTCCATGCTTTCCCAATTTACTTGCAATATCACCCTTTATATCACAATCATTTATTCATTGTGATCTCCTTTTAGTATAAGGTGTGAAATGTTGGTCTCCGCCTGGTGTCTGCCAAACTGCTTTCCAGTTTTCCCAGAAATTTTTCTCAAGTGATGAATTCTTACTCCAAAAGCTTGGATCTTCAGGCTTATCAAATAATAGATTATTATGGTCAATTACTACTGTGTATTGTGTGCCTAATCTATTTTACTGATCCATCACTTTATTTCTTTTAAGAAATTATTTTTAGTTTTCAACATTCACTTCCATAAGATTTTGAGTTCCAAATTTTCTCCCCATCTCTCCCTTCCCCCACCCCAAAATGGTGTGCAATTTGATATAGGCTCTACATATACATTCATATTTAACCTATATTCACATTAATCATGTTGTAAAGAAGAATTAGAACCAATGGGAAAAAGCATGAGAAAGAAGAAACAAAGAAAAAAAAGAGAGAGCAAATAATATGCTTCAATCTGCACTCAGCCTGCATAGTTCTTTTCCTGGATGTGGACAGCATTTTCCATCATGAATGCTTTGGAATTGTCTTAGATCCTTACATTGCTAAGAGGAGATACACCTATCAAAGTTAATCATCGCACATTGTGGCTGTTACTGTGTACAATGATCTCTTGGTTCTGCTCACTTCACTCAGCATCAGTTCATTCAAGTCTTTCCAGGTTTTTCTGAAGTCTGCCTGCTCATCACTTCTTCTAGCATAGTAGTATTTCATTACATTCATATACCACAACTTGTTCAATCATTCCCCAACTGATGGGCATCCCCTCAATTTCCAATTATTTGTCACCCCAAAAAGAGCTGCTGTAAATATTTTTGTACATGTGGGTCCTTTTCCCACCAACAATGCATTAGTGTTCAAATTTTTCCACTATCTTCTCCAGCATTTAACATTTTCCTTTTTAGTTACATTAGCCAATATGATAGGTGTGATGTGGTTCCTGAAAGCTGTTTTGATTTCCATTTCTCTAATCAATAGTGATTTAGAGCATTTTTTCTTATGACTACAGATAGCTTTAATTTCTTCATCTGAAAACTGCCTGTTCATATTCTTTGACCATTTATCAATTGAAGAATAACTTGTATTGTTATAAATTTGACTTAGTTCCCTATATATTGTAGAAATGAGATCTTTATCAGAGATACAGTTTGTAAAAATTCTTTCCCAGTTTTCTGCTTCCCTCCCAATCTTGGTTGCATTGGCCTTGTTTGTGCGAAAACTTTTCAATTTTATGTAATCAAAATTATCCATTTTGCATTTCATAAAGTTCTCTACCTCTTATTTGGTCATAAATTCTTCCATTCTCCATAAATCTGACAGGTAAATTATTCCTTGTTATCCCAGTTTGCTGATAGTGTCAGTCTTTATGTTTAAATCGTACCTATTTTGACTTTATTTTGGTATATGATGTAAGATGTTGGTCTATGCCTAATTTCTGCCATACTATTTTTTAGTCACCACTTTATTTCTTAGCCAATACCAGATTGTTTTGATATCACTGCTTTGTAATCTTCTTTCAAATTTTTCTCATTGATTCCCTTGATACTCTTGACCTGTTATTCTTCCAGATGAATTTTGTTACTATTTTTTCTAGCTATATAAAATAATTCTTTGGTAGTTTGATTGGTATAATATTGAAAAAGTAAATTAACTGATGCTGAATTGTCATTGTTATTATATTGTCTCAGTCTACCCATGGGCAATTAATATTTCTTCAATTGTTTAGTTCTGTCTTTATTTGCGTGAAAAGTGTTTTGTAATTGTATTCATATAATCCATGATTTTTCTTGGAAGGTAAACTACCAAGTGTTTGTGTTTTTTCCCCTAATTGTCTGTAGTTATTTTAAATGGAATTTCTCTTTCTATCTCTTCCTGCTGGATTTTGTTGGTAGTATATAGAAATGTTGATGAGTTATGTAGGTGTACTTAATATCCTGCAACTTTGCTGGTTGTTATTTCAACTAGTTATTTTTTTTTTGTTTAGCTGATTCTCTTGGGTTCTCTAGGTATGTCATCATACTACTTGCAAAGAGTGATAGTTTTGTTTCATCATTGCCTATTTTTATTCTTTCAATTTCTTTTTCTTGTCTTATTGCTGTGGCTAGTATTTCTAGTACAATATTAAATAATTGTGGTGATAATGGACATCCTTGCTTCATTTCTGATCTTAGTGAGAAGACTTCAAGTTTATCCCCATTACAGATAATGCTTGCTCTTTGTTTTATATAGATACCACTTATTTTAAGAAAGGTTCCATTGACTCCTATGCTTTCTAGTGTTTTTAGCAGGAATGGGTGGTATTTTGTTAAAGGCTTTTTCTGCATCTATTGATACAATCCTATGATTTTTGTTGTTTTTGTTATCAATATGATCAATTATACTGATAGTTTACCTGATATAGAACTAGCACTGAATTCCTGGGATCAATCCCACTTGGTCATAGTGTGTGATCTGTGTGATATATTGCTGGGATCTTCTTGCTGGCATTATTTATTTATTTATTTTTTTGCCCTGACATTCATTAAAAAATTGGTCGATAGTATTCTTTCACTGTTTTTGCTCTCACTGGTTTAGGTAGCAAAACCATTTTTTTGTGTGTGTCATAAAAAGAATTTGGTAGGACTCCTTCTTCACTGATTTTTTTTTCAAATAGTTTATATAGTATCAGGATTAATTGTTCCTTAAATGTTTGGTAGGATTCACTTGTGAATCCATTTGGTCCTGAGGATTTTTTCCTAAGGAGCTCATTGATGGCTTGTTCAATTTCTTTTTCTAAAATAGGATTATTTAAGTATCCTATTTCCTCTTCTGTTAATCTAGAAGTTTGTATTTTCTTGGTAACTATTCATCAATTTCATTTAGATTGTCCATTTTACCAGAATATATTTGGGCAAAATAACTCCTAATAATTGCTTTAATTTCATCTTCACCCTTTTCATTTTTGATACTAGTAATTTGGTTACTATCTTTCTTACTTTTAATCAAATTAACCAATAATTTATCTATTTTATTAATTTTTTTTATAAAATCCATTCCTAGTTTTATTAATTAATTTTTTACTTTTAATTTTATTAATCTTGCCTTTGATTATCATGATTTCCATTTTGGTGTTTAGTTAGGTGTTTTTACCTTGTTCTTTTTCTATTTTTTTAGTCACATGCTCAATTCATTTATCTGCTCTTTCTCTCTTGTTTTGATGCATGACTTTAGAGATATAAATTTTCCTGTAGGTACTGCTTTGGCTGTGTCCCGTAAATTTTGGAATATTTGTCTCATTGTTGTCATTCTCTTTAATGTAATTACTGTTTGGTTTTTTAGTATTTGTTCTTTGACACATTCATTCTTTAGAATTAGGTTATTTAGTTTGAAATTAGCTTTAATCTATGCTTTCTCAGTCCTTTATTAAATATATTTTTATTACATTATGGTCTGAAAATGGAGCATTTAATATTTCTGCTTTTCTGCATTTGATTATGAGGTTTTTATGTCCTAATACACAGGAAATTTTTGTGCAGATGTCATATTCATCTGAGAAAAAGGTTTATTCCTTTCTATTTCCGTTCAGTTTTCTCCAGAGGTGTAGTATATGTAACTTTTTTCTAAGATTCTATTCATCTCATTGATTTCTTTCTTATTTCTTTTTTTTGGTTTGTTTTTGTTTTTGGTTTTTTTTGGTAAGGCAATTGGGGTTAAGTGACTTGCCCAAGGTCACACAGCTAGTACATGTCAAGTGTTTGGTCTGAGGCCGGATTTGAACTCAGGTCCTCCTGACTTCAGGGCCGGTGCTCTATCCACTGCACCACCTACCTGCCCCCCCTTATTTCTTTTAAGGTTAGATTTAACAGAAAGTTTGGGTCCCCCACTAGAATGGTTTTCCTATTTCCTCCTGTAATTATTTAACTTTTCTTCTAAGAATATGGATGCTATACCATTTGGTGCATTGAATCTTGTCTGATCTTGACTATTGCTCCACAGTATTTGAATGCTTTCTTTCCTGCTGCTTAAAGTATTTTCTCTTTGACATAGGAGCCCTAAAATTTAGCTATAGCATTCCTGGGGGCTTTCATTTTGGGATCTCTTTTAGGAGGTACTTGGTAGATTTTTTTAATTCCTATTTTACCCTCCATTTCTAGAATAATTGGACATTTTTCCTTGATAATTTCTTGAAAGATAATGTCTAAGCTCTTTTTTTTTATCATGGCTTTCAGGCAGTTCAATAATTCTTAAATTCTCTCTCCTTGACCTATTTTCCAGGTCAGTTGTTTTTCAATGAGATATTTCACATTTTCATCTATTTTTTTTATTCTGTTGATGTCTCATGAAGTCATTAGCTTCTACTTACCAAATTCTAATTTTTAAGGAATTCTTTTCTTCATTGAGTTTTTGTACATCTTTTCCCATTTGGCCAGTTCTGCTTTTTAAGGAGTTCTTCTCTTCAGTGGATTTCTGTGCCTCTTTTACCCTTTGACCTGTTCTGTTTTTTTTTGTTTGTTTTTTTGTTTTTGTTTTTTAGGTGTTATTTTCTTCAGTGTTTTTTGTGCCTCCTTTGCCAAGCTGTTGACTCTTCTTTCATGTTTTTCTCATATCACTTTCGTTTCTTTTCCTAATTGTTCTCTACTTCTCTTATTTGATTTTTAAAATCATTTTTGAGCTCTCCCAGGAATTCTTCTGTGACCTGAGTGCAATTCATATTTTTCTTTGAAATTTTAGATGTAGTAGTTTTGACTTTTCTGCCTTCTTCTGAGTTTGTGTTTGATCTCCTGTGTTACCATAGTAACTTTTTATGGTCAGGTTATTTTTGTTATTGTTGTTTGCTCGCTTTTCTGAACTATTTCTTGTCTTTTCGCTATATGTTAGAGTAGGGGTCTGCTCCCAGGGTGTAGGGAACACTGTCTCAAGTTTCAGGGTTTTTTTTCTCATGCAGTTGTTTTCAGAGCTAGTTCTAGGAGTCTGCAAGTTTTCAGTTCTTCCAAGGTGTTATAATCTCAGGAAAGGTGTGGTCTCTATTTTCTTGGCCTGTGCTCTGGTCTGTGAGTGATCACAAGCAGTGCTTTCCATCGTGGGACCGTGACCAGCATCCCTACTCCCTCACGGCAACAGGCTCTGGTGTGCTAGTGCTCCTCCTCACCCTGAGACTGTGACACTGCCCTGTGACCCAGATCTGTGTATGGGTAATGCAAGAGTCCTGCACCCTGTGCCATCAAAAAGACTGCTGTAATCTCCTTCTTACTAGTTATCCTGCCCCCAACCATCTGTTGACTGAGAGCCACTGCCACTGCCACTGATTCAGTTACTCCCAAGGCCTGCTCCTGGTTTGCTAGAGCTGGGCTTTCACTGACACAGCCTCTGCTGAACTGTGCTCAGGTGCAACAAACCTTACTTGCTGACCTTCTATATTGTCTTGGGCCAGAAAATTTCATCCCCTCCTTTTATGATTTCTGCTGCTCCAAAATTCATTTTGAAGTGCTATTTAAAATTGTTTGAAGGGGAATTTGGGGGAGCTAAGGTGAGTCCCTACCTTTTCTCTTCCATCTTATCCCTTATATCTCTTTATGAAAACTTTCTAATCTTAGCACTGGTGAGAAATATAATATTACTAGATGATTGGTTTTGTATCTGTGGCCTCCTGACACCTCTCCAAAACTGTACACTCATGTGTTCCCTACTCTATAGACAGCAACGTGTATCTCTGTGTGTGTATGGGGTAGGGGGGCTGTGTTTGTGTGTGAATATGTGTATACTGTGATGGATGTAGTAAAAATGTTCTACCTAAGTGAGAGATCTAAGCTCACCTCTCATCCCAGCACAAGATAGCACATTTATATTTTTTTCAACAGTTGTTGTTACATGGTGGTAGTAGTAGGGTGTCCAGGCCGTAAGCACACACTAGGCCCTGCATTTCCAGAATCGAGTGTCCTCAGGTTTATTTGCCCAGAACTGGTCCATGTGGAGCTTTGGATTGTGAAACTGGTTATAATCTCTTCTGTATAGGACTCACCTTTATCCTTCTTTGCCACTGACCTGCATAGGCTGGGAACCAATATTGCCAAATGGTAAGAAATATGACTTTAGGAGTACTGAAAATTCAAGTCTGTGGCCAAAAAATAAAACATTTTGAATATTATTAAAGATAAAAAACCATTGGCAGGACTGTACCAAATGCTACAGAATTAAAAACTAGTAAGTATGCCTCTTGAAGAAATACAACTATTATATCTTTGAGGTTAATATGCCTAATGAAAACATAACGTTCAATATCACAAATTGATAAGAATAATAATACCTATTTCCAAATGGATAACAAGTCATTCTGTGTGGAAAGTACTGTCCTTCTAAGAAAGGTGTACTATAAATGACAAATAAAGCTCAGAACAGTCAAGGCACTTGTCCAAGTTTACATAACTAGTACATGACTAGAATAGTAGCATAGTAGAAATAGATTAGGGTGGCTGGGGAGCAGGGAGAGGGTTAATGGGAGAGAGGATTGAGGGGCTTTAATATGATTGAGTTTCAATTTGACACAGTATCTATGCCACTACTAGACCCATATACCCAAAGAAATCAATGAAAGAAATAGGATCTATATGAATGCGAATATTTAAAGCAGCTTTTTTCATGACAGCCCCAAATTGGAAACTAAGAGTATATCCTTCTATTGGGAAATCACTAAACAAATTGAGGTTTATGAGTGCAACAGAATGTTATTATGCTCTAAGAAGTGACAAAATGAACAATTTCTGAACAAGCTGGAAAGTTCTCTATTAACTGATGCAAAAAGAAGTGAGCAGAAGTAGGAAAACAACATATACAATAATAACAACCTTATAGAGAAAAATGACTTTGAAAGAATTTAGATTCTTAATCAACACAATGATAAACCACAGATCCAAAAGAATAAAGATGAAAAATATCACTCACCTTCTGCTAGAGAGGTAATAACTTAAAATTCAGAAAGGCATATGTTTTCAGACATGGCCAATATGGGATGTGTTTTGATAAACTATGCATGCATTATTGAGGATTTCATTTTTTTTTTTAAATTTATTCAGTGGAAGTGGGAAAATAAGAGGCACAGAATAATAAAAGAAAAAACGAAAAATTAATATATTACCAGGCAGGTAGGTGGCACAATAGATAGAGTATCAGCCCTGGAGTCAGAAAGACTCAAATTCATGAGTTCAAATCTGGCCTCAGATGCTTATTAGCTATGTGACTCCAGGCAGGTCACTTAACCTTATTTGTCTCAGTTCCTCATCTGCAAAATGAGGTAGAGAAGGAAATGGTAAAACCACTCCGGTATCTTTGCCAAGAAAACCCCAAATGTGGTCACAAATAATCAGACATAAGTGAAACAACTAAATAGCAATGACAAAAATATCATAAAAAAGGCATCAGTAAAAATAAACGTAAAAGACCATACATAGGGTCACTAGTGTAGGTTCTTACATGTGTGTGCTTCTCTATAATAATTTTCAGTGTCTCTATGATAACCAGTTCATCTGATTCTTGCCTCCAACAAGTGATTTTTTTTCTTCAGCTTCTGCAGTGTTGCTATTTAATACAACAAATATATTCAGGCCAAGAGATGACCTGATACATTCCTGATGCATTCAGCTACTAGTTCTGCCCTCTACCCCTAAAATTATTTTGTATTTACTTCATATATATTTTATAAATACTTATTTATGACATGTTGTTTCCCCAATAAAATGTAAGGTCACTGATGGCAGAAACTGTTTCTTCTTTCTTTTTTTTCTCCTATATCCCCTAGCACCTTGTGCAGGGTCTAAAATATAGTAAGCACTGAAAAATGCCCATTAATTGGTTGATCTGGTCATCTCCAAGATGTAATCTTTAAAGTTTTGTGTTTTTTTGGCATAGACATGGAAGTTTTATTTTTTTTTATTTTTTTATTTTTTGGAGGGCAGGGACTGAGTTTTATTTTTTTTTAAAATGCAAAGCACTCAGGACAGTATCTGGCACATAGTGGACACTTCTTATTTTCTTTCTCTCTTTCTTTTTTTCTCTTTCTTTCTTTTTCTTTAAAATTTTTTATAGTTTTTTAAAAAATTTTTAATGTGTGTTTTTTAAATTTTGGGTTCCAAATTTTCTCCCTTCCTCCCTCCCCACCCACCCTCATTGAAAAGCAAGCAACTTGATACAGGTTATAGATGTGTAGTCATGCAAAACACTTCCATAGTAGTCATGTTGTAAAAAACTAAGTATATTTCCCTTCATCCCATGCTACCCCCCATTTATTCTATTCTTTTGACCCTGTCCCTCCTCAGAAGTGTTTGCTTCTGATTATCCCCTCCTCCAATCTGCCCTCCCCTCTATCATCTCCCTGCTCTCTTGTCCCCTTCCCCCCTTATTTTCCTGTAGGGTAAGATAGATTTCCGTACCCAATTGTGTACGTTATTCCCTCCATAAGCCAAATACTATGAGAATAAGATTCACTCATTCCCTCTCATCTTGACATGGAAGTTTTATTTTAGCCAATCTGATGAGCAACATGGACTTTTACAGGATCCATTTGGCTGAGTTAATCATCAGGAGTCATGAGAGAAGGCTGAAATGAGTGGCTTCATCTTTTTGTTATTTTGTTCTCTGTAAATTGACTTGGTCAACTTGTTCAGCCATTTCCCAATTGATGGGTGTCCCTGCAATTTCCAGTTCTTTGCCACCACAAAGAGAGTTGCTGTAAACATTTTAGAACGTACAGGTTATTTTCCTTTTTCCCTAATCATCTGTGGAAACAGACCTAGTAGTGGCGTTGCTGGGTCAAAGGGCATAGACAATTTAATAACTCTTTGGGCATAATTCCAGATTGCTCTCCAAAATGGTTGGATTAGTTCACAGTTCTGACAATGGTGAATTAGTGTCCTAATTTTTCATATCCCCTCCAACATTTGTCTCTTTCCCCTTCAACAATTTTAGCTAATTTGAAACACATAAAATTATATCTCAAGGTTGTTTTAATTTGCATTTCTCTAATAACAATTTGGAGCATTTTTATATGACTAATTTTTTTTTTCACTAGAAAATTGCCTGTTCATATCCTTTGACCATTTATCAATGGGGGAATGACTCAGATTCTTATAGATTTGGCAAAGTTCTTTATATATTTGAGATATGAGACCTTTATCTGAGAAACTGTCTATATTTTTTTTTCCCAATTTTCTGCTTTGCTTCTGATCTTGGCTAATTTATTTTATTTGTACAAAACATTTTCAATTTAATGTAATCAAAATTATCCATTTTATACCTTACACTGCTCTCTATCTTTTGTTTATTCATAAATTGTTCACCTATCCGTAAGTGTGATAGGTAATATATTCCATGTTCTTCAATTTTTTTGTAATATCTTTCCTTATATCTTGGTCATGTATCCATTTTGATTTTATCTTGGTAAATGGTGTAAGATATTGGTCTATGCCCAATTTTTGCCAGACTGCTTTCCAGCTTTCTCATCAATTTTACCAAATAATACATAAAGAAGTTTTGCAATAGAGCTGAGTGTTTCCAAGACTTTTTTGAATTATTTCAAGAAAGATAGAATCCCTTCTGTTTGTCACTTGTATTGTCACCAGAAAGCAGTTACAAAGGTATGATTGTATTACAATGAGTTATATCTGTATTTTAAGGGCTTACTTTTATATAGTGATCCATAGTTACAATGCCCATCCCATGTATCATCTAATTCATTCTAGACCACAGCCCAACCAAGTAGGTGGTACATCACTGACCCATTTCACATATGATGAAATTGATGCTCAGAGAGCCTCAAGTACAAAGGGGATGCAAAATAATTACATTTCATAGGTTTCTCTCTCCATTACGAGATACTGTTGAGAATGGTATTGGCTGCAGAGGATAACATAACCTTAATGGTCCCATTCATATCATTTCTATCTAGTTTGATACCTCTCATGTTTCATAAGGTGAATTTTCTGTCTAAAGACCTTTCCACATCCATTAAGTTCATAAGATTTGTCTCCAGTATGAGGTCTCTGGTAACCAGAAAGGATCAGTGTTAAAGAAAAGACCTTTCCACCTTGATTACATTCACAAAGCCACACAAATATTACATGGCAGAACTAGGATCTAACTCAAATCATTTAATTCTAAGCCCAATATATCTGCAGTGGTAATGCACACGCTACAGTTGTCTTCTAATAATGGCCAGACATTTAATAATATATTTGTGCCTGATTTGCCTACCTGCCATTTATTTGTCATGTTGGACAATTCCGACACATTAAAATGCAAACCTTGATAAAATAGATAAATGCTTGTGTGTACATGTGTGTGTTTGTGAAAATTAGATATAAAAAATAAATGAAGAGAAAAAAGAAAGGCACTTCAAATTTTCTTCTCATATTAAAATTGAAATGTTTTTGAATTAGATTGTAGAATTCTTGCACCTAAGATCAAAATCAGCACTGATATATTTGAGTGAATACGGGGTAGATAATATTATAGCTATTTTGTAAGTATCTTGTATATATCTATTTATTTAAATGATTTCTCCCTCATTTTTATGTAAGATCCTAGACAGCAAAAAATATTTTAATTTTTTTCTTTCTTTGTATTTCTTGTCCTTAGCAGGGTTCTTGCACATAGCAAATACTCAATAGATATATATTGACTGAATAAATGGAGGACTGGTACTATAAAAGAACGGCATTGTCTTGGTCTGAGATGTTTCATGAGACAATTTGTCATTTGTCATTGTGTTATACTCTTTTCTTCATAATAATGAGTTCCAAAAACTTCTGATTCATGGCCCATTCAATACTCAAAGACAAGAATCATAGTCAAAAGGTTAAAAATGTGTTCCAGTGAAATCAAGTTTGTGATAACATCCTTTAAGGAACACAGTGACCAAGAGACATCCACAAAAAGAAGATAGTGGCCTTCTAGCATAGTTTTGAGGGACATTTTTGGGCAGTTGTGTGACTAAAATCTTCTGACTCAGAAAGAAGATCTATGATGAGCTCCATCCACTGATAGCTCTGGAAAACAGAGATATATGCTATTAATCACTCGTTCAATCTGTACACATGTGCAAAGTAGCACATCTCATCTCTGGTCACCCACGCTTTTGCCTTGATGTTTTTCCCCCAATATTTCCTTTGGATTCTAGTACTCTTTTCCAGGTCTATTGCACAACAGAAATGCTAAAGGGCATTTGTGACACTGTCATATGGTCAAAGCAATGCTTATAATTGGAAACTAAAGAAAAAACATTTGTCATATGTTACAGATTTCCTAAATTCCTTTGATGTTACAGGTTCTTTCAGAAGCAGTATTTTTCTGTTTCTACTACAGTAAAAATAAATAACAATATGTAATTTTAGCATTTCACAAACTCTTTTTTGCTAGCCTTGTGGAAAAGATGAAGTGATGTGGGCTAAACGATGATAATTATTTTCCACAATAATACAATTAGGTGGATTTGGAACTGATTAAATGACTGATCTCAAAGAGTAATCATTAATAGATTGATGCCAAGTTTGGAAGGAGGGCTGCAGTGGAATGTCCTTAGAAATCTGTCTTTGTTCCTGCTCTGTTTAATATTTCTATCAATGTCCTGGGTAAAGGTACAGATAGTATGCCTAACAAACTGGCAGATGGCACAAATATGAGAAGAGCTTACATACTGAATGACAGAATCAGAGTCCTCATGTATTTTGACCTCCCTAAACAAGGGGCTAGATCTGACAATTTGAAACTCATTAGAGATAAATGTAAAAGTCCTATACATGCATACAAATGTCACCTTTGCAGGTACACTATAAAGTGAGCTGCATCTAGACAAGAGTTTGTGAAGGTTTAAGCAGGTTGCAAGCTCAAAAGGTACCAACATGCCAGTCAAGAAAGCTGATGTGGTCTTTGGTAGCATGAAGACAGGCATATAGACTATGGAATCGTGTTAGACCCATTGCACTCTACCTTGGTCGGGTCACATATGGAATATGAGATTCAGTTCTGGAAGCCATCTTTTGGGAGATTCATTGATAAATTGGAGATCATACAGAGAACAGCAGCTAGTATGGTGAAGGGTGTTAAGATTATGTCATAGGACGATATGCTGAAGGAAAAATAGATAGCCTAGAAAAGAGAAGATGGAGGGAAGGGATATATAATAGCCATCTTTAAGTATATGAAGGGTTGACAAGTGGAAGAGGATTATACTTTATCTGTTTGGCCCCAAGACAGATCTACAAACAGTGGGGAGAAGTCAATGAGAGGCAGCTCAATGTAAGGTAAAATATCTTAACAATTCAAGCTATCTAAAAGAGGCATGAGATTACCTCATCAGGGAGTGTTTCCCCTCTTTGGAGGCAAAGGCTCACTTGTCATTTGAAATATTTTAGATGGGGTTTTGTTCAGAAATGGGTTGAACTAAAGAGCTCTTAAAGTCTTTTGTACCTTGGAAGTAACACAATTCTATGAAGATTAGAGGCAATAATGGTGGATTTAAAGTCAAGAAAATCCTGGTTCTGCTATTTATTAACTATGAGACTTTCAGCAAGTCTTTTTTTCTCTGGGTCTTTGTAACCTCATCTGTAAAATGAGGGGCTTTGAATTCAATTTCTAACGTTCCTTTCCAGCTTTAAATACAATGACCCCAGGATTGAGATCCTTCCCCTGATCCTTTGTCCCTCTGGACACAGCATGGATTGGGAAGAATTAACTACCTGGTCCTCCTTAGGCTTGTTTAGAACTCAATAGGAATCTCTCTCCCTGCACATCTTTTTCTGCCACAAACTAAGTACAAAGTAGTCTTGTATAAGAGATACGGGTCAGCTAGGTGGTACAGTGAACAGAGTGCCAGTCCTAGATTCAGGAAGACTCGTTTTCTTGAGTTCAAATCTGGCCTCAGACATACTAACTGTGTGATCCTGGGTGAGTAACTTAATCCTAGTTGCCTCAGTTCCTCATCTGTAAAATAAGCTGGAGAAGGAAATGGCAAACCACTCTACTATCTTTGCCAAGGAAACTCCAAATGGGGTCACCAAGAGTTGGTTATGAATGAAACAACTAGAAAACAACACAAGGGATATGCCAGTTGTAAACTATGTTTATTGTAAATACAGTATTCCATTTACAAACCCACAGAAGAGATGATCACTCCTTAGAATTCTCAGAGCTCCCAGACTTGTGTTTGTACCTTAGTAGGCTATGGGAATGGTCATGGTAATTTCTGCCCATGTTTCCAATCTGATGCTGAATTCCCTTTTCTAATGGAGACAACAGGTTTGATACATTGTAAGGTCAGAGAGCTGACAATCAGTGGTAACTTTCAGTGTTCCTCACCCCAGCCCTATTTGGCCCTGAAGACTTGGCCTCAGATGATTTTCAGTGATGCATCTCAGTTACTCTTACCCAACTGAAGTAAAAAGATGGAAATATTGTTTCACACAACTATCCAAGAAGAGTACTTGGCAAATAGCAAGAGTGCATGGAAGTCCACTGGGGAACAATATCTCAAACCCTAATAAGTTTTTCATAAGAAAATGATCTCCAGCAGTAGCTTACCCCTCATCTGTGCCTCTTACTCTTTCCTCATATTCCGTGATAAATGCAAAAACACATACCATGTTGCATCATTTCTGGTTACTCTAGATAAAGAAGCAATCTCTTCTGGTCAGTGTGACTTACCCCGGAAACTCACACATGTCACCTGAATGCCTGAATTTGGCACAATTTCAAGTTTGTCTCTTTAGGGCTGCGAAGACTTATTGGGCTTCTAGAATTCTCTGGACTCACTTTAGCAGGGCCTGCTTAGGAAGAGGCTGTTGATTGTGGGATGGTCATCGTGATGGATAGGATTGATTTATTGTTCCCTAAATGTAGGCCAGCCTTTTTCAGGAACCGACCAGGGATAGCTTTCTGGGAGTGGGGAGAGGAAGAGATAAGAAATTCATATGATATAAAAATGTAGATATATATGTATGTATATGTATTCTATATACTTATTTTTTCTTAAAAAAGATGAGGTATGTATGCTAAATAAAACATGACTTTCAAGGGATGGTGGGTAGAGGTAAAGCTATACTTTCAGAAATATAAGCTTACATCCCAACTTTCCATAGAATATATTTTAATTTGATGGAAGCTTAGAAATCATTTAGTCTGCGGGTGCTTAACCTGAATCTGTGAACTTGTTTTTCTTTTTCTTTTTCTTTTCATGATATTTTGATAAGTGTGTTTCAATATGATTGGTTTCTTTTGTAATTGTGTATTTTATTTTAAGCATTTCAAAACATTTTTCTGAAAAGGAGACTATAGTATTCACTAGAGTGTCAAAGGGGTCCATGATACACACACAAAATGGTTAAGAACCCCTGATCTAATCCCTGATCAGACCCTTATTCCATTGGTAAGAAAAGGCCCACAAGGATGATGTGATTTGCCTCGTCACTCAGTGAGTTTTTCTTAAAGCTGTGTTTAGGAGTCAGATCTCCTTTCTACTGTTTCAGTACTCCACACCACCACCACCACTCCAATACCTCCTTCTTTGACATAAGGGCAGAACTCTCTTTTTTCTCTTTCTTTCTTTCTTTCTTTTTTTTTTAAGCAGTTGAGGTTAAGTGACAGGATCACACAGTTTATTAAGTGTCAATGTTTGGTCTCAGGCCAAATTTGAACTCAGGTCCTCCTGACTTCAGGGCCCAGTGCTCTATCCACTGCAACACCTAGATGCCCCTGGGCAGAACTCTCAAGGGAGAGAAAGCAGCTGGTAATGCTTGTAAAGAAGTCAAAGAGATAGGAGATCTATCAGAGAAGAATATTATAGACACTAAAGAAGGGAAAAGTCTTGAGATGGAAGCAACAGTCAAATGCTGTCAAGAAAGATGACTAAGAAAATGACATGGGATTGATTGATTAGAAAGTAATTGGTGGTTTTGAACTGGCTGATTAAGAAGTAATTGGTGACCTTGGAGAAAGTGATTTCAGTGGTGTTGGATGGAAAGTAAAGAAACCAGCAAAAGAGTAAGCCAGCTGAAGTGAAGAAATAGATATGGTGGATATAAGCTAGGCTTTCAAGAATTTTGGAATGAGAGAAATTGGACATAATGTGAAATTCTGTAGGGTCCAGAGAAGGGTTTAGTTTAATCTAGTTTTTTTTTAATAGAAGTGGGCTGAGCAAAGGATTGATAAGTCAGGAAGACATGATTTCTTTTCTATGGAATTGCAATTTATCTCTAATTTAATGCTTTATTAATTTATTTTGGTTGAGAAGCAAAGTGACCTGCCCACAAAGCTACAGAGGAAGGATATGAACCCAAGTATCTCCTGACTATAAGTCCAGCACTGTGCCCAGAACATTATGTTAATATAGCAGAAAAAATTAGGAGTCAGGGGAGCTAGATTTCAATCTCAGTCCTGCCACTAATGACCTATAACCTTGAGCAAACCACTCTCTTAGCTTCAATTTTCTCAATTATAAAATGGACAGGTTAGACTGGATCACCTCTAGCAGTCCTTCCAGCTCCAAAATTCCATGACTGTATGAGCCACCATCTCTAGGCAAGAAAACAAACAAATAAAAAAAGTTCCCTTCTTGGATGCTCTATACATGGTTACTACAGAAGCAGTCACAAATGTATGGGGAAGGTAATTTGTTTCTTAGCCTGGTCCCTCATCAGCAATCCCTTTGCCACATGAGATTGTGTCACCTGGTCGTGCATGGCACCATCAGGAAGATGCCTATGTGCCATAAGGCGTGTCGCTTGATTCCCTCTTGTCATTGATCACTTTTACTTGAAGGATGATTGCTTTAGAAATATAGTCTCTGGCCAGGAAGCAGAGGAGGCTAAGGGGGCAGCAAACATGCCCTGTTGATCTCATAGAATCTCGGAGCTGGAAAGGACCTCATAGCTCATGTAGTCCAACTTGCACCTGAACAGGAATCCATTCCACAACATCCTTCCAAAAGCATTCAACCAACTTCTGCTTGAAAGTCTCCAGTGAATGGGATGCCATTACCTGCTGAGTCAGCCCATTCTATTTCAGAGCATTGTGATCCTTAAGAAGTTCTTCCTTCCATAGAGGTCTGTTTCTTGCAAGTCTTAGCTTCTCTCCTTTGACAAGCTGCTACTATTGTACTAGGCACAAGCAGATCGAGTGGAGAGGCATTTATAAAGTGCTTATAATGGCCCAGGCACTGTGCTAAGAACTAGGAATAAAAATACTAGCAAAAAGAAAGACAATTCATGTTCTTAAGGAGCTGCCATTCTGTTGGAGAAAGACAATGCATAAAAGGAAGCTGGGCGTGGGAGGGGACGGGAAGGTACCCACATTAGGCCATAATGGAGAAATAAATCTGGACAATCAGGAGTGGAGACCTGAGAAGAATGAAGGAATAGAGCCAGGCTTCCCAGCCAAGGGGTTTCAGAGCTTGTAGACTTTAGGCTGGTCTTTGTCCAAGTAGCCTACCTGGAACCCAGGGAGCTGTATACACAGTATGCCACCAGAGGTAGTCCATGTCCCACCCTAAACTTTGGGGAATGACTGTCACGAAGGGCCTCCCTGAAGCCCTCATCCTATCCCTGGTGACTTCCTTTGGGAGGCATCTCTTTCCTCCTGGGAACTGTGGTGCCTATCTCTCCTCTGTCCTCTCCCCCATTTCCCCTTTCCTTCTAACTCCCTGCCTCAGTTCAATGGACTCCTCTCCCTGGACTGCCCCTGCACTCCTAAATCACTGCAACCTGCACCCATTACTCCTCATGTTGAGGTCTCTGATCAAACAAAACAAGCTTAATCTATCTTCAAATACTGAATAGCCAGGGGGCAGCTAGGTGGCCAGTGGATAGAGCACTGGCCCTGAAGTCAGGAGGACCTGAGTTCAAATCTGGCCTCAAGCCAAACACTTGACTAGCTGTGTGACCCTGGGCAAGTTACTTAACCCCAATTGCCTAAATAAACAAACAAAAAAAATCAAATACTGAGCAGTCCTTCAAATATTTGAAGATGGCTATCCTGTCCCTGCTTAAATACTTTCATCTCTACTCTAAACATCCTCATTTCCTCCAACCATACCCTTGTGTAACATAACTTCAAGGTCCTTCACCATCCTGGTCACTTTCTACTCAACTTGCTCCAGATAACCTGTAAATAATTTTCCTAAAATGTACTGCCTAGAACTATACATAATAATGAATGTATGAAAAAATTATTAAGTGCTTACTATGTGCAAAGTATTATGCTAAGCATAGAGAATATGAGTAGAAAAGGAAGACAGTCAGGGCTCTCAAGGAACTCCCATCCTAATGGGGGAGACAACACATATCAGTCATTTCAGCTGTAAGTCAGATGGCAAGACCCAGTGGTCCTTAAGATGCAGCAGCAAACCAGATGAATACACCTATACATTTGCATATGTATACACCTATCATTTGCATTAATAAAGATATTGATTTTGTTGTTGTTAGAATATTTGATGGTATGAAGAACTTGGGTTTTTTTTCTTCTGGGTCTTTTGTACCTGTTGCTGCTGAGGAGATAGGGGCTATAGCACCTGGAGAGATAGTTGCAAGTCACATTTTCACAAAGGGTTGCTTTTCTGGATAATGGCTGTTGGGGGCAGTCTGGAAGTAGCCCATGGCAGTGGGGGAGGGGTTATTGACATTCTTGGGGCTCCTGAGTTTACCTGCCCTACAGTGGCAGTTGGTTGGCAGTTGCTGTAGGCGGTGGTGAATATGGTCAGCCCCTTCTCCAGGGTTTGCTACCATAGATGATAGCAGTTGTGGCAAGGCTGGGGGCGAAGCTGGTGGTCTGGGAAGGAGGTGTATCGCTACAGTTCCCTGGACTCTTGGGCTTACCTGTCCATCCATGGCAGTGTAGTGATGAGGATAGCAGCTCCCTTCTCCATGGATATGGGGTGGTGCTTCCCAAGATGATCATGAAATGGGCAAGAGGAAGCAGAGCTGGTTGTCTGGGAGGTGCCACTAAACGTTGGGCAGATAATCCTAACATTGTCTGCTCAGGACAATGAACAATGAGGCTATAATTTTCTAGACACTGTGCTACAGTTAACGTAGACTGAGATAGTTAGCTCTTTTGAATTCTGTGCCAGAAGTTGACTCACATCCAGCTTGGTGTTCAATAAATTCCCTAGATGTTGTTTTGCTTTGTTTTTTTTTTTAAATAGGAACTTTTGTAAATTAGAAAAATTGGATCTAAAATAGGAAGAGACTTCAGAGATGTTCGGGCCTGAACCCCCGACTTACTATAATAGCACTGAACTCTTACTAACTTAGCTAACTAAACACAGACTATTTGTAATCAAGGCAATTAAACAAATTGAAATGTGATCTCATGAGTTCACTGGTTCACTACACTGGATTAGACTACTTTACTGGTTTAGAAAGTAACACACCCATAGCTTCTCATTCTTTGTTAATCTTAGGGTAACAAATTTAGATCTGAAAGGGACTTGGATTTCATCTAGTCCAACCCCTTTATTTACCAGAAGAAACAGAGGCCTAACAAGATTAAGTGACTTTTCCAAAGTCACACAGATAGTAAGTGGCAGAGGCAGGATTTGAATCCAAAGCCAACATTCTTTCCACCAAATCATTGTCATTGTTGACAGCTAGGGAGTGCAGTGGATGGAGTGCTGGGCTTGGAGTCAGGAAGACTCATCTCCCTGAGATCAAATCTGACCTCAGATATTTGTGTGACTTTGAGCAAATTACTTAACATTGTTTGCCTCAATTTCCTCATCTGAAAAATGAGCTGGAGAAGGAAATGGCAAACCACTACAGTATCCTTACCAAGAAAACCCCAAATGGGTCACAATGAGTTAGACACAACTGAAAAATGACTGAACAACAATAACAAAGTCCATAAGGGTACTCATTATCCCACCTCAACTTCCAATCATGGATCCCCCTCCCCATAATGATATACTTTTTGCCACTTACTGTATACAAGTCATAATTGAAACAATGAGATAATGAGTAGAAAGATGAAATGACTGTCTTGATGAATACATTCTTTATTAAGAAAGTAGTGTTTGTCAATTTAAATCACATCATTTCCCTATCCATCCTTCCCCTAAACCCCCCAAATTTATTACATTTAAGTAACAGTTTTATCGTTTTGAGATAAATGCCCCTTTCCCCACCCAACAGAAAAATATAATGAACATATGCACTGGCATTTCCTAAACTAGTGCACCCATTCTTTTTGTCTTTAAACTGAGCCTTCCAGTTATTTCAGTTGCCACTGTGAGGAGGGAATGAGCATTTATCAAGTACTATCTTTCTGCCAGGCACTGTGCTAAGCACTTTGCAAATATTTGCAAAAAAATTTGCCATTTGCTCTTCACAACAACCCTGGGGGTAGGTGCTATTATTATTACCATTTTACAGTTGAGAAAACTGAGGCAAATCAAAGGTAAGTGACTTCCCCCTGGTCACACGTAAGTGTCTAAGGCTGAATTTGAGCTCAAGTCTTCCTGATTCCAGGACTAGTTAGAAGTCTATTCATTGAATCACCTACTGCCTAAGTCCAGTCTCCTAAGGCTTAAGGAGTCAATGATTTCTTAAAAATCAAACTTCATTCGTAAAGGGATCCTTATTAATAGATTTCCCTTAGCCAGTGAAGGACACTTCATTCTAGCTTCATCACAATAAAGCCGTCTGCTCATGGGACAGAGAAGACAGCCTCTTAGAGATTCTTATGTTTTTCTGTTCCCAAATTCAGTAGTGAAAATTTACCTCCTATTGACTTCAGTGGTTAGCTCACTGGACTGAAGTCAGGAAGACTCCTCTCAGCTATGTGATCCTGGGCAAGTCACTTAATCTTTCTCAGCCTCAGTTTCCTCTTCTATAAAATGAGGATAATAAAAGCACCTACCTCACAGAGTTGTTGTGAGGATCCAAATCAAATGAGGGTATGTAGGAGAGAGTAAAGCTCTTTACAAACCTTTAAGTGCTACAGTGCCAGGTACCTATTGTTTGTTAAGTGAGTGGATTAGCCCTCTGTGGCCATTCTTGCCAATTTTGAAGGTCTGAGATCTATCCCTTATGTTCTCAGTTAAGCATTTTCCTCTCTGCTTAGGAGGAAAACTTTCAAAACTTTAACGAGGCACACGGGAGAGGAAAGGACTACAGGCATCCCAATCAACAACTCCCTCCTCAAATGCTAAATCCAGGACATAAAAGCGAGAATGATCACCAGAGATTCATGAATCATACGGATTCCTGTTTGATATTTGTTGTCTGTGATTCCTCACTTCTCTGATTACTTGCCTCATTGATTTTTTTAAAGAAAAAAGCAGAATAATCCTGCAATGAATATCTGAACTGATAAGATTTAGAGCCCAATGGGGCCTCTGAAGTCAACAAAGCCTATCCCATCATTTTACAAATGAAGAAACTGAGACCCAGAGAATGGATGTGACTTCTTTTTCATCAGCAAGAGTACTGAACTTAGAACTCAAATGGAAGCTAACAAATCATATTGAACATAGTAGAAAGCACGTATGGAAAATGTCTATTTGAAATCTGAGAAGAGAAGATTTCTCAAAAGGCCCACCTGTGGCCTAGACTGGCCTCTTTGCTTTCTATTTGGTTATTGCAAACAGGTGAGGAGTCTGCATATAAGTTCCTGTTCTTCGTGGAGAAAGGGTGAAATAGCAGCAGAGGTTGACCATCTCTTCAATGAGGGAGCTGAGGATTTACCTCGCTAGTGAAAGGCTAAGCCAAGATAGTCTGAGAGAAAAGAATGGATTTGAAAGGAGCGGTGAGTGGCTTTTTTTTTTTTTTTAAAGCAGGAGAGTAGATAGTAGTGGAGGGAGGTGAGAAAAATAAGGAAGATTAAAAGAAGTCTGCTTGAGGTTGGAGGAATGAAGGTTAAGGGAATTATCTTATTTCATATGCTGAAACCCTTCATGCCTATGAGTGAATTTCATCTCTAATAATCCACTGTACTCTTTGCCAATATTTCATATTTACCTTAGAATGAGCAATTTAAATGTGGAGTGAGCTGAAATTTAAAATACGAAGTGCTGTGGGTTAGTATTTTGAGCACCCTCTGCAAAATCTTAGAAAAATTGCTAGGTTGAGATTTGACTTTACAGTATAAATGATACACCTCCCTCGAAAGATAATCTATAGTACTGGGATTTCGTACCTGACTCTTCTACCTCCTATAGCATAGCCCTGTGGGGAAAAAAAACAGCAGAGATTAGTTAGCTGATCTCTTGCCTAAATTATCAATCTATGAAGAGCCCCTCCATTCTCCTTCTTCACCTTCTGCCCTCAATGCACACAAGTCTTGAGTTTTGACACTCACCTAAGTGATCAACTCTTCTTACGTAGTCTGAACCCACATCCTATATTTTGGTGGGTCATTGGTGATAGGCATTAACCTTATACTCAGTGTATGAATAAATGAAGAGCTGGTCCCTGTTTATTATATATTGGTTGGCTCATCGTAAAAAGGAAATTTCATCCTCCCAGAACATCTTATAGGAGAATTGGATCTGACTTTAAGGGGGAGATTTGGGTTTAATATGAAGAAATTGTAATATGGATTGAGCCCTAGGAATATGGTGGAACAGGGTGGTAATAGTTCATGAGATATTGGCCTTGACGCCAGCAAAACCTGGGTTTAAATCCTGCCTCTGAATCTTACTAGCTGTGTGGCTAGGTGCGAGTCCTTTAAACTCTCAATGCCCCCAGGTAAGTTAAAGATATACTACTGAACTGCATCACTAGAGGGAGTTTCTGCACCGATGAAATCACAGGTCCTCCCTACCTCGGACATTCACTAAGCAATGTTGCAGGTGATGTCCCTACAATACGCGTCGTTCCTCTAGCTGGATTGTAAATTCCATCTAGCAGGGACCTTCTCTTGTTTAAACTGTGTACTACCTCCAGGTCTAGCACAGCAGGCATTTCAAACATGTTTGTAAAGGGAATTAACCAGCTAACAAGTATTTACAAAGCAAGGGTACATCCCTATGTGTCCTGTCCAACCTGGAGATTTCTTTAGTGCAACCAAACTGCGCTCACACAGGTCAACAATTCTAAAACTTTATCTTATAGAGTTGCCGGATACACTTAAAAGTTAGGTGACTTACCCAAGCACACTCGGCTATTTTGTATCACTCTACATAGCTACAAATGACAATGTATAATACGTAATAAATGAAATAGATATAAATGTATAATACATAATAAATGAAATAGATATAAATGTATAATATGTAATAAATGAAATAGATATAAATGTATGTATGTCTACACATATTTACATACATGTATACAAAATAGGGACTGGAGCTGTGGTTTAATATAGGTGATTCTCAGTGACAAAACTCTACATAGTAATGATGATCAGCATTTACTTTGTAGCTTATGATTTTAGAGAACTACCTGGGACACTGAGGTTAAGTGAATTATACGGGATTATACAGCCTATAGAAGTCAAAAGCAAAACTTTTGAACCCAGGCGTCACTGATATACGTGTGTGTGTGTGTGTGTGTATGAGAGAGAAAGTGACTGAGTATATGGGTACAAGTAGTTTAAACTGAAAGAGAAGAATTACTCTTGCAGTTAAATTTCATAATTTGAAATGGATGCTGAAGGCAGAAGGGGTAGTCTTTCAATGAGACTTTTTAAGTCTAAAAAAACAAAGAATCCATTTGTGGGTGTCCTTTTCTTGAGTGAGATTTGAGATCTACCTTCCACCTCATTTCATCACTTGAATGTGTCTTCACCTGTGATCCTCTTTTTCCACTCCTATCTCAGAAGAATTCCGGTTTATTTGTTCTCTCTTTCTCCCCTCTTTCCCAGTCTGGCTTCCAATTTCATCATTCTACCAAAATTTCTCTCTCCAAAGTTACCAATGATCTCTCCTTTTCCAGCTCCTTTTCTCAACCTTTATCCTTCTTGTCAAATGCTGTAGAAAGGTAATTTTAATCACCTTCTCCTGAATACTCTCTCCTTTCTGAGATTTTGTGACACCACATTCTTCTGTCTTCCCTCCTGTCTCTTTGAATTCTCTTCAGTCTCCTTTGCTGGCTTTTTTTAATCCTCGCTATGACCACTAACCATATGTGTCCCCCAGGTCTCTGTTCTGGTTCCTCTTCTGCTCTCCCTCTATACTCTCTTACTTGATGATCTCATTGACTCCCATGAGTTTAAATATTATCTCCATGCAGATGATTCCCAGATCCACATATCCAGTCCTAGACTCTCTCCTGAGTTCCCAAATTATCAAATGCGTTTTGGGCATCATAACTTGTGTGCCCCATGGCTATTTTATACTCACAATATCCAAAACTGAACTCATTCTCTTTCACCCAAACTCTCCTTTCTTCCTACCATCCTCCTAGTCTCGCTGTCATCTTAGGCACCCTTGAGTCCTCATTCTCATTCAAACTATTCAATCCATTGTCAAATCTTGTCATTTCTATTTTTACAACATTTCTCATTTAAGTCCTTTTCTATCTACTTGTACAGCCACCTCCCTAAAATAAGCCTTCAGTACTTCTCTCCTGGACCATTGCAATAGTTTTATAATTGGTCTCACTGTCTCAAGTCTTTCCCCAATCCAATCCATCATTCATTTAGCTACCAAAATGGTTTTTTCCCTAAAATATTAATCTTAGCCATATCATCCCTCCCAATAAAATTCACTGCCTCCCCATTAGCTTCAGGATCATCTTTTTGGCTCTTAAAAATACTTCATTACTGGGTACCTGTCTACCTCTCCAGTGTTCTTAAACTGTAATCTCCCCTACGCATGTTATGATACAGCTATAACAGGCAGGCAGGTGACACAAGAGTGCCAGGATTGAAGTCAGGAATATGAATTTTCTGAGGTTCAAATCTGGCCTCAGACACTTAGAGCAAGTCACTTGACCCTGTTTGCCTCAGTTTTCTCATCCGTAAAATGAGCCAAAGAAGGAAATGCTAAACTATTCCAGTGTCTTGCCAAGAAAACACCAAATGGGATCACAAAGAATTGGACACAAATGAAACTGAAAAACATATTAGTCTATTTGCTGTTTCTTAAATAGAACACTCTGTTTTCATTTTTCCATGACTTTGGTGGCTGTCTCCCATGCCTTGAATGTTCTTTCCCCATACCTCCTCTTCTAAGTTTTCCTAACTTTCTTTGAGATTTAGTTCAAATCCCATGTTCTATAGGAGATCTTTCCCAGTCCTCCCAATGCCTTCTCCTTTGAGATTGCCTCCCACCTACTCTTTGTATACATATACACATACATATTTATCTATTATATGTATTTATTTACATGTTGCATCTCATATTAGAATGTAAGTTTCTTGAAGGCAGGGGCTGGTTTTTGCCTTTTTTTTTTTAATATCCCCAGAGTTTAGCATAGGGTTACAAAGAGTCTAATATAAATAACTGACTGAAATATCTTAAACTTTCAGAAATCAAATAACAATGATTGCCCTTAGAGAACTATTCATTAGTCTTTGTGACCACCATAAAAAGTCTTGTTTAGTAATACTCCAGAAGCCAAATGTCTGTAAGGGAAACAAGGAGAAAGACTTTATTCTCATAGGTGTTTTGCTGCTCTGAATTTTACTTAAGAAACCACTAGGTTCATTGCTTAGTTACATGAATCTGGGAAACTAAAACATCCCTCTTGATCTCCAGTCTACATCCAGGAAAATCTAGGACTTTGTACTTGGTTACAGTGAGATTTTATATAAATATCCAACCGTATTTTTACTCTCACATCAGGTTACAAGTAAAATTTCTTCAAAATTTGGCATTCTTCTATCAATTTTGGTGGTTTGTTAGCTCTACATGTTAAAATTTTGTTTATGGTTTAGAATCTGCTCAATTTTTTTATTGACAAAACAAATTTAGCTAAAGTCAACAAAACCCTTCATTAATAGTTAAGGGATACGATAGAAGCCTGTTCAATTTTCCAAAGCAGCCTGCCCTTCCCCCCCACTCTCTTGAGTGGGAAGGAAGGAGAGACCAACATTCAAAGCCTTAAAATTTTCATCGGTATAACATGGATGAGACAAAGATGATTCTCTAGATTTATTTGTAATATCTAAGCAATTATCTAAAGCAATATATTACATGCAGAATGATAACTTTTTTTTGTCTTTGTTAAAATAATCTCAAAGATACCTTTCATTTCAGGTTCAAACTGCAATCTAGCACAGGTTGTTTTCTATCTAGATTCCAAAGAATCAGAACTCTTGTCTACTCAATTACTAAATAAGAGCCTTGAGAGGTGCAGTAAAAACAACATTCTATACTGGTAGAGCATTTGGTACTTTTAAAAAAAATTGGCATTGTAAAAATATGATCATAGCCCTATCATAAAAGGTATTTTCATGTTATATATGTATAATTCTATTCTAATTACTAACCTGTCATTTTTATAACCAGTTCCTATCAACCTCTTAGAAACTTAACATGTTCAAATTTTCAGTGTTTATACCTATATCTTTTCTTCCCTTTTATTTCACAATGTCAAGAAATCTATAGATCAACTAGTCTACTTTCCTCTTTTACAAGAAACTGAGGCCCAGAGAGGTATTAATATGCCCAAAGTCATGTAGGTAATATGTTAAGGGGTCAGGATTTGAACCCTGGCTCTCTACAACTCTCCACAAAAATATTGATTTTTCTGACCTATTTTCTTCCTATCTCTTATTTGGAATTTTATAATTCATGTTTTTATGTATTTTATCACTTTTATATATGGCCATACAAGGATGTTTAATTTTTTAAAATAGTCAATCTAATCATGTTTACATAATTTAACTCAATCTTAAAAAAGTACTTTGAGTGTCAGTCCTTCAAGTTTTTTTGAAAGGCAGTTACATTGAGTCAAAAATTTGCCTGTTTCCCCACCCATTGGCCCTAGATCTGTCTTCCAGAGCAATACAAAGTCTATTTTCTCATCCTCATGACAATCCTATTGGATGTTATCCTTTCTTCCTGCTCCCCAATCTTCACTTCATCACTTCTAAGTACCCTCAAATCCTTTGGTAGAAATTCATACGACACTGGTTTTGAGTTCCTCTTAACACCCTGTTCACCCTCCTCTGGATGTGTTCTACCTTGTCAATATTTATACTAAAATGTGTCCCAGAACAGAATAGTCCAGATGTTGTCTGACCTGGGAAGAGTATAGTGAAACTATTGTCAACTTTGTTTTAGACAGTCCAATTTTATTAATATTGCCTAGGGTTATTATTAGCATTTTTTGCCTGGAATATCGCAATGACTCATACTCATCTTGCAGTCAACTACATCTTTTTATTTTCGCAAGAATTTAAGCTAGGCACTTTCCAGCCTGCACTTCTACTATTTATTAACCTAGACGTAGGACTTTACAGCTATGGTTAAACTTCATTTCATTCCTCTTCTGAAATCTAATATCTGTAACACACTTAATACAGTACCTGGAACATAGACACTTTATAAATACTTATTCTATTCCCTTCCATTTTCCACCTAAACTGTTCCTCTGAGGCCTCATCTTAGATTACGGGGTAATGTTCAGTTCTCAAAAGCTGTATTGGTACAGGATAAGTTTTAGTAGCTTCTAGCAAGTTGGAAATGCTTTGAGAATTAGAAGAGATCTAAGCAATCTCTATTCATCCAAGTCATTGATTATGTAAAACAAGACAGAGCACCTGTTGGCTGGTCCCTTCACTTCTTTCCTATGTTACTTCGGGCAACAGACTAAAATTTCCTCAATTGTTTGTAATGGAGGTATAGTGTACATGTGTTCATATTTACTTACCCTTCTTGGTGGGTTATGCAGAGCATGCGCTGATATTCTCTACTTGATTAAAGCCAGTGTGTGGAACTTTACAGGCCTGCTTCTGGCCATGTGTGCCTAAGGGGCTTGTGTTCTGCTGATGAGTCTTCTAATTGGTTGCTGATCTGGAACTCGGTGGATATTCAAGAAGAGTATGTTGCTCCTTCTCTCTCTACTCCTTGAGTTTGAAACAGAGGAACTTCTGTGAGCTGTCCCCCTACAGTCAAATGGGGGAAGGGTGTCTGCCCTATCTCCCACCCAATTATGGTGACCATAAGCAGATGGCCACCACTGTCTTGTTGTATTTATTCTTTCATGGTCTTAGGACCATATATCCTAGGATGAAAGTGTCTATAGAGACAGAAGCAGCCATGTGTTCACACAGCGAGGGGAGGAGACATGGCAGCTACAGATCCTGCACTTGACTCCTAGGAGGCAGAGCAAGATGGCCCCAAAAGAAAGGGATCCATGGAAGGGCAGGTGGTTATCCCATTTAATATCCTCTGAATTCTGGCTTTACAGACAACCAGGGGATGTCTTTTCATCATGCGAGCCTCTTAGTCAGATATGGCCAGGAGCAGGCTTCTAAAGTTCCAAGAGAGAGCTTCTAAGCAAATAGGGAATATTTGCACATGCTCTGGAAGACCCACCAGGAAGGGCAAATTTGAGCATGCTCCATAGGTCTGTTGCATGTAAAACGACGGGGTTGGACTTAATGGCCCCTGAAGTTACATTTGGTTCTACTTCTATGACCCCATGCTCAGGTCATACCCCATCTACCCCTGCCCAACAGGTCTTGGGGAATTCGGCAGGGGGAGACAATGAAACAAGAGACTTTCATTTCTGAGCTAGTTATTTTGCTTGTTCTTCAAACAGTAACTTCTACTGTCTAAATAATTTAGCCTGGAATGAACCTGTGTCCTTTACCCCTTTCACTGTACTTGTTCTTCCTTTTGGGAGTAATACATAAGGGATTCACTTTTTTTCTGCTACTATTTTAATCATCTGATCTTTTAAAGCAAACAGCCCTCTTCTACAATCTAGGATATTTATAGCTACTCCCATTTTTATTCATTTAATCTGAGTTAGGCTAACTCTGAATAAGAATTCCATCTACTATGTTTATAGTAAGCGGTATATTTAAAGACTTCTAGTTAAGAAATTCCCAGGACCTCCCAAGGCTTCTTATTCCACTCTCAATAAGTGGTTTTATTGATCTTTTCTTTTAACCAGTTCTTCTATGGCAGTCCTGCTCAAGAAGTTTCAGTGACTTCCTGTTCTCTCTAGAATAAAATACAAACAACTTTGGCATCATAAGCTCTTCATGTCTTGATCCAAGCTATCTTTCCAGATTGATTTCATGTTATTAGCCCTTCACAGCCCCAGAATGTTTTAGCCAAACACCTATTTTGTTCTATGTGACAGTACATCTTCCAATTCCACGTCTTTATAAAGGCTGGCCCCCATTCCTAGAATTCCCTGACTCTCTTCAAGACTTTGTTCTGGTGCCACCATCTACACAACGTTTTTCCTGATTCCATCTCCTGGTCTTCCCTACCCCCAAATTACTTTGAATTTACTTTGCCATATTTGTCTTCATGTACATGCTGTATTTTTAACTCTAGAACATACTAGAGTGCCTCTCACTTTTTGTTGTTGTTCTGCACTGTTGATTCAATTAATTAAGGAACTACCTCTTCACCTGCTCTTTAACTTATAAACTTGGAGAGTTGTCTGGGTCACTGAGAAATTAAGTGGCTTACATAGTGTCACAAAGCTAATATGCTTCAGAGACAGGACTTGAAACCAGATCATCCTGACGCCAAGCCAAGCTCTCTTCCCACTGTGTCATGTTGTGTTGAACACATTAGCGTCTTAATAAGTTCCTCTTGAATTGAATTATTTCAGCAGCCTAGGAAATAATTAATCTGTGCCTGGTAACTTGACCTCATCAAGGGCAACTAAATTACCTTACTATTTATCTTCAGTAAGAGCTCCTTAGTAGCCATTTGTGTTCTAGGCCAAAGATTATGCTCCTTGGCAAAGAGCATAGAAACGAAACAAAAGCGCAAAGGTTCTACCTTTTCTGTATCATTAGTTATCAACATTTTGTCCATCCCAAGAAGAAGTCCTATACTTTTATGATCCTACTCTATTTTCCCAGAATAAATTAAATGCACATATTCCTCTTTTATTGTTCTTAAATTCTTCTACTTTTATCTCATTCTGAGTTTTAGTTCCAGGCATACACAGACAATGGACCAAGTGTCAGATCTCATGTCCTGAATAGTCAGGCAACATTTCTTTCCACCTTACCATCACCATTTCCAGTTTATGTTGTTATACTTTATTCTTTTTGATCTAAACAAACCTAGTTCCTTATACTGATTGCCATATGTCATAATTTCCAGGCCCTTCACAATACTAGTTACCCTTCTCTGGATGCTCTTTAGTTTATTTATATCCTTCCTAAAAGGTGGCATCCTTAATGGAGCATCGTCTTCTAGATAGTTTCTGACCAGGATAGAGGATAAAGAATCTCCTCTTGTTGCTTTAATTCTCTTAATGTAGCCTAAGATGTCACTGGTCTTCTTGGCTGCTTATCATACTTTTAGTCAACTATGGGCTTAAAATCCTAAAAACCCTGAGATCTCCAGCCAATGTATCTCCCATCTGGTACTTATAGTGTTAGTTCTTTTTAAGAACTGAAGTGTCGGACTACCTTTGTTGCCATTAAGACCCATCTGAGTGAATTTCCTAGAAGCCAGGATTTTAGAGGGCCCTGGAGGTGAATAGATCTAATGGTTTTGCATAAAAGGTTGATTGAAATTTTTCTGTTCTTTTTAATAAGCCCTCCTTCTACCAACTCTACTGGACATTTCTGATTTCTGATATTGAGAGAATGGGAATGGTAAATGTTTTAAGAAGGCCTTCATTTTTGTCTTGTCACCTCAAACTAGGGACAAAAGGAGAGGAGTCCCATGTAGACACTGAGTTCAAATTTACCCTGTGGTATTATTTAGTGTAATTCTTAGTCTTACCCTTAAAGTCCAGTCCTCCAGGGTACTCTCAGCCTCTAAGTCTTTGAATGATGGTTCTTATATAGCACATGTACAATTCCTTTTATTTAGGAAGTTTCCAAATGATCTAGATTTAAAACATTAATTATTAGAATTATAATCTTCCTTTGTGAATAACTAGTCAACAGTCAAAAGTGAAGAAACTTGGAGTGAGAAACTTTTTATTCATTATTTTTAATAAAGAAAAAATAATGGAAGATAGTATGCCTTTAAACCCCTAGGTACCCTTGTCAATGACTCTATTTCTGCCCCCCATCTCCAAATTTACCCATCTTAATTCCCATCCCTTTGCAGGGAGGCATGGGATGAGAGATTACTTAGCCAATGAATATCTATTACTATATTATTATTTTCCAAATGTAATATGTTTTAATGAGGAAGCATGGATAATAGGCAGAACAATGAATTTGAAATCGGAGGACCTGGCTTGAATTCTAAGTGGTTCCGATTGTTACTACCTATGTGATCAAATCACACCATCTTGTATGGTCTTCATTTTTTTAATTTTTAAAATGAGGGCATTGGACAAGTAAGGGGTGGATCAGCAAAAACTCTAGCCCTCCTGGTCTTGCCTGTTGTGTGGTTTTTTTTTTGTTTTTTGTTTTTTTTGTACTGCTGGCTAAGAATATTTTTTTAACATTTTTAAATACGATAAAACTTTATTTTAAAATGCAAGAAGCATTCTTGGCCTGCTGGCCTAACAAATGACCCCTGAACTATATCTCTAAGGGTCCTTTAAGTGAATCATAGGATTTAGAGCTTGAAGTGCTGCTTCTTATGAAGGCCTTGAAGGCACAGTGATGATGGTGATTATTTCAAGGACTAACATGATTGAACATAAAGGTCCTGTTTTCCTCTGAGAACTAATGATTTCTCCTGTAATTATTTTTGCTGAGGGTGAATGGGGTAAGGTTAATGTCCATCAAGTAAGGGGCTGCCTCATCTACATATAAAGTTGTTCAGTCATGTCTGATTCTTTGTGTGATTTTCTTGGCAAATACAACTGGAGTAGTTTGCCATTTCCTTCTCCAGCTCATTTTAAAGATGAGGAACTGAAGCAAACAGGATTAAGTGACTTGCCTAGGGTTACACAGCTAGTAAGTATCTGAGGCCAGATTTGTTCTCAGGAAGATAAGTTTTACTGACTTCAGGCCCAGCACTCTGTCCACTGTACCACCAAGCTGCCCTTCGTATAAAGTTAGCCCTGGACATAATGAATAGCTCCTCTGGGGGCAAGGACCAGTTTAGTATATTAAATTGTTTCCTTCCTTATTGACTGTCCCAATTCCTACTTGTCTGAGACAGATTCATGGAAGGAGATGACTGGGAATCAGATCCAGTTGGAGTTACTAGATTCTTTCAATTCAAATAATTCTTACTTTCTAATTGATTCAAATACTATTAAGGGCTTGATGTAGGTATTTTATCAAAAACAATCCTTGATGTTTTGCATTGTAGATGTTTGATTCAGGGGTATCCAAGGAAGAGAATTCATCTTTAAAGTTTACTTCTTCAACCAGAAAATTAATAAAACACAGCACACCTGTGGATACCACACTGTCTAAAAGTATGATTTCCATAGAAAGTATATCCTACCTGAAAGAAGCTGGAAGTGAAAGGGGAACTCCTATGGAGTCTCCCCTCCCCAAAACACCATTTCTAGAATTTTCAACTCATCCAGAAACAAGAAGTCTTAAGCCTATTGGCCAAAGGAAGAGACTTTCTACAGTATCTGCTTCTGAGGAGTCCAGTGCAGAGGTACAAAATAGCTTGAACCTCTCTTCAGCCAAGCAGGAACATCAAATTCCTGATTCATTAACCAAGAAACAGAGTGAGATGTCCTTCGGAAAATGGTGCTGTTATGGATTACCTGGAATAAAGGACCCGCCTAAAAGAAAAGGCCGTTTTAAGAAGAGACTTGTGGTATGTAATGATTCCAAATATTCTCAAGTACAGCCATATAGCTTATGGATGCTATGAAACTTTTGAATATTAGGATTGCATTTCCATTGAATGTTAGAACTCGCTGATTTTTTTAGGCCTATTTGGCTTAGGTTTCTTTCAAGTATTAATTTTATTTCCTATATAGGCAATATGACTGCATGAATTTTATACCTCTTAGGTAGTAAGAGACCCTGATGTTAATGGTAGAGATACTCCTGGTCCCTTTCCTGTGATTTTCCTTTATTCTCAGTGATGGAGAAAGTAAACTTTCTACAGTGGCTAACATTAATACCAGCCTCTCATCTCTTTTCCATTCTACCCCCTTCCAGAATAGGGTACCTCAATACCCATCCCTATCTCACCAAGGCTACTGCCATGGGAATCTGGGACTTGCCAACAGTACTCCCACAGAAGCTACTTCTACTCTCATGTTTGTCCCTTCTATTACGATGGGAAGAATGATGGTAAAGAAATGTCCTGTCATTTTAAGTTTGGGATTATCTACATGGGGACATCAAAAAAGAGTGAAATTCTGTTAGTTCCTAAGATCTAACTCACAGTAAGTAAAAGGGTCTTTCATTTCAAATCTGGATATTCTATGGATCTCCTTTAAATGTCAAAGTAGTTTCGAAACTATCCACTGTCAGAAGTGTGGTCAGAGAAGATAGTTGCCCCATTTGTCAATGGCAAGATTTTAGTCTAGGTAGAACTCATCTGATTGTCCAGGATCAGGTAGAGTTCCTCTTATGTCTATAGGTTAGAACTGACAATTCAGGGCCACTTCAAGAGCCTAGATGTTCTAGGGATGCGTGCCATGGCTGAATCAATAGGTATCTAAATTGGTCACATTCAAGATGTGGCAAGAAAGCAGAATATAAGTAAAGTTTGGGTTTTTTTTTTTTGTTCTGTGTTTTTTTTTTTTCTTTCTGAATGAACCAATTTCCAGGTGACCATGCCATAACTGGGTAATGAAGAGAGTCACTACCTTACACTGGTTGCTGTGGAATCCATTTGTTCCTACCATAGAGTACAAGAATCTAGGAGACTTTGTACTTGAACTGTCTGAAGGCAATTCCCCATCCTAAGAGATGTTCTGTATCTCTAGAGTGTCAAAGAGTTATGTGGTTTATACATTTGGGATCTTTATTTCCTAAATTGGTTCTGTATTCTATAGTACCATTTTACAGAAATTATTTTCTCTTAAATAGGTAAAGGACTTGACTCCATGGGAACTTCGTCAACTCCAAAACATTGAAGAAGCCACCCATCATGAGTTAGTTGTTGAAGCCACATGATGATCTTCCAAGAAACCCTTTAAATGAATTCTTTTTGGAAATTCTGTAACTTCTTCACATATAAAGATTAAGTAAATACTGTATTCTGTTGTACCTAAACAAATAAACCTCTTGCCTTGTGATATAAGGCATACTTTTGATTATTGAGATTTAATTGAATAAAATTTTGAAATGTAGAAATCCTTAGATCTAAGTTTAGAAACATAGTAGAAATTCAGGTTTCATTAACATAATACAATTAAAGAAGATTGCACATGAAACTGCAAATTTATTATGTACAACTTGCTATTTCTTTTAAATATATAATAAAGTTATGTAAATTTCTTTTCTTTTATTTTCTTACCTTTTCCTTGCCAACCTTAGAGATAGCTGCCATTAAACACAAATAGGTGTGTGGGTGTGTGTTTATGTAAAATTATTCTAAACATAACCATTTATCAGTTTTTTCTCTGAATGCAAATATCATCTTTCTTCATATGTCCTATATTTTTAATAGAAGGGTATATAGATTAAGATTTAGGAGGGTGGGGGAGAAGATAAGGGAGGGACTCAGAGGGACTCTGGAAGGTAAGGGGAGAAGATGAGGTAACCAGGAGAAGGTAAAAAGAGGCTGAAAAGGAAAATGGTGAGTAAAAATAAGATAAAGGAAAATTCACAAATAGTAATTATAACTTTGAATGTGAATTAGATGTTTATAGCAGCTCTCTTTGTGATGGCAAAGAACTGGAAATTGCAGGGATGCCCATCAAACTGAGCACCTTTAGCGTTAGGATTAGAGTTATCATCAAATGGTTGAATGAGTTGTATGTGATTGTGAAGGAATACTACTGTGCTATAAGAAACAATGAGCTCAAACACCTTAGAAAATATGGAAAGACTTGAACAAAATTACAAAGTGAAATGAACAGAACCAAGAGAACATTGTATACAGTAACAGCAATATTGTTTTAAGACAGACTCTTAAATGCAAGAAAATGATGCAACAGGCTTAGATTCATTTTGTGTTAAATCTTCTCAATTTAATTGTTTTATAAGAGGAGAACATTTTTCCCTTATGGAAGAGAAATGCCTTACCCCTATTCTCTGAGTTACAAAATCTTTTAACTCTTGATCCGTTTATAAGTAACGTTAGGGCTTCTGAAAAAAAAAACAAAAAACTAAAGCTCTGAATTACCCAGATGTTGGTGGGAGTGGAATTCTTTTCCAGTGACAACTTTCCCAAACTGGTAGTTTAGAGTAATGGTCTCAAGATAGGGTTGTTTGAGATGATACATGAGGGTGAGGAGTCAACCAACCAAAAGATGGGTTGCATCTGATCTGCAATACGTTTTCTTCTGATCTTTTAATGTTTGAGGATTTAAGTGTAACACTTGCCCATTATTCATTTTGGCTACATGACTGAAACTAGCCCAACTTGTTTTGCAATCATAAATGACTTAGATATTTTTTTCACATAGCTCTTTGTGTTTCAATTCAACAAACATTTATTAAGCTCCTACTCTATGGTAGCCCTGCTAAATACTGAGAATACAGAAGCAAGAGACAGTCCTTGCCCTGAAGGAACTTCCAATTGAATTGGGGAGACAACATTCAAACAAATATATACAAAGCAAGCTATATACAGGAGAAAAATGAAATAATTAAAAGAGGGAAGGTACTGGAATTAAGAGGGGTTGGGTAAGACTTCCTGTAGAAGGTGGAATTTTAGTTAAGATTTAAACTAGGGAGGTCAGTAGAATGAGTGGAGGAGAAAGAGCATTCCAGGTGTATGGGACAGCCAAAGAGAATGCCCAGGAATGAGAGATGGAGTGTCTTATTTGTGGAACAGCCAAGAGGCCAGTGTCTCTGGATTGAAGACTGTCAGAGAGTAGGGTGCAAGATGATTGGAAAGATAGGAGGAAGCTAGGTTATGAAGGTCTTTGAGTGCCTATCAGAGAATTTTGTATTTGCTCCTGAAAGCAAGAGGAAGCCACTGGAGTTTATTAAATAGGGAGGGTGAGGAGTATGACGTGATCAGATCAGTGTTTTAAGAAAATCCCTTAAGTGGCTGAATAGAGGATGGATTAGAGTGGAGAGAGACTTGAGGCAGGCAGACTCATCAGCAGTAGTCTGCATGTGAAGTGGTGAGGCTCTGCACTAGAGTGGTGGTGATTTTAGGGGAAAGAAGGGGACTTATGAGCAACACTGCAAAGGTGAAATTGACATGCCTTGGCAGCAACTTGGATATGGGTGAACTTGCAAAAGTGACACCCTTCTACAAGAAGCCTTTCCCAGTTCTCCTTAAAATTAATACCTTTCCTTTGAGACTACCCCCAATTTATAATGTATATATCTTTGTATATAGTTTTTTTAGGCATATTATCTTCCCCATTCAGATAATGATCTCCTTGAAAGCAGGGACTATTTTTTTTAACCTTTTTTGGTATCCCAAGGACTTAGCCTAGAGCCTGGTACACAAGTATTTTACAAATACTTATTGACTTCTTTGGCTATGTGTTGCAATCTATTTGCACTGATCAATCAGGACAAATAATTAAAAATGACAATTACTAAATATTCTAATTCAACAAACTATTTTGTGTCAATTATATGCCAGCCACTATGATAGGTAATGATGATACAAAGATAAAAATCAAATTGTATCTAACCTCCAGTACCACAGATTCTGCTAATAGCACTACTAATTATTGGTGTTTTGTAAAGGCAGAGTAGCATAGTAGGAAAGGGGCTTTTCTTACAATGAGGAAGGCTTGGATTCAAGTCTTGCCTGTGATGCATATTAGCTGTGTGCTTATGAATAAAATATTTTATTTCTAGGCACCTCTCTCAAACTATAAATGACAGATAAGTTTATAGTTATAAACTTGCATTAGGGGAAACCTTCCACACTGGGGTTCCCTACATGGATGAAACTACAGATCTTGACCAAATATGCATACATATATACACACATATGTGACTTCATATACCTGTGATTTTGAAAGTCTATGGAACTCTCAATATAGAAACTCCCAACATAGAAACCACCTCTTCCATATTTGGCCAAATGAGTTCACACACACACACACTCCTAGTTACCCTAAGGACAGCATCATTCTTGAATGCAGATATGCAATAATGGTGCCCTAGGGGCTAAAAACTTAATTTATCAGAAAGTAACTTTTTCTTTTCTTTTTCTTTTTTGGTGTGAGGCAGTTGGGGTTAAGTGACTTGCCTAGGGTCACACAGTTAGTAAGTGTCAAGTGTCTGAGGTCAGATTTGAAGGAAGTAACTTTTTTACTTTAGAGACATGATTACAACATTTTTCAGTAGAATTCTCTATGCTGATCCATCTGATAGAATTCTAGGAGCTAGAGCTCAAAGAAGCTTTAGAAGTTACCCAGTCCAATCTGTTAATTTTAGAGATGAAGGAATGGAGGCCCAGATAAGTTAAGAAATTTGCTCAATGACATAGAAAAAAGCAGAGTCAAGCTTCTAACTTAGGGCTTTTGACTGAATCTTGTGTTCTTATACTAAATTTAGAGGAAATCAACCTTATTGTGTTCCTCTGTTTGGCACTAAGAAAACTTATTAAAGTTTCTCAAACATCCATCCTACTTTATGGGGATTTCAGAAATTAGATAAGGCAGTTTTGAGGTTTCTGGAATTGTGCTGGGTGAATTGGTCCAGAGCTATAATAGATAGAAAAGATATATTAGGTCATTAAATGTCTTCTTGTTTGTGTAGAACATGTAATTAATCATTTTAAATTCTCATGACTAAGAACATGACTATGTAGGCAAATTTCCTCATTGGAGTTTGTTTTGTAAAATAAAACCTTATCTCATTTATTGTCTGATTTTCAGAGAATTAAATGCTTTAGTTAATAGGTTCACATTTGACTGTTATCAGATGATTCCACCAAGACCTTTCCCAGCAAGCAAACTTAGAAACATAGGCTTCATGGGTCCATTTAACAAGAAAACATCATCAGCAGGCAATTCAGTGAATGAATTCAGTTCTATTCTTCTTACATTGGTCCTCTGAGAATATCAACTATATGTGTCCCTGAACTATACCATCCAATGTGTTTACCTGAGGTTATGGGGAAATAGAAAAAAATATGTGGATTAAGCTAAATATTTTATTAATGAAAAATTTTATACTAAATACTTTGCTTGACTTAGCTCTGTTTGAAAGGTATGGAAAATTAGCTTGTTGAGCATCACATGTGGTTCAAGTTCAAGTTCCCCTTGGATAGAGCACCTTAGTCATTGCTCATACTCCAGACACATGTAACATCACTCTGCTCAGGACTTTCCAAAGGCCACTCAAACATTAGTCCAAGTCATCCTGCCTTTGTTATAGTTTATCTGTTAATCATTTTATTAACACACATTAGTATAGTCCTGCCGATGCTCATTCTAAGCACCGGCTGTGCAGAAAACAGTCTTACTTCAATTGCATATTGGGGAATGAATTCATCATCTGGTTACCTTGACTAGAGCTCCCATGTTTCTGCATTTTTTTGTGTGTGTGGCAATTTTCTCTTGTTGGTGTCTGATCAATCCTATTATGTTGATCCCTCTCTGTCCTGCCTCTCTTGAATCATCGAGAAAAAATACCTTCAATAACATATTGTTAAGACAAAAGCTCAAAAGGTTATTATAAATACTATTAAATGACCTTGTCCTTTATATCTTAGGAGCCTAAACCAGTCTCCTTTAGAGTTTCCTCACCCAAGTTCTAAACGAGCCTAACCTCTTGGCTACTGTCTTTTTAAAAAAATTATTTCTATTTCAGTAAATATTTCCCAATTACACATAAAAAATTTTAAACAATCATTTTAAAAAGCTTTAAATTCTTTCTCTCCCTCCCATCTCACCACCCTCCTTGAATAAGCAAGCATTTTGATTAGATTATACGTGTGATGGCATGTAAAACATATTTCCATATGAGCCACATTGCAAAAGAAAACACAAACAAAAGAAAACAATAAAAATAAAGAAAATTTTAAAAAAGTATGCTTCAATCTTCATTCAGAGTTCATTGTTCTCTCTTTGGAAGTGGATAGCATTTTTCGTCATGGGTTTTTTTGGAATTGTCTTGGATCACTGTGTCTATCAGTGTAGCTAAGTCTTTCACAATTGATCACCCTTATAATGTTTCTGCTACCATGTACAATGGTTTTCTGGTTCTGCATACTTCACTTTGCATGAGTTTAAGTAATTCTTCCCAGGTTTTTCTGAAATCATCCTACTTGTCTTTTTTATATAGCAAAATAATATTTCATCACAATCATATACCATAACCTGTTCAGCCATTCCCTAATTGATGTGCATCCCCTCAATTTACAATTCTTTGCCCTCCCAAAAGAGTAGTTATAAATATTTTTGCACAAGCTGTGTGACCCTAGGCAAGTCACTTAACCCTGATTGCCTCACCAAAAAAAAGCAAAAAAATATTTCTGTACAAATAAGTCCTTTTATTTTCTTTGATTTCTTGGGGACATAGACTTAATAGAGGAATTGTTGAGTCAAAGGGTGTACATACCTAGCCCTTTGGTGCAGTTTTTAATTTTCTCCAGAATGGTTGGACTAGGTCACAATTCTACCAACAGTGCATTGGGGTCCCAATTTTTCAATATCCCATCCAGTATCTATCATTTTCCTCTTGCGTTATGTTAGTCAATCTGATCGTATGAAGTGGTATGTCAGAATTGTGTGCGTGTGTATATATATTCTCTAATAAGTAGTGACTTAGAGCATTTTCATGTGACTATTGGTAGCTTTGATTTCTTCTTTTGAAACTGCCTATTCATATCTTTGACCATTTATCAGCTGAGGAATGGCTCTTATTTATGTAAATTTGGCTCAATTCCCTATATGTTTGAGAAACTAGGCCTTTGTCAGAGAAACTTGCTGCAAAAAAAAAAAAACATTTTCCTTCGAATTTGGGCTGTATTGGCTTTGTTTACAAAAATGCTTTTTAATTTCATGTAAACATAATTGTCTATTTTACTTCCTGTAATCCCCTCTATACCTTGTTTGGACATAAGCTCTTCCTTTAACCTTAGATCTAATAGGTACATTTCCCCATACTCTCTTAATTTATTTATGATATCACCCTTTACAACTAAATCACTTATCAATTTTGATCTCATTTTAGCATAGGGTGTGAAATGTTGGTTTCTATCTAGTTTTTGTCAAATCACTTTCTAGCTTTCCCAGCAATTTTTGTCAAATGTTGAATTCTTACACAAAAGCATGGATCTTTGGGCTTATCAGACACTAGATTACTGTAGTAATTTACTAGTATGTATATTTGGCATCTAATCTTTTCCATTGTTCCATCACTATTTCTTTGCCAATGCCATATTGTTTTGACGATTGCTACTGTGTAATATAGTTTGAAATCTGGAACCGTGAAGCTATCTTCACTTTTGTTTTCATTGATCCCCTTGTTATTCTTGACCTTTTATTCTTCTAAATGAATTTTATTACTATTTTTTCCAGTGTAAAATAATTCTTTGGTAGCTTGATTGTTATGGCACTGAATAAATTAACTTAGGTAGACTTGTCATTTTTTTTTTATATTGGCTCAGCCTAACCATGAGCAATTATTATTTCTCCAGTTGTTTAGCTCTGTCTCTATTTGTGTGAAAAGTGTTGCGTAATTGTGTTCATATAATTCCTGTGTTTGTCCTGGCAAGTAGATTCACAAGTGTTTTGTATTGTCTGCAGTTATTTTAAATGGAATTTCACTTTCTATCCCTTTCTGCTTGGTTTTGTTGGTAGTATATAGAAATGCTGGTGAGTTACGTGGGTTTAGTATATATCTTGCAATTTCGTTGAAGTTGTCAATTGTTGAAACAAGTTTTTAGGTGATTTTCTAGAGTTCTTTAAGTATACCATCATATCATCTGCAAAGCATGGTAGTTTTGTTTCATCATTGCCTATTTTTATTCTTTCCATTTTTTTCCCTTGTCCTATTGCTATAACTAACACTTCTAGTACAATATTGAATAATAGTGGTGATAATGGACTTCCTTGCTTCACTCCTGATCTTATTAGGAAAACTTCAAGTTTATTCCATTACAGATAAAGTTTGCTCTTGGTTTTAGATAGATAACTTATCATTTTAAGAAAGATTCCATTGATCCCTATGCTTTCTAGTGTTTTTAGTAGGAATGAATATTGTGTATTTTGTCAAAAACTTTTTCTGCATTTATTGATATACTCACATGATTTTTGTTGTTTTTGGTATTGCTATGGTCAATTGTGCTGATAGTTTTCCTAATATTGAACCAACCCTGAATTCCTGGTATTGATCCCACCTGATCACAGTGCATGATCTTTGTGATATATTGCTGTCATCTCCTTGCTAACATTTTATTTAATTTTTTTTGCACTGATATTCATTAAGAAATTTGGTCTATAGGTTTCTTTTTCTGTTTTTGCTCTTCCTGGTTTAGGTATCAAAACTATTTTTATGTCATAAAAGGAATTTGGTATGACTCTTTCCTTACCAATTTTTCAAATAGTTTATATAGTGTTGGGATTAATTGTTCCTTAAATGTTTTTGGTATAATTCACTTATGAATCCATCTGCTCCTGGGGATTTTTTCTTAGGGAGCTCAATGATGTCTTACTGAATTTCTTTTTCTGAGATAGGCTTATTTAAATATGATATTTACTCTTCAGTTAACCTGGGCAGTTTATATTTTTATAAATATCCATGTTACTTAAATTGTCAATTTTACTGGCATATACTTGGCAAAAATAACTCTTAATAATTGCTATAATTTCATCTTTCTTTTTCATTTTTGATACAATAATTTTGGTTTTCTTCTTTCTTTTTAAAAATCAAATTAACCAGTGATTTATCTGTTTTTGCCCCAAAACAAGCTCCTGGTTGTATTTGTTAGTTCATTTTTTTTTTTTACTTTCAATTTTTAAATTCTCTCCTTTGATCCTCAGGATTTCCAGTAGATACTTAATTGGTATTTTTTAATTTATTATTTTTCAAGCTTTTTAAAAAAAATACCTAATTCATTGATCTGCTCTTTCTCTCTTTTATTGATATGCACCTTTAGAGATATACGATTTCCCCTAAGTACTGCTTTGACTACATCCCACAAATTTTTGAATATTGTCTCATTATTGTCATTCTCTTCAGTGAAATTACTGATTATTTCTATGATTTGTTCTTTGACTCACTCATTCTTTAGGAATAGATTGTTTAGTTTCCAATTAGCTTTTAATCTATGTTTTTTTACCCTTTATTAAATGTAATTCTTATTGCATTATGATCTGAAAGGGATGCATTTAATACTTCTGCTTTTCTGCATTTGATTGTGAGAGTTTTCTGCCCTAATACATGGTCAATTTTTGTGCAGGTTCCATGTACATCTGAGAAAAAGCTATATCTTTTTTTTCATTTACTTTTACTTTTCCCCATCTACTTTTTCCAGAGGTCTATTATGTTCAACTTTTCAAAATTTCTATTCATCTCCTTGGCTTCTTTTTTATTTATTTTATGGTTAGATTTATCTAGTTGAGAGGGGAAAGTGGAGATTCCCCAATACTATGGTTTTACTGTCTGTTTCCTCCTGGAAGTCTGAAATTTTCCTTTAAGAATTTGGATGCTGTGCCATTTGGTGCATCTATGTTTAGTTTTGATATTATTTGATTGTGTATAGTCCTTTTTAGTAAAATGTAGTTTTCCTGCATATGTATTTTAATTAGGTCTATTTTTACTTTTTCTTTATCTGAGATCATGATTGCTACTCCTGCCTTTTTTTTACTTCAGCTGAAGCATAATAGTTTCTGCTCCAGACCCTTATTTTAGCGCTCTCTCTCTCTCTCTCTCTCTCTCTCTCTCTCTCTCTCTCTCTCTCTCTCTCTCTCTCTCTCTCTCTCTCTCTCTTTCTGGTTCTAGTGTGTTTCTCATAAACAACACCTTTTTGGATTCTGGTTTTTCTGGTTTCCAATCCATTCTGCTATCCTCTTCCATTTTATGGGTGAATTCATCTCATTCAAATTTACAGTTATGATTATTAACTGTTTATTTCCCTCTATCTTATTTTCTTGTTTATCCTTCCCTTTCTATTTTTATCCTGTTCCTCCTTTAAAGTTTGTTTTGTTTCTGACAACTGCCCTCTTTTATCTGTGTTCCCTTTTATTACCATCCCACCCCTATCTTATGCCCTTCCCTTCCTATTTCCCTAGATTTCTAATACAATTGAATATATGTATTGTATATGTATGTATGTATATCACCTTTTTGAACCATTTTAGATGTTAGTGAGGTTCAAGCATCTCCCCCACCATTTCCTCCTCCACTGTAAAAGCTCTTCCTTATGTGCCTCTTTTATATAAGATAGTTTTCTCTATTCTTCCTTTCCCTTCCCCCTTCCCTTAGTGTATCCTTCTTTTTCACCTATCCATTTTTTAAAAATATCATCCCAACACATTCATTCCCACACCCTCTTTCTATACAGAAGCCTTCTAAATGTCATAATAAAGTTCTTAGAAGATACATCTACCATCTTCTTATATAGAATGGTAAACAGTTTAACCTTATTGAGTCCCTTATGATTTCTCTTTCATGTTTAGCCTTTTATGTTTCTCTTGAGTCTTATATTTTAAAGTCATATTTTCCATTTGGCTCTCCTCTTTCCATCAGGGTTGCTTGAAAGTCCTCTATTTCATTAAATATTCATTTTCCCTTTAAAGATTATACTCAATTTTGCTGGGTAGGCTATTCTTGGTTGTAATCCTAGCTTTTCTGCCTTCTGGAATATCATATTCCAAGGTCTCCTCTTTTGTAATGTAGAAGTTGCTAGATCTTGTGTGGTCCTGACTGTGGCTCCATCATATTTGAATGGTTTCTTTCTTGCTGCTTGAAGTATTTCCTCTTTGACAAGAGAGCTCTGGAATTTGGCCATAATATTCCTGGTACTTTTAATTTTGGGGCTTCTTTCACATGCATATAGATGAATTCTTTCTATTTTTATTTTACCTTCCTAGTTCTTGGATAGCAGAGCAGTTTTTCTTGATGATTTCTTGAAATATGATATCTAGGCTTTTTATTTGATCATGGCATTCAGGTAATCCAACAATTCTTAAGTTATCTCTGCTTTATCTATTTTCCCAGTCAGGAGTTGTTTTTTTTTTAATGAGATATTTCATATTTTCTTCTTTTTTCATTCTTTCAACTTTGACTGTTTCTTGATGTCTCATGGGGTCATTAGCTTCCACTTCTCCAATTCTAACTGTACCCCTTTTTCCATTTG
Source organism: Vombatus ursinus (assembly GCF_900497805.2). Taxonomy (NCBI): domain Eukaryota; kingdom Metazoa; phylum Chordata; class Mammalia; order Diprotodontia; family Vombatidae; genus Vombatus; species Vombatus ursinus. Next base: position 17,113,293 of record NW_020954598.1, read on the forward strand.
ACCAATTCTGTTTTTTAAGGTATTATTTTCTTCAGTATTTTTTGCCTCTTTTACCAGGATGTTAGTTGTCATTACCTATTTTTCTTCCTTTGCTTTCATTTGTTTACCTAATTTTACCTCTACCACTCTAATTTTAAAAATCATTTTTAGCTCTTCTAGGAATTCTTATTGGGCTTATGTACAATTCACATTTTTCTTTGAGGCTTTGCTTATAACTACTTTGACTTCTTTGTTTGTCTCTGAGTTTATATCTTGATCTTTCCTGTCACCATAGTAGCTTTTTATTGTCTGTTTTTTTTTGTTTACTCATTTTTCAGCCCTATTTCTTAATTTGAAACATTATGTTAATGTTGGCCTCTGTTCTCAGCATAGTGTGTGTGTGTGTGTGTGTGTGTGTGTGTGTGTGTGTGTGTGTGTGTTGAGGGGGGGGCTCTGTCTCAAACTCCAGAATTTTTTGCACTGCTGTTTTCAGAGTTAATTTGGGGGGGGGGGTTGGAAGTTTTTGGTGCTTCCAAGGTAGTATTATTTAGGGAAAGGTGTGGTCACTGCTCTTTTGGTCTGCACTTACTCAGGAAAGGTCTCTGATCTCCTGGAATTACAATTAATACTTCTCCTCAGGACTCCTCTTTCCTTGGGATCAGACACAATTCTATTCCTCAGGGTCCCTGAAATGTTGGGGCTGGAGATGATACTACCCCTTAGGTCTTCCATTCCCTCTTGACTGAAATTGTTCATCTCCACCTTTGAACTATGACCATGAAGTGAGTATAGGCAATGTTCTTGACAAACAGTTGCCCCTCATGTCTCTTATTCCCTTTTGACCACAAGTATTCTTCTGTGTCCTTGAACTATGACCCAGAAGAGGTTATTAGTGATGGAATTGTGAAACAGCATCTGGTCCTGTATCCAGTGCTAGCACAGGGATAACCTCTAATCTCCTTCTCACCAGTTGCCAGTTCTTTCCTGTCTCTGGTTTAAGAACTCCCAAAGCTGCTGCTGCTTCTGTCACCACCACCTAGACCCACCACCGGTGTTTCATTCACGTGGACTCTGGGCTCGCCTACTCCCCTTATGTCACATATCTCTCTTTTTGACTTTTTTGGCTTGTGCTGGAAGAATGTCTCACTCTGACCTTTTGTTGGCTCTGCCACTCTACAATTCAATTTGAAATATTATTTTAAAGTTGTTTGAAGGTTTGTGTTGGGAGAGTTCAGCTTTTGCTATTCCACCATCTTTGTTCTGCTCACAGTGTTCAGCCCCTTTGGCTATTCTAAAACCTTGAATCAGTGTGGGGTTGGAATGAAGAGCTCCAAATGGAGAGCAGTAGACCTGAGTTTTAGTCCAGGTTACTGTTGAGCCTCAGGCAAAGCATTTAACTTCTCTCAGCTTTATTTTTCTTAGTTTCTAAATGTAGAGGATTGGACTAGATGACCCTGAAGTTCACCTAGAAGGAAAATTGAGAAAAAGTTGTATGGTTCAGCGGAAAGAGCACTGCTTCTACAGTCAAAGAACCTGTATTCAATTAAAATCCCTGAGCCGTAGTTTCACAATCTGTAATTTGAAGGGTTTGGACCAGATCACTTCTGAGGTTCCATGCAGCCCTGTCATCTTGTTATCTAAATGATTCTGTGTTTAAATAATAATGAAGATTTTGAACTTGAACTTTATGTTTTATAAAGCACTTCTATATGCATTTTCTTATTTTGCTTCATTTTCCTAAATCTATTTTATTTTGAAAATAATTTTATTGATACCTTTCACTTTCACATGACATAAATTTCCCTCAGAAAGTCAAATAATATTCTTAAATGAAAAAGAGAAAAATAATTAGCAAAACCTATCAATATATTGACAAAATCTGAAAACACATTTAATGTTCCACACTTATGGAACTCCAACCTCTGCAAAGGTTTGGGGTAGCATCTTTTCATCTCTTCTTTGGGGCTATGCTCATTCTTTGTAATTTTGCCACATTCATTTTCAATTGTTTTGTAGTTTTTTTTGTTTTCCATTTATAGCATTGTGGTCATGCTATATATATTTTTTCCTGGCTCTGCACCAAGTCTTTCCATGCTTCTTTGTATGCATATGCTTGTGTGACATTTGGATTCAGTCAAAGGGCCACACTTGAGGACCTAGAGGGCCACATGTGGCCTTGAGGCCTGCAGGTTCTCCATCCCTGAACTAGTTCAAATACAGGTTCTGCTACTTACTACATTTGTGACCTTGGGCAAGTTATTTGAATCTACTGTGCCTCAGATTATTTATTTGTTTTTACTATAAAATAGAGGGATGTATTGATGAGATTACTTTACAGGTCCTTTCCAGCTCTAAACATGTGATCTTATGATTTTTTTTTTGTTTTGTTTTGTTTTGTTTGTTTTGGTGAGGCAATTGGGGTTAAGTGACTTGGCTGTGTCTGAGGTCAGATTTGAACTCAGGTCCTTCTGACTGTACTCTAGGGCCAGTACTCTATCTATCGCACCACCTAGCTGATCTTATGATTTTTGTGTACAGATATTCAACCAGTAATGAATCCACCTAATTGTATTGTCAAGCCTGTCTCCCTCCTTCTTTTCTATAACAATAGCATTGTCTGGCTCAACTGTATCTCCATTTTCATAATTTATCAGACTAGTAGCCCTATCCAGAAAAAAGAAAAAAAAAGGTTTAATCCAGCAGGATTTCTTCTAGAAGCCATGATGCCTTTTTTGATCAGTGCTTCCTTTTCTAGATGTTAACTATGTCTTTAATAATGCTTTCTGGAATTTTACCAGGAATTTGAAGTCAAGCTCATTGGCCTTGAAAAAACTTTCTACTTCCCTTTTCGTGAAATTAGGACATTTGTCCTCTCTAATTGCCTAAGTACCTTCAATTCTCCCTGGTTGTTCAAAGATCCCTTAAAATGGCTCAGCCAGCACATCTGTAAGGTGTTTTTTGTTTGTTTGTTTGTTTTTGTTTTTTAATGTCCTAGGATGTGATTTATCTGGACTTGAATTATTCAAGAGTATCTAGGTATACCCTTACTTATTTAGGAATACCAATTACCCAGTAATCTTTTTTGTTTTGTCCTTGATTGTAAAGTACTCTATGTGAGGTAGAAACAACATTGATGAAATCACAGCTCCATTGAAATATAGAAGAAATTTTTATTATTATTTAAGAATTTTGAATAGAAGTAAAAGACAACATGGTCCAGTGGATAAAGAGCCGGCCCTGGATTCAGGAAAACTTGGGTTCTAGTACTGCCTCTGACATATACTGACTGTGTGACCTTGCTAAGTTCACTTACCTCTACTGTCTCCGGGCCAGAGGTGTCAACCAGATGGGCCTTATGTAACCCACAATAGTCCCAAAAGCAGTTTGAACCAGATTAAAATGTAATTGAGAAATAATTAACAAAATAAATAAAAATTAAATAAAACATAGATAACATTACATTTTAACACTAAGTTGATATGTAGCCCACAGAGATCCTTTTGTATCAATTAATGGCCTCTGTTTCTATTTCAATTTGACACTACTGGTCTAGGCAACTCTCTAAAACTAATTTTCAGATAATGTGTTGACTTGCACTGGTAGAAGTTTCTTTCTTTGAAAGTTTCCTATATCAATGAAATCACTGGTCCAGTCCTGATGGTATCTTTGAGTAGAGGTGTGATGATATAAAAGAAAATAATGACAATAGTTTTTTTTTTATATAGTTCTTTGTTAATACATTTTTTGATTTAATCCTTATAGTGACCCTATGAAGTAATTGCTATTATAACTTCCTTGTCACAGATGATGACTCTGAGCTTCAGGGAAGTTAGAGGATTTGTCCAGGGTCACAGAGCTAGTAAGTATCTGAGGCAGGACTTGAGCCTAGATCTTCCTGGTGACAAGGCTGGCTCTCACCTTGCTTTTAGTTTACAAGAGGTACTGTCAACTGATGTGGAGTAATGCCTTGCTACAGGTTTAAGAGACAAAGAAGCTTGTCCTGAGTAAAGAAAGAAAGAGGATTCTGTTCCAGAGAACAATCCTATGGCTTGGCCATCCACTTTCTTTTCATCAGATCACCCTATAGAAACAACATGGATGGATTTAGAGGCTCTTCCTAAGTAGATGTGGATGGCACCGCCAATAGCTTTGGGTATCCATTGGCCATTTGGCTTCAGTGACTGGAGGTCTCTGCGTATGCCAAAATTTTTTAGAACTGTATGTTCTGAGCTGCTTTCAGCAAAACCACTCCATCATTTAACTGATCAGGGACACTTTGGGTGTTGACAGTTATTTGGCAGGAATCAAGTCATGCTCCTAGAGTTGGCAAAGGTCATGCAAACATCATTGCCTCCCAAGCCCTTCCTGGCTTGGTCTCTATGGTTACCATGTTTGTTGAACTTCGGTATTGGTAGCTCCTGCTCCCCACAATAACCCTGCCAACCTAATTAGAGAGACACCGCACAACAAGGGGAATGAATAAGACCCAGCGTGTGTCAGAGAAAAAAAATTGCTGATGGTTAACTGACTTGAGCAAGGAGCAACTGAATGTCTTCCTGCACAGTAACTGTGTAGAAGTTGCATTGGATGCCAGCTGAATGCACACTCAGTGCCTATATAGACTACTCTGTGTGTGGCATTCATCTCTGACAGGCATGGGATTTGAACAGGGCTCTTGGTACCTCGAGTTTATGCACATAGCCATTGATGTAATTACTCAAGCATGCTACATTCCTGGGGCTTTAAAAGTCACATAATGATTTACACATCTCAGAAGGAGAGCCAATCTAATTCACTTCCATCCAGGTAATGAGGATTGCTTTTATTTTCTCTCCGTACCAAAGCAATTGACCAGTTCTAGGGACAATGAATTCAGTTAAAACATCATTTGAATGGCTGTGTCCCCTGCCTTCCTTTTCTGCCCCCTCCCCAACTTGATTACTTACTTGTTCCTGGAACATTCAAGTAATTGGCAGGGTCTGGACAAAAATCTATTAATCTACTCACAAAAACACCAGAGGCCCCTTTTCTCATGGCATATTTCATTTATTTCTTTTGTACCAGGTGGACCGAAGGCTTTAGCTAAGCCTCATTACAATTCATGGAGTTACTACTTGCTGGTTGGTTATTTTTATCATAACACAAAGAACCAAGAAGATCCTTGTGCTTTTTCATTCATCTAAACACACTTGAAGAATAGATTGGCTTTTAAGAAATGGAGTTTACCTAACCCTAATAGAAGCCCCATTGAAGGATTTTTCCCATAGAAGCTATGTGGCCACAAAATATGGAACAGCGTATCTTATGAAAAATCCCAATTTGAGGTTGGACCATAGGACTATAGAAAGACATATGGTGGATAATCAGACTGTAGCATATTCCAAACTATGTCGTGCATACAGAGCAGCATAAACAATGCTGTCAGGGATAGGTTTGACTGGAAACAAAAGTGAATTGGTCATGCAGAAAGACTGCTGGATAAAAGATAAAAAACCTGAAGATTGCACTGGTACTCAGGAAATTTGCTGAGAAGGTATAGTTATGAGAGAAGTACAAAAACAACCTCCCTTCCACAAACACACTTCCTCCCACCCTGCTATACACATACACATTCATTCTCTGGGGAAAGTGGGTTCAAAATTAGTGGTTGTTCCAAAGCATTCCTCCCACCAGCTTCACTTCTCATTGTGGTATAGTTGATAGACAAGTTATTCCCTTGCTTGTAGGACATGGTGTCTGGATTGCTGGAACAACTTACTACAGTGCCGCAGGGCACTCTGCAGGGCTGATTTCTCATCAGGCTCAGCTGCTGTGGTTACTGGTAAACTCTTCCAGGGTTTCTAATTGCTAAACATCTGGTGGCTTTTCCAACTATTTGAGGCTCACAGGGTTGTAATCTAAGCCATTCCATCACCTAAGATTAGGAAGTAATAGACACAACAAAGACAGAAGAAACCTAGGCTCCATTCATTCATGGCCACTGTGTGGCCTGGATGGGGAGATTAAGCAGCCACAAAAGTGCTTATTATGGCTGTCAATACCATTCTCCCTAAACAGGGATATACATGATTTCTTCTTCCTCAGTCAAAAGACACCATGGAGAGAACCCCATGGAGTGTTAAAAGAAATAGAAGAAAGCTTCCAGTGCATTGAAAAATCCAGTCCAACCACTTCCTTGGCCAATTGTTTATATCTTTGATGATGTTTTCAATGGCGCTTCTTGAGTGTGTCATCATTTGTGTCATGCACACCTATTTATGCCCAACATATATCTATTTCCCTTTAAATTGCCCAAATTTTGATTCTTTGAAGGTCATTGTATCCCAGGATTCATAAACACAAAGAACCCCTTGGACAGTTCTGGTGGTAAAGAGTTGGGTTTTGTTTAAAGGAGGAGATTGAGGTCATTGAAAGTGCTAAACAATTTCTCAAATATGATCCAGGATCCATTCTCTCCACCTATTCAAAGCTAGGCTCACGTTGCCTGCTTTTCCAAAGTAGATGGAAACTGATGGACAAAGTTAATAGGTTTTCCATTCAGCTGTAGGTCATGATCTGGATGATATATTTACACATACAGATATATATAGATATATATATATATATATATATATATGAGTATGTGTGTATATTTTCCATATGGATTATCTCTTTTTCCCTTCATTACTTCTTTCTTTCTCTCATTGTTTTCCTTTTCTCTTCCTTCCCTTGCTCCCTTCTCTTTTCCTTCCCTCCTTCTTCCCTCCCCTTCTTTGTTTCTCTTCTTTCTTTCTTTCTCTTTCTTTTCTTCCTTCCTTCCTTTCTCTTTTTTCTTTCTTCTTTTCTCTTCCTTCCTTCCTTTCTTTCTTTCTCCTTCTCTAGCTAGGTGGTGCAGTGGATAGAGCACTGGGTTTGGAGTCAGGAATACCTGAGTTCAAATCCAGACTCCGACACTATGTGACCCTGGACAAATCACCTATCTCTTACTACCTCAGTTTCCTTACTTATAATAGGTTAGAATAGCACCTCCTTCCAGAACTGTGAGGATTAAATGAAATAATATTTATAAGGCACTCAGCACAGTGCCTGGCATGTAGTAGGTGCTACATACATATTTGTTCATTTCCTTCAAGAATTGTTGGGTTATGATTTCTTTGATTAGAGCATTCTCTTTCTACCCTCCCTTCTGAATCAAGCTATCGTCTGTTGCTTTTCAGTTTAGAAGGGGTGGGGGTCTTCTGGTTCTTGTTTCCTATTTTCCATCCACCACTGGGTAGATTCTGTGAAGTTCAGTGAAACTCCAAACAGTACTTACTCTAGCTATGACCAAACCCACTACTCTGTAATTTCCATAGATGCATGCAAAGATAATGATAACAGAAGGTACTCCACAGTTGTTAAATCAAGTCGAATCAACAAATATCAATTAACATCTACTTCATGCCAAGAACTATGCTAGGTAAGAATTTCATTTTTAAAAATTTATTTTATGGGGCAGCTAGGTGGCCCAGTGGATAGAGCACCGGCCCTGAAGTCAGGAGGACCTGAGTTCAAATCTGGCCTCAGACCAAACACTTGACACTCACTAGCTATGTGACTCTGGGCAAGTCACTTAACCCCAATTGCCTAAAAAGAAAAAATAAAACAAAACAAATAATTTATTTTATTTTTAATTTGTGGAATAAAACAAGCATTTCCATAATATAGTATAATTAAAAAAGATGATTGCATATGAAATTGCAAATCTATTATGTACAACTTGCTATTCCTTTAAAAATATATAATAAAATTACCATCTAAATTTCTTTTTTTCCCTTTTTTTCTTTCCTCCCCCCACCTCAGAGATGGCTACCATTAGACACAAATAGGTGTGTGTGTATGTGTGTGTGTATGTACATATATTATATATGTGTGTGTGTGTGTGTGTGTGTGTGTGTGTGTGTAAAATCATTCTATACATCTATTTATCTGTTCTTTCTCTAGATGCAGACAGTGGCTTCCTTCATATGTTCTTTGTAATTAATTTGGGTATTTAGTATTTATAATAGTCAAAATGACTCAGCTACTCAAAGTTGTTCTTAAAACAATATTGCTATTAATGTATACAATGTTCTCTTGGTTCTGTTTCATTTCACTCTTCGTTATTTCATGCAAGTCTATCCGTGTTTTTCTAAGATTGTCAAACTCGCCATTTCTTATAGCACTGAAGTATTCCATCACAATCATATACCCCAACTTGTTCAGCCATTCCTCAATTGACGGGCATCCCCACAATTTCTAGTTCTTTGCCACTACAAAGAGAGCTGCTATAAATATCTTAAGGTCTTTCCACATTTTTCTGGGACTGGCCCGCTTGTTGTTCCTGGCAGTGTGGCAGTATTCTGTTGCAATTGTGTGCTGCAGCTTGTTCAGTTGTGTCCTAGTCTATGGATGCCCTCTCAGTTTGCCAGCTCTGAGAGAGCTGCTGTAAATGTTTTGGAGTGTGTAGGTTCTTTTCCTTTTTCCCAGATCACTTTGATGGGGGTGGGGTGGACCTGGTGGTGGTGTTACTAGGCGAGAATATCAGTGAAAATACAATTCAATTCACAGAATCATAGATTTTGAGATGGAAGGAATCTAAGAATCCAGGAATATAGAAAGAAAAGCAGAAGAGGAAAAAAAATCACAAAAACATAGACAGAAGAGAATATCAAAGAGAAGAGGGTGATAGTGTCAATGTCAGCAGAAAGGTCAAGAATGATGAAGTTTCAGAAAATGCCATTAGATTTGATTATCAAGAAATTGATCATACACATGGGGGGGCTGAGCCAAGATAGCAGAGTAAAAGCAGTGACTTGCTTGAGCTCTCCCCCAAACCCCTTCAAATACCTATAAAAACGGCTTTAAACAAATTCTAAAACAGCAGAACCCACAAAAAGACAGAGTGAAACAAATTTCCAGCCAAAGACAGCCTGGATGGTTGATCAAAAAGGTATATCCCGTTGGGCGGGAAGAGGAACGCAGTTTGGCGTGGGTGTGCAGGCCGCAGCAACCCTGGAGCAGGCCTCAGAGGACTGAATCTCAGGTAGCTGTGGTGGTTTCCAGACTTCTCAACCCATGAACGCCAAAGACAACTTAGAAGGTCAGTTGGAAAAGTCTGTTTCTATGGTGGTGAGAGAAGAGCACAGGGTCCCAGCCCCATTCCTTGGGGCGGTGGCTGCTTCCTGAACTTCTGGCCCACAGACTGAGGGGGAATTGAGTGGCTGATCAGAGGGGGATTTCAGGGATCTCTCTGCTGGTGCAGGATTCTCTTGCTTTGCTCCTGCTTGGATCTGGGTCACAGTTCTGGGTGGTGGTCCTGGGGCAAGGAGGAGCGCTGATGTGGTGCAGCTTGTAGTGGCTGTGGAGAGGAAACCCTCCTCACAGTTCCAAGACAGAAAAGAGTGCTCATAGACCAGAGCACAGGCCAGGAAAGGAGTAAACACCTCACCCTTGATCATAGTACCTTGGAAGAACTGAAAATTTACAGGTCCCTAGAAGTATCTCTGAAAACAGCTGCACAAAACCCCTGAAGCTTGGGACAGTACATTTTCCACACTGGAAACAGACTCCTACATTAACAAAGAGTCTATAACTCAAGTAATTGGCTGAGATCATGAGCAAGCAGCACAAAAAGAGTCAGACTATATTATCTCACTTTGATGACAAAGAAGATCAAAACATACAACCAGAAGAAGACAATGAAGCCAAAGCTCCTACATCCAAAGCCTCCAAGAAAAATATGAATTGGTCCCAGGCTATGGAAGAGCTCAAAAAGGATTTTGAGAAACAAGTAAGAGAAGTAGAGGAAAAACTGACAGTGATCCTAAAGGAGACCCCCCAAAAATTGAAGGAAATAACACCTTTTTAAAAAATAGCCCAACCCAAATGTCAAAAGAGGTCCAAAAAGCCAATGAGGAGAATGCCTTAAAAAGCAAAATTGGCCAAATGGAAAAGGAAGTCCAAAAGTTTACTGAAGAAAATACTTCCTTAAAAATTAGAATGGAGAAATTGGAAACTAGGGACAATTTGAGAAATCAAGGCACTGTAACACTAATCCGAAGGAATGAAAAAATAGGAGAGAATGTGAGATATCTCATTGGAAAAACAACTGTCCTGGAAAATAGATCCAGGAGAGAGAACTGAAAAATTATTGGACTATCTGAAAGCCATGGTCAAAAAAAGAGCCTAGATGTCATCTTTCAAGAAATTATCAAGGAGAACTGCCCTGATATTTTAGAACTAGAGGGCAAAATAGAAATTGAAAGAATCCACCGATCACCTTCTGAAAGAGATCCCCAAAGGAAAACTCCTAGGAATGTTGTAGCTAAATTCCAGAATTCCCAGGTCAAGGAGAAGATATTGTAAGCAGCCAGAAGGAAACAATTCAAGCACTGTGAAAACACAATCAGGATAACACAAGATTTAGCAGCTTCTACATTAAGGGTCTGGAGGGCATGGAGTATGATATTCTGGAGGGCAAAGGAGTTAGGACTACAACCTAGAATCACCTACCCAGCAAAACTGAGTATAATCCTTCAGGGTAAAAAAATGGTCATTCAATGAAATAGGGGACTTTCAAGCGTTCCTCTGGAAAAGAAGAGAGCTGAATATAAAATTTGACCTTCAAATACAAGACTCAAGTGAAACATGGAAGAGGTAAACAGGAAAGAGAAATCATAAGAAACTTATTAAGGTTGAACAGTTTACATTCCTGCAGGGAAAGATGATATTTATAACTCATGAGTCCTTTGTCAGTATTAGGGTAGTGGGAGGGAAAAAATTATATGTATGGTATAGATAGATAGATAGATAGAGGTCAGTGGGTGAGTTGAAGATGAAGGGGTGGTATCTGGAAAAATTAAGGGGTGAGAGAGGATTATATTGGGAGAAGGAGAAAGGGAGAAGTAGAATGAGGTAAAATATCTCACAAGAAACAGACAAGAAAAGGCTTTTACAGTGGAAGGGAAATGGGGGAAAGTGAGAGGGAATGAATGAATCTTATTCTCATAGGATTTGGCTTAAGGAGGAAATAACATACACAATGGGGTATGGAAATCTATCTTACCCTACAGGAAAATAAGGGGGAAAGGGAACAAGAGAGCAGGGGGTTGATAGAGGGGAGGGCAGATTGGGGGAGGGGATAATCAAAAGCAAACACTTCTGAGGAGGGACAGGGTCAAAAGAGATAATAGAATAAACGGGGGGTAGGATAGGATAAAGGGAAATATACTTAGTTATTCACAACAGGACTACTATGGAAGTGTTTTGCATGACTACACATCTATAACCTGTACTGAGATGCTTGCCTTTTCAGTGAGGGTGGGTGGGGAGGGAGAAAGGGAAAAAATTTGTAACCCAAAGTTTTAAAAACACATGTTAAAAATTAAAAAAAATCTTAAAAAAAAAAGAAATCGGTCATTTTGGAGATAGCAATTTCAGTTGAATGATGAAGTCAGAAACCAGATTGCAGAGAATTAGGAAGCTGATGAGAGGGAAGGAAGTGGAACCATTCATTATAGCTTACTCAAGGAGTTTAGCTAGAAAAGGGAGAAAAGATGTGGGACAATAGTTAGCAGTAATGAATGAAGAGTATTCTGGAGGTCAGTAGACAACAGCCACCAGAATCTTGATTCAATGATAAACATAGATTATATGAATGTCAAAGGAAGAGAGATTACTGAGCAATGATGGTTGAGCAGGAGCCTGGAAGCAGCAATGGGGAGCAACGACTATTCAGTGCCTCCACCACTAACAGTGACTTGGGGATATAAGTGAAAGTGCAATCAGTGCTGGAAAGGGTGGCCAGGGAAATAATGTCATCCAGAGGGAGCCAGAGCTCAATGACAGCAAGAAGAGGGAAGGAGCGGGGAAGGAAAAGTTTTTACTTGAAAGCTAGTTTGTTACCTATGGAATAGGCATGCTAGAGAACACAATGGAAAGGTTAGGTACCTTAAGAGTGGGACATTGGTAGGATTGGATTGACAGTAATGTGAATAAGGGAATTACAGTGAGGGTGCAAGAAGGAGATTTGAATAATGACAGAGTTCAGAATCACTGGGGTGAAGTGACTAGGGATGGGATTATTAATCATTAAGGAATGAGTTCAAATAGATGATCATTGTCCATAGAGGTTGAGCATAGGGGTTGAAGGGATCTGGGGTGTCAAGCCGTTGTCTAAGGCCAGAAAGGAGTGGGCAGTGCCTGGGCACATGCAAACTGATGATTATGGAGTTTGGGTGCCTACAGTGCCTAGGTTTGGAACCAGTGGCTGCCCTGGGAGGCTAGCAAGTGTTAAGAGGGAAAGGGAAGGTCCACACCATGTGACGAGGCAGTTAGAGGAGCTGAGAAGGAAATGGTCAAAGAGTAGAGAGTAAAGAAATCAGCCGCATATCCTATGAGGAATGATAAAGTATAGCCTGAGAAACAAAACAAAGAACATTTTTTTCTTCTGCTTTCCAGGATTGTGATTTTGGTTTGTGTATCTACATGTAATATATTTGCTTTATTATTTTTTATTACTTAAAATGGTTTACACGGTTGGAAAGTCATGAAATTACATTAAATACGACCAATGGGAAATTAATGAAACCTAGTCAAATTTCTAATAATCACAAGGAGAAAAAAAAATCAATCAAGGATCTACACAGATTTATAAAGCAATTTTAGATAGTTATTTGTTTTCCTTAGAAAATAATAAAACATTCAAATCATCTCCTAAAATTAAAAACATTAAGAAAAAGGATCATAAATTTATATCCAAAAATTCTGGAAAAGTTAAAAAAATGTTCTTTATTTCCAAACTATGACCAGGGAAGTTTAAGGAATGTGAGAGGAAATTCAGGAGAGAAGAGACAAATTAAATTAGGGAGAGAGGAGATGAAGAGAAAAACAGAAAGAGGGTGAGGGACAGAAAAAGAAAGAGGCAGTTGAGGATCTAAGAAGGTAGAAGATAAGATTAGAAAATTTGTAGGAGGGGTTAGATAAAATCAAGGGCTGGATTTAGATGTTCATTACTACTGGTTTTTATGAATACATAATAACCAACTCTAGGGCAGCTAGGTGAGGCTGTGAATAGAGTGCTGAGCCTGAAGTCGGGAAGACTCATCTTCCTGAGTGCAAATCCAGTCTCAGACACTTACTAGCTGTGTGACCCTGGACAAGTCACAGGGACAGGACACTGCTTGCCTAAGTTTCCTCGTCTGTAAAATGAGCCAGAGGAGAAAATGGCAAACCACTACAGTATCTTTGCCAAGAAAACTCCAAATGAGGTCCTGAAGAGTTGGGCACGACTGAAATGACTGAACAACAAATAACCAACTCTATTATTCCTTCATTTCTTTGTATTATTATTTGGGGGCCATTTCATAAGATTCTCAAGTCAACTGACTCTCTCACTCTCTCTCTCATATAGAGAGATCGGAGAGAGAGAGAGATCGGAGAGAGAGACAGAGTGAGAGAGAAAGAGAATAGGACTGCATAGCAGAGCGTGTAGGCTCTCCTATTTATGAAAATTTGCATTTGCCTATTGGTATATGCTTCTAATATGCCTCCATTACCCTCTGGGACTCCAAGTAGAGTTATCTGCTTTTCCTCCCCCCATATTTCATTTTTTTTTTTTGGTGAGGCAATTGGGATTAAATGACTTGCCCAGGCTCACACAGCTAGTAAGTGTCAAGTGTTTGAGGCCAGATTTGAACTCAGGTCCTCCTGACTCCAAGGCCAGAATTCTATCCACCTAGCTGCCCCCTATAATTCATTTTCACTGAAGCAGAGATGTATCTTTCTTCCATTTACAGAGATACAAACCTGTCTCCAAATCTCTACCCACTCCAAACATTAAACATATCAGATGAGGTTTTGTTTCATTTTGTTTTGTTTTTTCATGTAAGTGTAGGAGGAGAAAAAAGTGATAACAATGACAGGGCAGGGAACAATGGGAGTAAGAGTTCATTTGGATAGGAAGAAGAAACCAGATGCTCCTGCTGCCGGCTATGAAGGCGAAATCAGCATCTCTTACTGAGTTCATCTATCTCCAAAGGACAGGAAATTGACCACTAGTTTAACCCAGATAGGAGCTTCGAGATAATCCCTTTTTAAAGGCAAGTGAGGGGAAATACACTATTCCCTCTAGCCACTCTACAATCTCACCATGAAAGACCATCAGTTCATCAGTTCTTGGATTTTAGTGGGGAAGGCTGTTCCTTAGTTTCTAATTAACATGGTCTGCAGCTAGAGTTCATTGAGTCCCAAAGGAAGAGCCTGAGGTCTGTTTGTCTGTCTGTGACTCTGTCTTTCTCTGTCTCTGCTTCTCTCTTTGTCTCTGTCTTTGTATCTCTGTGTCGCTCTCTCTGTCCTCCTCTCTTTCTCTGCTCTGTGTCTATGTCTCCATCTCTTTATGTATCTCTGTCTCTCTCTGTCTCCTTCCTCTTAACTCGCGAATACATTTGTTCATAGGAGGCTGTTGCTTTTAAAGATAAGTGGTTGCTACGCTGAAGTTCCTGAATTATCTAGATAGAAACAATGGGTCAGAAAATTAGAAGTTTCTCAAATTATACTTGAACTATCCATGTCTGGAGGAAGCTTATAATACAAGCATTTTATCTGGATCAAAGAGACAGGGTAGTATAGTAGAAAGTGGAACTTTAGAGTCAGGAGAACTGAGCTTAATTCTGTCTTTAGAAATTAATAGCTGTGAAAAAGTCATTGAACCTTTTAGAACCTTACTGTCTTTACATGTTAAATGGGGATAATTTAACTGTAAAATAAAGATAATTGTACTCCATATTGCACAATATTGTTTTGAGAAAAATATAAACTTTAATATAAAATATGAATTATTGTCATTACATGATGGAAATATTATGAGAAAACAAGAAAGATAGTTAGATTCGTATTATAGAGGGCCTTGAATACCATGATCAGAAGTTTGTAATTTTTCAAAGGTTGTCTATTTTTCAGTTCAATGTAATTTTAAAATTATTTAACTATTAGGAGTCGTTGAATATTCTGGGGATGAAGAATGACCTTATCAAGGCAGAGTATTAACAATATTACTCTGGCAAAGGGGTGAAGGATGGGCTAGGGTCGACAGAAGGGTGACTAACTAAAGGCTATTGCAATGTTATGATTGAGAGGGCCAATCAGCAGTCAGTAGCACTTATTAAATGCTTACTGTGTGCCAACTCCCATGCTGAAGTGGTAGTCCATAGGAGAGTGAAAACCAAAGAAAAACAAAAAAAAAAGCCCCTTCCCTCAAGGAGCTCCTATTCTAATGAAGGAGACAACATATGAATAGCTAGGCATACATAAGATATATACAAATAGATGGAAGGTTTTCTGAGCAGGGAAGGCATTAGCAGCCAGACATATAAAAAAGAGATTTGGGCTGAATTTTGAAGGAATCTAAGGGAACTAAGAGAGTTAGGATGTATGAACTATGACATGAGCTATAGACAGTTTAGATTTAGTTAACTAAAATAGTCTGAAATAAGGTTTGGTCTCTGCTGTTGAGAGCCTTGAATGTTAGGATGAAGCATGTGTTCTTTATTTTATGAGCAAACAGGGAGGGGCTTTGATATTAATTGATCAGAGAAATAAACTGTCTACTTACTTTCATACAGTAGTTTATCTTTACAAAATATTATGTTATTTAATCCTAACAAACAAGTATTAGTACATGTTAACATTATTATCATCTTATTTTCCTGTTTAATTGAATTGCCTAAAATCACATAGTAAGTTAATGGTAGACTTGTGACTTAAAGCCACTCCTTCTGATTCTCCATTTCTCTCACCACTAAGCTCTGTCATTATTTATATAATCTGCTGAGAAAGGCAGAAGACAGGGGCAACAAGAAAATTCTTTTAAAATAAATTAAATAAATATTTACTAGTGGGTCCAGAAAATGGAAGAACAGTAAGAAATGGAATGTAGTACTTTGAGAGATGATGGGCTCCCATCACTGGAGACATTTAAGCAAATCTGGATGATCAATTGTTGAGGATATTAGAGAAGGCAATCTTACTTAGGTAAAGAATAGTCTAAACAAGGAGTTATTAACCTGGTGTCTATAACCTCGTTTATTCTAGAAAATATTTTGGCAACCATTATTTCAGTAATTGGTTTCCTTTGTAATTCTTTGTATTTTATTTTATGCATTTAAAAATTGTTTTTCTGTGAAGGAGCCCATAGTCTTTACCAGACTGCCAAAGGGATCAATGGCATAAGAAAGGTTAAGACACCTTGCTCCAGATGGTGTCTGAAGCCTCTGCCAGCTCAGAGATTCTGAGGAATCCATGAGAATATTTTTTTTCCCCAAAGAAAATAATTATGTTTTTACTCAAGCAGATTTTCCTTTATTTTTGTTAGAGTCCAGAAATGATAATAGTGCAAACACTTAGTATAAAAGTTGCAATAAGAAATGTACATTCACATTTAACATTTCAGTCCATTCACTTTTTAACATAAAAATAGGACAAATATGCTCTTCTCAATTTAACAATCCTGAAAAAGACTGGAAGATACTCTACAGTGTTCTATTTACATAAAAATAGACCCGTATTATTTATGCAAATCTATCATTAGAAGTTACCCAGTGATAACAAATTATTGTATTACTGAATAGAACTCTATTATTTTCTTGTATATAAGCAACAGCAGTGGATTATAGTAGTTGGAAAAAAATGACATTTTGCCCACTACTCTCTTCTTTAAAGCTATGAATATCAATTCATATTGTAGCTGAATAAAGAGTCCAGAAAACTTCCATACCTCTTCTATAGAGGTGGAAAAAAAAAAGATGAGAATGAATTGACTTCCAATGAGAATGAAATTAATCTTTACATGATGACGTATGGATACGTCACATATATTTCTTTAATTGGAGTGAGTTTGTGATTGCTATTAAATAATGAAAGGAATTGACAATTAGACAACATGTAAAGTACTGATTAACCCCCCCCAAAAAATCTATTAAAATCCAGATTCATTTGGGCTCATGATATGTTGTAATGATGATATCTTGACCCTAAATTGTACAAGAGAATAGCATCATTGCCCTGATTAAAAAACTAACCTTCATATGATGAAAGGAAGTTAATAGCTTAGTTATTTTGCACATGCTACATATTCCTAAAGTGAAACAAACCAAATTCCAAATGCATCTATAATTTCACTATAATTCAATGCCAAAGTGTGAAATTATTCCAAAACCTTCAGCATGTCAGCATCAAAGCATGCACAAGAATTTAGATTTTAACATTGCTAAAGGCAAAGTTGTTTGACTCTCTAGGAAAGCCAAGTGCTTTGTGCTCTTATTGACATTCAGGGATGCAGGTACACCCAAATAAATGAACAGCCCCACATAAGAATGTCCAGTCCAGACTATGCCAGGTGTGCATTCTACCAGAGAAGAAGAAGTGTTTCCTGAGCCACCATGCTACCTTCTTACCTATCGTTGAGA
This sequence comes from Vombatus ursinus, assembly GCF_900497805.2. Lineage (NCBI taxonomy): Eukaryota > Metazoa > Chordata > Mammalia > Diprotodontia > Vombatidae > Vombatus > Vombatus ursinus. The sequence continues at coordinate 17,130,734 of NW_020954598.1, forward strand.
GGCCATGTATCTCAGGGGCTAAAGGGGAAGGGAGCTTGGAGTTGGGAGTAGGGTTGAAAGAGTGTTTGTAGTGTTGTTATTGTTATTTCCTTTTAACCAGTGCTGTGGAATGACTTTTCTCATAGGTATGAGGTTATACAGAATGATTAGTTTCCCAGATTGGTCTCTGAAAGCCAATTTATCCCATAACATAGCAGATTAATAACCAGATATGCTCAATAAATAGACTTGTGGGCTAGCCTTGAGACCTAACCAATATTTGCATAATCATTTCTGTGTAAATAGATGTTCCAAGTTCTAAATGACTGACTTGGATATCACCAATTTGGAATTTGGGGACTATTGACTAGAGTTAAATTATTTCACAAAGGAATTCAATATTTACAACAACAACAAAAAAAAATTCACTGAATGATGAACTCCCCTGTCAGTTTACAATGTAGGAGATAGACTTGTATCATTTTATATCTACTTTCCTTTCCCTTTGCTGGTTTTCTACCTCCTCAGTACTGAAAACATCTTGGCAAAGCTGCTCTATTCATGTATTTTTAGTTTAAAGTAAGGAAAGGGAACATTGATAAAAAAATAGTACAAAAAGGAAGCAATCAGAATATATAATTTAAAAAAATTTAGGATCAAAAATTAACAGAGCCCTGATGCTTTAACTCATGGACTGGATGTTAAGGTGCTATAAATCTATACTTGAAATGCCTCTGTAAATTGAAATGAGTGTAGAATTTCCCTCTCAGTCCAGCCATAGATAGGTACATCCACTGGATGCTTTTCATCCCCCACATCACTGGAAAAAAATATAACTGTGCCACATACGGAATTTGAATAAAGTAGGCCAATCATTTGTTTTAGAATATTTTATGCTCGGGTGAAAATGGAAGTGTCATTTCTAAGAGAAACTTTATTTTGTTTTATTGTTTATTAGAAGATGCACAAATGAAAATTCTCGCTTTAATAACATCTAATTAAATCATATGTGATGAGAGTTCAAAGAACATCATATATGTGTGTACATATATACATATATCATATGTAGGTATACACATATGACATTCAGAGAATTTGTCATACTTCAATGAAAAATTCTGATTTTTAGAAGGGGAAATCTCTATGTAACAAGGAGGTAGAGGTAGAGGAAATGCCATGTTCTATTTTGAGACAAATGTGAACATTGATGCCCTCTGGTCTGTCCTACCAAAACATGAATAATATGTTTGGCAAAACAGAGATGTTCAAGGGGGTTGAAATTTGGTCCATAACATGGCCCAGGTCTAAGGGTGCCAACAGAGAAGTGTCTGGAAAACCTAAATGCTCTAAGGTGGATCTTTAGAGGTGTGATGTATTTGTGGATATTTGTGTGTACGTTCATAATAACAGTCAATTTTGTGCTTAGTGCTCTCCCAAAGAAACAGCAGTTTTCTGGGGGGCCAATTTGTATTGCTCCCATTATTAACTTCTAAATTATCAAAAGAGATTCATTGTTGTAGGAGAATGCCTCTGAACATTTTGTATTTTTTTTAAATAGAAAATTTCTGTTTCAGTTTTGCCATGTAAGTATGAGTGGAAAGTACATCCAAAATTTTAAGTGAGTTAGCTTAGTACTTAGGAACAATGTACTTAGGGTACTTAGGAACGATATTTGCTACTGGGTAGGTTTTCTGATTTCTGTTCTGTTCTTGTGAATATTTTTTGTGAGATGAATATTGTATCTCTGCCCTCTTTCAAAATAATCTAATATGGATTAGAGAGAAATGGGAAGGCAGTGATATATAGTGGAAAGAGTCCTCACTGCCTCTGAAAGAAGACTTGGGTTCAAATGCCGTTGTTGATGCTTTCTTCTTGTGTGACCTCAGGCAACTGACTCTCTGACCCTCAGTTTCTTCATTTGTAAAATGGGGGTGGGGGGCACATGTGATTTAAATGACCTCTAAGGTCCCTTCCAGATCTAGATTTATGATCTATAACTTAGTCAGTTACGATAAAAAAATGGAGGTGGAAGTTGTTTCATTTTCCTTAGGACATTATGCTATCTACGTATCCAAATTGCTACCAGACTCAAGAGGAACCCTTTCGTTTTGTCTTGTGCACATATACATACATGTATATACATATATACATATGTGTGTGTATATTCATTCTGTTCTCTGTCATATATAACAAGTATCTGGATTTTTTTCTTTTTTGGTTTGGCTTCTGATTATCTCAGTGAAGATAACTCCTAACTCATGGTGTGTAAACTCCCTGTCCTCATTTTTATCAGCAATTTTCCTGTAGGTTACGTTTTTTGAGAGTGGCCTAGGGGCACTCGGAGGTTAAATGACTCGTCCAGAGTCACAGAACTAATAGATTTCAGAGCCACTGTTTGAACTCATATCCTCCTGAATCCAATGTAGGCCCTCTGTCCACTCCACTATGCTGGCTCAAGCAATGTTGAGAATTGTTTCAATACTATGAATACAAAGAGAACAAAATGAAGTCTTCCCTGATTAACATTGGGAGAAAAAAGAAAGTAGAACAAGAGGAAACAATGCCAGTGAGCAACAAAACAAGTCATCATTAAAAACACATGGTGATTTTTGATTTAGATCCTTTAGAACAAACTTTTTATTTTCATTGCCTGGGATAAGAGACTGAGGAGGAGGAGGAGGAGGCCAAATCAAAAAATGGAAACTACAGTTGAGTAACTACTTGCCACTCAACAACTGATCAACTAACATTTTTATTAAATAGACTTATTTTTTTCAAATCAAATAGAAATAGAAACGTATCAAGTCAATTTAATGATCATTTCAGCAAATTGACTGGTTCTATGGACATAACCTTATTCAAAAAATAATTCTCCTCCTCTCAAATCAATTTTAATCATGATAACAAGTAGTTTGCTGACCTCATGCAGCACACAAGAGGGACATTTCATTTGGAAAAATGTTTCCAGCATACTAATTAGTTGAAAGGCACTGAGTGGGGTAAATTAGATTGGTACAAATCATACAAATTAAGGTGATCATTTTTCATGTGTTAAAATATAAATTAGATTCATCCTAAAAAAAGACAACAGAGTTTGAGAGAAACTGTTTATCACTTTGGTCTCACAGTATAGCCTCTTAAATGAGGAGGCATTTTGAGTAGAAGAATATGAGCTCCTTGAAGGCAGATGCTTTTTTGTCTTGTTATGTCATTGTATCCTCTAGTAGATAGCACAATGCTTGGTATATAGAGGTACATGCTTGATTAATTGAATTGAATCGCATTTTGAAACTATGATGCAAAAATACCTTTTAATAGGAATATTTCGTATCAGAAGTCAATTTGTTGAAAAAAAAGTCAAGCTATGTTCACAAAATGAAAAAGGAAAAAGTCATTTGTATATGTCTTCAAATATGCAAATAGTGGTATCATATCCATAGAGAAAATATGCTATGAATGAATGGATTTTTTTTACTTTGATTTGGCATTCTGGGCACAGTCTGTATGATTACTTCTACATAGGATAGGTGCATACTTAAGAGGGAAAGCATTTAAATGAAAAACTTCCAGTATCTGTGGAACTCACAATTAAGAAAATAATTATACTGAAAACATGGTTTGCTTTGGGTCATGCATTTTTTTAGCATCAATGATGTTGCCTGGTTTGTTACAAAATTTTCTTGGTTTCATTTGAATTCCTTGCCTTCCATTGTCTAGCTCTGTCTTTTTAATGTGGAATCTACTAGAGCACTTTTGCAACTCTTTACATTCTCTATGTATAAGGTCCATAGCCTCTTTTCTCAGCTACAGTGTTTGTAAATGACCTTATCATTATTGTTTCTATACTAGAGGCTCAGGTCCAATTCAGCTATGATCTTGAGATGGAAGGCATTAAACTAATGAACCACAGATAGATCATTTATTTTCTCTTACAAGTTGTTGCGTGATTCAGTCTGTCTGGGTGATAAGATTGATTGCTCTGTCATAGGCTAGTTTGAGAGGCAGGTGTAGATATGACCGTTACCTTTTCTCCTATAAACTTGTCAGCTATGTCTATACCATCAAATCAAAGTGAGGATGGGAGCAATTTTATGATTCATTTAATTAATCTCAGTTAATGTGGGTAATTATGTCCCTAAACCTCGTGAGTCCTTAAGCGCAGATTGGGCAACTGAAGTTGCTTAGATAATTCCCTTCATTTACCACTTCAACATGCCCATGGAGACAAAAATCATTGTCCTAACTCCTGATTCTGTTACTTTACCAATCCTATTCCAATTTTCAAATAGCTGTCACTGCCTATCATCTTAAACCTCAGAGAAATGCCCTCCATAATGTAGTCATAAGATTGATCACAGATTCAGAGGACAGAAGCCCAGTAATCAGCATTACTCAACATCAGGAAAGTTCAGTTTAAATGCTGGGTAATGTGACTGTGCATAGATGTGTAAATTTGTGAAATTCAAAAACCAATGTTGATAGCACCTTTCCTGTGAATCTTTCCCTAAGAAGGACAATGTATATGCAACCACTATACAATGTATAAAAACTGCATGGAACACTTTTTTTTTTTGAAGTTTTGAAAGGCATAGGTTCCATTTGAAATACTTAAAAGTTCAACATCCAGGAGCAGCTAGGTGGTGCAGTGGATAGAGCACCAGCCCTGGAGTCAGGAGGACCTGAGTTCAAATCTGGCCCCAGACACATAATGCTCACTAGCTGTGTGACTCTGGGCAAGTCACTTAACCCCAACTGCCTCACCAAAAAAATGAAATCAACATCCATTAAGTAGCCCAAATCTGAAGACTGTTGAGGACCTGCTGTTTTCATCACAGTATGTCAGTGATATTAGACAGATGCAAAACATGACTGACAGTGCTTCTCTAAAAGAGAGATAAGGGAGATTTCCCTCATGATTTTAATAGAATTTATGTTGTTTGCTTGACTCCTTTTTTTCCCCAGCTGTTTTCAGATGAACACATCTTGGATAAAATTCACTTCCTACACACTTCAGTAAGTAAGTTTGGAAATATTATTAGTGCCCAGTGGGATGAAGGGATCAAAATGAGGCACCAACCTACTGCTATAGAAATATCTTCTGGTCAGTCAGTGCAGCCTCTTTTATCATTAGCATTGGAATTTCCTCCTTTATCATTTTTCCTCCTTTATAGCATTGGGATTTTTACATTAGATTCAGGATTTTAAAAAATTTTAAAAGAAATTGAATGCCATGATACTAAGATTCAATTAGGCATGGAAATTATGTTAAAAGAGAAGCAAAAATTATCATCATAATTTGATGTTTTTGACCTTTTGCTTGTAATTTACGTGGAGTATTTAGGGCAGTTCTGGCATAATTTCTCTTACTTTTCTCGTTACCTCTTTTCTTTTCTTTCCCTTTTTAGGCAGCAGCCCCTTTCTATCCTTGACAGTTTTACTCATCTTTGGAGACCAGAGATCTAACCTTCATTTGTGCTCCCTTCCATCATCACTGCTCCCCTCTTAAGCCCATGCCCTTGACACCTGACCAGTCCAAATGCACTGCTGGAAACATAAAATTGAAGGAGGAGAGCAGAATAAATAACAGTGGGAAGTAGGAAAGAATATAATAGTAAGTGGATGGCCTTGTGTCAGTATGGTGGTACAAATGGTTGTGACCACTCTGATACATCTCAAACAGCTGTAGGGACCTGATTTCTAGACTCTATGATACTTCTGAGGTTCCTCTAAAAATGTCGGGAAATTTTGCAGGCTTCATTTCAATACACTGCAGAACTTCAAACATCTGCTCTGAATCCACATACATTCTTGAGATGTCTACTACTATCTCTTAACCTTCTTAGAATGTACCAGTTCCTTCTTGGAGTGGTATTTTCTTTGGACTACCCTAATTATAGCCCAATTTCAAAGGTAGTTCTAAGATACAAAGTATTAAGAACTCTCTTGGGGCATAGGCAGAAATGATACTGTCCCTCCAGAAACCTGTTGGTGTCATTCATTGAGCTCTAGGGCCAAACGGCATAACAACATTTGACTGAACCTAGAGCCACAAAAATATTTAAATAAATAAAACCACAGAAGGTAGTCAGTTACCTTAAAAAGGGAAGAGATACCTTATCTTTTTTATATATCATGCCCTGAATTGACCACCCCATTATAATTTCATTTTAGCATATTACATTGCATTAATCAATTCTGAAATATGTATTTTATTTTTAAAGTAGACATTGACTCTGGATGTTTTTTACAAAGTTCACTAGATCTCATAAATACAAATAAATTATCCCTTCAAAGTAGTCCTCTTGAGGTGTGATAATCTTAATATAACTATTTCACTATTGCTGTAAACATTTTTGAGAACTCATTGATTTCAACATCTATATTACATCTTTTGGAAAAACCCAAACATACTCTCAAAAGCAGCAAATTCTTAAACTTTGAGAGTACATTTTTTGGTACATGAATCACCCAAAAGTCAATCAAAGATGATTCTGGTTAATTAGGTGGCTAATCAGACTGGAAAATACCATTTTTTCAAGAAGAGTTTGGGGTTTAGAAAGAGAAATACAACTGATGATACTGACTTTCGTATGTAGTTTTTGAACACAGGTTGTGAAATCAATCCTGTCAGGATTCCAAAAATTTAGATCTGGAAGGAGACTTAGATACCATCTAGAACAGTTCCCCTTATTATACAGATGAGAAAATTTAGGCCTAGTGAGGCAAAGGGACATTAGTCCAAGATTACATAGATCAGGTCAACCACAGAGCTAGGGTTTCAACCCAGATCCTCTGAATGACAGTTCATCTCTTCTTTCCACTGTATCGTACTGTGATTCCTACTTTGAGGGACAACACCCTTTTTTTTCTGAAAGCTTATTTTTTATGATTAGCCTAGTGAAGAATTTTTAAGTACAGTCCTAAAACATGTTACATTTTATTTATTTTCATGATGCAATTATTTTTACTTCCTAAAGTGAAAATTTCTGACTTGTCAACAATGACAACACTTAGTAATATACTTAATTTAAGCAAGGCCCAATCCAAAATGGTTCTCTGCTCTCACCTTACTTTCATACTTAGATTAAGTTAAGAGCTTAGAAAGATACATTAAATCTTTCAAGGCATCCAAGGGAATGTCACTTAGGTTGCAGATCACTATTATGTACATATGCTAGTGCTGAGAACAGTCAGGAGCTTCCTTAAGCATCCTTCTTAAATTTAGGGACAAGGGTCAGATTTACCACTAGCTACATGACTTTAGGCAAGTCATTTTGTCTTAGAGATTTTTTCTTCATGTGTAAAATGAGGGGGTTGGACCATTGTCTTAAAGGTTTTCGTTAGCTCTAAAACTTGAACAAAGACACCAAAGTGGCACCAAAGACAAACAGGCTATTTTGCTTAGCCAGGTATTTTGTTTAGCCAACCACTTTCTTTAAGACATTGTCTCATGAAAGTAGATTTAACTTGTATAATTGATTTTTTTTTTTTTTTGCTGAATTTATCAGAGCTTTCGGCAGAGTGTAGACTGAACCACAGAGGCACTCCAGAGTATCTGCTTCATTAGGTATATTTTAAATCATAGAAAAATGAACTACAGTGTCCTACAATTAATATGTTCCATGATAAACTCAGAACTAATTTGATCAAGAAAGAAATCTATATTAATTTAGTTATACACACTAGAGAGTATTTTACTCTTTTAAATTCCAACCTCTATTCTATATTATAGTTGATCTTATATCCTACCATGCTAAAGCATACAATGAAACTATTTTCATTTTTTTTCATAAACAGTATAAAATCAGAGGCCCATGAGGAGTAGTAGAAAGACTGCAGCTTTGGAGGAAAAGGAATAATGCCAAAATGTTTTCATGTGGTTCTCTATTGGAAACAAGTTGGAAAGTTAATTTGAGAGACTTTGGAAGCTTACAAACACAAGCTTCTCAATGGAAATTTAAATAGGAACAACTAATGAAAACTCTGAGCCAAATTCTGGCTTCCATGATCCATGCCAATTGGTTTAATATAAACTGTGCTCAGAAGGTCAGAATTTGTCTCTGCACAGGAACTGATGAGTGTATATGTGTGTGTGTATTTGTATGTCGGTATGCGTGCATGTGTGTGTACATACATGCAATGAATCAAAATGTTTCTACTGTGTTTTTGTTTCAGATATAGTAATTATACCACCCCCTTGGAACAGCAGTACGTGGGTAACATTCCTACTTCTTCATTTGATACTTGTCCAATGTCAAATGGAGTCCTTAGCATCCAATGAATGCAATGTTTACTTGATTAGTATTTCCATTCATTTTATGTTACAGTGTATAGAGTTAGATTTATTGCTTCTAACGACCGAAGGTGTGAAGTTTGAATAGATGGCTTTTACACTATGAATAATATGGATGTAACGATGAAATTATTGGCAGCAGGGGAGCTTTTTGTTTTCCTGGGCTAGCATTTTCACTCAAAATTTGCTCAGTTGAATGCACATGCACAGACTGGGGACACTCAGTGTCAAAAGTGATATGTTCAAGCACTTTAGAGACATCCCGGATTTTGTTTTGCTTTGTCGCTTACATCAGGCATGAGTGGCATGCAAGAGATTGCAAAGAGGAGCACAAAGAACAGCCATTTCCAAAGAGCTAGTCATCATCATGCAGGTATAAAACCTCTGTTATAAAAAACCATCAACATCCATTAAAAGTGTGCCAGGTGTGTGTATATGCGTGTGTGTGTGTGTGTGTGTGTTTTTGGTACAAGTGGACATGCAATTACTTATAATTGATAAACTATTTACAAGTTGTTTTTTTTTTATAATAAACTCTTTAAAGTGAATAATACATTAAAGGCCAGCATTTGTACATTGACACTGTACAAGATTAAAAATAAATAAGGCAATATCATACAAGTTTATCACAAATTAAAAAATGTTGCTTATCACTGCAATACAAAACTCCAAAGGACATTATGGCTAAATAGTGCTCCTGTTCCAAACAGGGACCATACAGAGCTTGGAATTTGCTGATGATAAAGGAAATAGTTTGTTAAAGTGAACATACTCGTGTGAATCACTCACTGATACGCATTCCCCTTTTCCAGGAATGGAAATCCTATCGTTTATGCTCAAAAGCCTTGAGCTTGTGGTCTGTGGCACCTACTAGTGTGATATCAAGAGGCTTTTGTGTTTGCGAACATTCTAGGCTGAATGGCCTATTGTGTCAGATTCCACAACTTGAGCTCTTTTCTAGGATGCCATTAGACATCATTGCCCCCATTAACTGTTTAAGGCTAAATTCACTCTTCAGGGTCACTAGGCTACTGTTTTAGTGCCCTAGAACAGTCATTTACTGGAAGAGCTCTTTTTGCTTCCCAAAATGTCCAAGATATACCTAAGGAACTCTACAAACATTAGCAAAAATGGAGTCAACATATTCTCCATGACATTTCTTATGTGACTTCTTTATTTCTTCACCTGTGGCCACAAACACGCACCCACATGTGCGCACACACAAACACACACACATTCATACATACACATGCATCCAACCATACACCTGAATTGACCAATTGGGGAAGAGGGGTGGAGCAGGGAAGAGGGAGAACAGATCTGTGATTTCATTGGCATATTGAACTACCAGCAAGGAGACTCTCTACCAATGCAGATTGGCACCTGTTCCATATATTACAATCTTAGAGAGCTACCTGGGGCAGTGAGAAATAAAGTGACTCGCCCAGGGTCACATAGCCAGTGGGTGCCAGAGGCAGGATTTGAACCCATGTCTTACTGATTCTGAAGCCATCTTTCTAACCATTATGCAACATGGTCTCTCTGGCCAACAAATTCAATCAAACCACCAATTAATTCTTTAAATGAGTGACTCCTTTCTTCCTTCTTTCTTTCCTTCCCCTTCCTCCCTCCCTCCCTCCCTCTCTCTCTCCCTCTCCCCTTTCTCTTCTTTCTGGAATTAATAGGCTACATGTTCTCAGAATGATTGAATTGGTTGTTTTTAAAGACACAACCTAGTCTCTGTATTGGCAAAATATTAAAAAAAAAACCGCACACACACAAACATCCAATGTGATCATAGAACAGGCTCTCTGAGATTTTAGGAAGAGCTAAAATGTAAAACCAAAAAAATTATAAGGGGATGTGGATGTATTCAGCCAAACAATAGCTGCTAGTCTAATGCTCATGAGAGACATTTGCAGAGAAAATATATACAGTTTGTGTATTTGAAGTATTCTGTTCATATTTGATTAGCATATAAAACTCTTGGAACTATTTATTCAAGAACTTCATTGAATATTATTTTGCAGTTTCAAGATTATAAAAACTTGGTGGGAAAAAGTGTGGAGAGATTAATGGTTTGCAAATAGTCCCAAATATAAGGAAAGAAGGATTTGGGACAGGAGAAATAGAAGAACAAATAAGAGTCTGAAGAGCTCTTCTCATCTTCTAGTATAAAGATATTCATCATCAGTATCATTTAAAGAGAAATCATGCAAATGGGAGTGAAACATTGTGCTTGCAATAGACAATCCCACAAAAAACAACTTGTCAGAATTGGCACCTATTTGGGGATGATGGGAGGGCTTCCTCAAACTGGAATGTTGTCTAGGTTTCAGGAATATAGATCAACTTAGAGGGGTTACTCCTGTCCTCTGAATGATCTAAATGTCATGACTATAAGGAAAAGAATGCTCCCTTTGACAGGGGTTATAGCAAGATGAACCAGTCCATTAAGTCAGAGTTTGAATTACAAAGAGCTGTCATAAATTTGAAGTACAGTGGGTGGGGTGGGGAAGAAGAAGATAGTTAGATGCTACAAAGAGGTGGAAGAAATTTGAGCCTCAGGGCTAGGTTGCTGGTGTCAGGTAGCTGAGGTGAAAAAGGCAACATTGCGGACTCTTGTGGGTGGCCCAGGGTCTAAGCCCCACTTACAGAAAGACTATACTACCCAGCCCTGACTGCCTAGAGAAGTCTCTGTGCCCTCCACAATACAGAGTTGGGGACCATCTTAAGAGATGTGGGAGTAACCCTGAACAGCCCAAAAAGACAGTAGGGTAGGAATTTCCCAGTGGGGCACAGAAGGCAGGGAATTCATATTTTATATCTCCATATTTTAGATTTTTTTCTACCTCTGATTACAAAATTTCTACCACTAAAATATGCTATTGGAATATATCTTCATATGTTAGTGGAGGTATTACAATAGATGGTATACTTCCCTAATGTTGATATGAATTCATGCATTTGTGAACCATGTCAGATTGTTCACTGTAACTATATCCTCTTCATAAATGCTGTTCACATGAGTTATAGGAGGAAAGAATGTTAAAAAAAAAAACAACACCAAGAACATGTGGGTGAAAAGTTAATTCATTGAAATAAAATTAACAATAAAATGGGAAAACTTAATACAAAGGACTATTGTTCTCTAAAGAGGGATCTACCATATAAAATGAAATAGATACTAACTCTACTCTTTATCTGAATTAACTCGAGCAAAAGTTGCCAACAAAGCTTAGACAAAATAAAACACATTTGGTTCTAAATGCACCTTTGTGGTCTCTGCTGAACCCCTCTTGCTTAGCTGGACTCCAATTCTGGCTCCTTCTGATCAAATTTATCCTACTACAACTCATGCGCTAATAGTGAAGTATCCTTCAATTGAAGTATCATGGGCGAGTTCCCTAAATTTTACTGGAAATCCCTTACACACACTTAACCAGACCATGCTTTGGTATAAATATGCCACCATCTGTTACCTATTCCCTTGGACTTTAGATCGAACTTCTTGGCTTTGAAATTGGTCATTTTTGTTTGTTTTAATAGGATCCCAAATAATCTGACTTCATTAATACTTCTTTTCAACATCTACCCATGTAATTTTCCACATAAACAAATTCTACCGGTACTTATATTTAAGCTTATATATGAATTGTCCATGGCTGGATCCATTCTCTCTTAAAGACCTTTTCTGGTCCAGATGAACTCTTCTACCCACACATTTGTGGAGGAAAATGAAGTCCAGTTGGTTAAGTGACACTTGTCTCAAGAAATCATTTCATTTTTTTTTCACATAATCACGCCTGAGCATCTAAAAATGAAACCCTGCAGGGATCAGAATAAGGACCAAATACTTCCACAGAGAACATGTACCAGTTACTCAGGTTTGTCAAGTTCTACCAGTATTTATTGAGAGTTTTTTTTTTCCTGAATTGTGGAACATATTGTGGTTCTATGGATGACCCTCATTTTTAATAAATTCTAATGAACTAAACTTTCTTTGTTCAATTCTATGATGAATTTATTTATCCAAAAGCCATTCACTAAGCACCTACAAGATGCAAGGCACTGTGCTAGGCACCGTAGGGAATAAAAAGATGAATATGACAGAGTTCATACCTTCAAGGAATTTATAATTTAGTAAGCACTACTCCTCTTTTCACCCTGACTCCACATTACAATTTCCTCTCCCCAACTTTCAGTGTCAGAACAACCAAATGGAACCATCAAGGTAAAACCGTCTTAACAAGAAGTGAACCTGAATTCATTTGTTTTACCCATGAACATTCCTTATCTAGTAGTTGGCCACCAAACAATAGAGTTATCTTTCTGGGACAAGTATCCCATCTAAACTTTGTTTTCAAGCATAGAAACACCTTTGTAAGCTATAGAGCATATGGTCCAAGTTATCATGGGCCATCAATAGGAAAAACCATGGTAAGAAATGTTCTCTTCCCTCTTCCTTCCTGTCCCATGTATTCTTGATCATATTTCTTTATAGAATTTAATTTCCCAGTGGTGTATTGATTATCTGGTTGCTCAAGAATGATAAGGGTGGTTTTGACAGTGGTGGTGGCTGGGGATGGAAAGTCACCTTGTAGATGACACATTACCCCATGTGCTTCCTGATACCTGATAATTTTCTAGGTGTCACCTAGGATGCCCATCTTTACATACAAACATGCCAAGTTCTACTATAGGACCTAATTATTCCTCAGAGCCTGAGAGAACTCTGGCTGGGAGGTTTAACTCCACTTGAAGTTACAATTCCACCTAGAACGTATGTGTTCCTGTGACATTGTAACTCCAAGCTGTACAGCTTTATTACTATGGCTCCAAAGTGGATTGCTGTAGTGAACACAAGATCTTTCTTAGGGACATGACATTACTTCCTGTCCTTGTAAATGCATTAGCATTTTTACCAAACTAAAGAATCATGGGGGGGGCAGCTAGGTGGCGCAGTGGATAGAGCACCAGCCCTGAGGTGGTGGAACTCAGGTGGACCTGAGTTCAAATCTGGATTCAGACCAAACACTTTCCATGTACTAGCTGTGTGACCTTGGGCAAGTCACTTAACCCCGACTGCCTCGCTTAAAAAAAAAAAAGAATCATAGAAGAGTTTGGAAGAGAATTGGGATTCAAATCTCAACATTATCACTTACTGGCTGTGTGACCTCAGGCAGGTCACCCATCTCTCTCTGCCTCATTCTCTTATAAAATAAAGGAACTGAGCCATATCATCTCTAAGGACCCCCTGCCATGGACATTCTGTGTGATTCCTTTTGATTTCTGCAATCCTCCATCACACTAATTCTGGTAATGGCTGACATGTTTATTGATCTGACCCACTTTTCATCCTTCATAGCACCAATCTCCTGGATTATGATATTATTGTCAGATCACATTTGAAATTTATACAACTTTCCCCTGTATTTCCTTTTTATCAGAGACCCTTAATTTGCTGTCTGTTTTTGGAAGATTATAAAACCATCATTTCACAGGTCTTGAATTGTAAGGGAATTCAAAGGTCTTTTATTTCAACTTCATCATTTTAAAGATGAAGAAACAGAGAGTCAAGGAGGTTAAGTTACTTGCCCACGGCCTGATCAGCACAACTCTGATAACCCATCCCCTAGATCAGTGGTTCTCAATCTTTTTGGTCTCAGAACCCCATTACACTCTTAAAAATTATTGAAGACCTCCCCGCCATGAACTTTTGTTTTTGTGAGTTATATCTATCAATATTTGCCATATTAGAAATGAAAACATCTTAGTATTATTGTAAAAATAGTCATGACCTTTCGGACTACCTGGAAACATATCAGGGACTCCTATGTATCCTCAGACCATATTTTGATTACCAGTGGCAGAGATGAAGGGATAGATAGAGAAGGCAAATTAAATGTTCGATCAGGTATTCCCTGGAGTAACTCAGGTGTTTCCTAGGAGTGCCCACAAGGTGTTGAATCTCCTCTAGTATCTCTTGCAGAATTTTCATAAAATAAATACTTTCCTTATCTTGACCTTGCTCCATCCCTTTTGTACCAGTTGTGGTCTCCATCACCCCTTGCATAAATCCTATCTTGAACCTTTGTTGGTTGTTAACATCACCAAATGGGGTAATCTCATGTATTTGATTTATATCAGCCTGACCTGGAAACTCAGGAAGTTCAAGCAGGCTTACAAAAACCAGGTAGACATTTGGCACTTCATGGGAATCTCACTTTCTGTTATTCCTTCTGATTTCATTCTTCCCTGATTGATTTTACCTTCATACAATTTTATCACATATTGGTATGGTACATATCCTTTTTCATAATTTCCCTGTTGCCTTCAAGTTTGCATTCTTGAATTCCCCTCCTCCACCCCCCAAATCATTCTAAGATCATTTCTCTCTTCATTCTCAATCATAGCAACCTGGTCACTAGGAAGATCTTTCTTTCCCCTCCTTTTCTCCTAAAATAGGGTCAGCAGAAGTGTCAGAAATATCTTTAAATCCAAATGAATATAATAGAGCCTCTACCACCAACAAACTGGAGAGTTGTAATCAAAAAGACTGATCTTGAGAACTCACAAAATATGAATACTATTCATGCAAAAATCTAGGCCTTCCACTGTACTTATCCTAAAAACACAACTCCAAAGCAGGCTAAGCATACCCTTTGGTAGAAGAAAATTTTTTATGAGTATTGCCAGAATTTTAGATGCAATAAGTGGTAGGATTCAGCTATGGTCCTCTGACCTCTTTCTGGCTATAACTTGGGACCAGGGTTGCCATAAGCCTATTTGCCAGTACTTATATATAGACTCTCTGACCTCCATAACTCTTGACTCCACTTAACTTTCTAGATCCTTCATATTTTCCAGATGCTCCCTAACTTAGATAACCTCCTTGGGCTTAGATCCTGACAGGCCTGAATCTGTTCGACTTAACTTGTTCATTCTATTACTCACAGTTCTGCTCTGAAAACCTCTGACCTTTAATGAATGCCATACCTCTACAAAGATGCATATATCAAATTCACAGAAATAAACTGTCATCACTTTCTACTTTAATAGATTTCTGTAACTTTGGGATAGAGCACTGATTTCTGGTCTTAAAACAATTTCCTTAATCTAAAACTGTCTGTTGAGAAAGATTAGGAACTCTAGACAAACAAGATGTCTGATAACATAAACTTCCTAAATGCTGTGTGTTTGTTTTTCTCCAAAACAAAACAAAGTAACATATTGTTCAACTCATAGGAACTTAAAATCATACATGAAAAAGATGAGAAATGAGATTTGTCTCCTTATTTACTTTGAACGGTAACAGTGGACATTTAAAAAATGAGTTTGGAGGGTTTTACAAGAAGCAAAAAAGTCATCAAAGTAAAAGAAAAATCATTGGCAAGGCATACAAGTTCTACTACTGACATTTATAGAAGGTGATGAATTGGTATGAAGCCCCTCAATCTCTAATCCTTAGCAAAGAGCTTCCTTTGGAAGAAATCCAATAGCTACAAACATTCATGCAGAAGGAAAAGGGGTTCCTAAATATTATTGGCCTATTGATGCACCTGAAGCATGGAACCTCTGATTTGATCTGCACCCTGTGATTGATCATGGGACAACATCTGGGCAAAGATGCTTAGAGATGGTTCAAGTATTTGTCAGTGTTCCATCAAGGTCCTGAGTCCAGACTTTTTTTTAAACGTAATTTTGAATTATTGTACTAAATGTGATGCTGATTGGACATTTTCCAGGGGTGGAAGAGGCAAGTTAGAGTGAGCAGATGCAGCTGTTTTAGAATTGGCTTAGTTCAATCTTGGATAAAACTGCTGACTTTTTTAGGCTTGTTTATTAATTCAAACTCTGAGCAAAACTTTCATTGTTCTTGCTATAACTCCAGAATATGTTTCTAAGATCCTGTATTGTATCCCTCATCAAAATTTTAGATCCAACTCAGTCCGAACAAAAATGAATATGAAGATGTGACACAGCTCCCATATGCCATTGCAAATAAGATTTAAATAAATACATGTATCTATATAAATTTTTATGCCTATATATAGGAGAGTGAGTGTATATGTGTTTACATAGAGTTAGGATATATACACACATACATTATCATTTACACACATCTCTTAAGTATATCATTTACCTTTTTAAAATTCCAAAAAAATTTCCTTATTTTCAGAAAATCTGCATTATTCTTGTCCTAACACAATTGTTAGCCCTTATCGCTTCCATTCCAAGTTTTCTTCTATGGAGCTTCCCGGCTTTCTTTGGTTGTGTTAGATTGGATCCGTGGCTGATGCCACAACCTATGACCTTAAACCCCATTGGCAAGTATTCATGCTTTCTGAATTCACTTGCAAATGGCACTCATCTAGGCTTCTTTCACAGCTGGCACAGAAGGAAGGTAATGGAGCGTTGGATTGGTATGGGTGCCTGCTGTCTGCAGGGCTCCAATCCCAGCTTTGACTGTAAAGCTAGCCACAGATGAGACAGAAGGGCAGCTAGTACCCAGTTTTGTCTGAATGTTTGATTTCCCATATGGATACATTTTCCGTTCTAAGTTTAAGGACTTGGTTTGGGAATTACTTCCATTTGCTTTTCCTTCCAGAAAATAGGTCAACATTTCACCTTTTCCCTTGACACTGACTTTCCCTCGACATGTAAATTCATAGCTACACCGCTTTAATAACCGGTGGACTTCCTCCGTGACCTGTTGGCAAAAAGAATTAAGTGTTATTCAACAAGCATTTACTTACTATATATTATGAACTATGCTAGGCCCAGGGGAAGAAAAAATTGTTGGCACTTACAAAGCTTGGATTCTACTTGGGGGAGTGGACAGCATCTTCACAGGTAAGTGAATGCATAATACATACAAAATGAAACAATTTGGGAAGGTGGTTTCTTTGGTTATCAGTGATAAGATATCCACTTTATCTTATTCATCTTCACATTTTATTAGCTTTTGTTTTTATATTACCTTCATTTCCAAATATACATTGCTTTCCCCTCCCCTCCCCAGAGAGCCTTGTGTTGTAAACAAAGTAAAAAGGAGAAAGAGAGAGAGAGAGGGAGGGAGGGGGTGAGGAGAGAGAGAGAGAGATTAAGATTTCGGCAAGACTAACCAAAACATTAACCAAAGAATATGACAATATATGCACCCATAGCTACCCATCTCCACAAAGAATGGAAGAAGGCATATTTTCTTATCTCTTCTTTGGAGCCAAGCTTGGTCATTATACTATCTCCACTTTCAGTTTCTTGTTCTTGGTGTTCTTTCCATTTCTATTATTGTAGTAATTATGTATTACATCCCTGACTCTGTTTACTATACTTATATCAGTCTTGCCACAGTTCTATGAATTCTTCATATTCATTATTTCTTAAGGTGCAGTTATACTCCATTACATTCATATACCAACTTTCATTTAGCCATTCCTTAATTGACGGGTATCTGCTTTACTTCCAGTTCTTTGTTACTAAAAAAAAATACAAATACAAAAGGTTGGGTAGGGATATTTTGGTGTGTATAAGATCCTCCTTTTTGTCTTTGACCTGCATGGGGTATATGCCTAGAAGTGGGATCTCTGGGTCAAAGGGCATAGACATTTTAGTCATTTTCTCAGGATAATTCCAAATTGCTTTCCAAAATGATTGGATCAATTGACGGCTCCAACAATAGTATATTAATATGCCTTCAAGGCTCCAACAATAGTATATTAATATGCCTTCAAGGGGACAGTTTTTACCAGTTTTTGTAGCTGCTTGTTCTTTGAGTTAAAATTACTCAAACTATTTAGTTTAATTCAATTTGACTGACATTTGTGGAAGGTTCTGCAATCACTTGGCTTTGGGGACACAATGATGAAAAATAAAAAATGCCTGAAGGCATTCACAATCTAATGGGGGATATATGTATACAAACAAATATGAAACAAGGCACAATACGATAAGGGAAAAAGAGAGAGTCAGACAAAATCATATAAGAAAATTCAAGTAATAAAAGTAATAAAAGAACATGTTCATCTGGGACAGGGATTCTAGTTCATCATCTTATTTTACAGATGAAAAAACTGCATAGTAAGTAGGGAGGCAAAGTCACATCTCATTATTATTCAGGAATACTTATTGGTCTCTAACTAAGGCTAATTCTATGAATAACTAATGTTCTGAGAATACTTGTTTTAGAAAACAAACAACAATGAATGTTTCTTCTGACTTGGTCAGTGTCCAGTTGAATGGCCTGTCTTCAAAAACGTGACTGAGAATGTTGGGAAGATACTTCTAGCTGTGAAAGGCTAGAATCAGGATTATACCTGGCAAGCTGGATAAGGCCCAGGATGATCTCTAGGTTTTTGTTTTTGTTTTTGTTTTTTTGTTTTTTTGTTTTTTGTTTCATTGTTTACCAACTCTCTCTACCAAAACTTTTATACAAATAAAATTAGGACAATATGAACATTAAGCTCAACATTGAATGTAGAAATTCTTAACTTTTTTTTTTTGGTTTCATGGACCACTGTGGCAGTCTGGTGAAGTCTATGGACCCCTTCATAGAATAACATTTTAAAAGAAAAAAAATGCATAGTTTCAAGGGAAACCAATTATATTGAGATACATTTATCAGAATATGTATTTTTAAAAGTATATGTACCACAGGTTAAGATTTCCTGTTTAAAAGGGTTGAGAAATCACTCAAGGTTACCATAGAGAAGGTGGTGGTACAGAGTATTTAACTGGAGGAAGGATTAGTCTTTTGCTTAAGTGATGAATTTGAAGAGGTTTTATTTTCATGAGATCCTGACTTTTTTTTAAAAGACCAATTGAATGAGTTTCCTCTTTCTTCTCTACCAAATGCGTCTCTAAGTCACTGTCTTACTAACTAATGGTAGCAAAGCACCCTCCATCAAAGTACAGAGATCAGAGCAACTGCTCCAATTTACTACATGCCCGAGGGATAAATCTGTCTCAAGTGATGTTTGCTGAAAGGGAAACATAGGATTTTAAGTGTTTTAATAGAATGGTAGGAATCAAGCGAGGGCCTAGCTAAGTTTGGAGACACCAATCATCACTAGGATGGTTGCAACGTGATGACATTTTTTAGTCAGAGTCACTCTCTGAGATCACCATGCAAGTTGTAGAGGGACTGCCATCTGCTGGTTGAGGGAATACCAGCACTTATAAACATCACAAGTTCTTGAACTATGGAAGGATCATGTTTCAGCTGCCTTTACAATGCAAAGATGTTTTGAGAAGTCATGAATGTGCTGTTCCATGGGGAAAACAAGAACATCAAGGCTAAGGCTATCTCATTTTCATATCAATTATTATTGGGAGGAGTAAAGAATCATTTTAGTAGGGCCAGATATAGCATGTGATACTTAGGAATGGAGTTTTGTGAAGCACCAAGGTGGGGGGGACGGGACTCCAAAATATTACTATTTAGTCAAAAGTTGTACTTCTCTTATCATGGCCATATGTGTGTTGCTTAGAAGAAATCACTGTATATAGATAATTAAGCCTGTGAGGTCAAGGCATAGCTGAGGTTAATGAGCAACTCATTCCACCATATTTAAATTAAAACTAGTAGGCAGCAACTGAGGCTTGTCAGAAATGCATTCCAAATAATTCCAGTCAAGCCTTAAATAGAAGAATATCATCAGAACAGAAGCAAATCTGGGTCCTATTGAAGATCACTGATTGAACTAAACAAGTTATATTGGGCGGAGAAAGCAGTAAATTAACCATGTTTTTGTCAGCTTAAATTTAGAAGGCAAGCTGAAGGAATGATGACTCAAATACTTTCCCCAAATGAGGAAGAACATTTCAAATAGAAATAAATCATCAGCAAGGACCTTTGTGATATGATGATTTTAAGAACGAGTTGGGCCTCTCATTAGGTTCAAGGGAGATCAGCAAGGTAGATCTGCTCTATAGAAGTTGTCTCAGTAAACAGCTGTTTTATTCTGAAGGAGCATCAGAAAAAGAAAACTTATAAAGGACACTATAATACTTCAAAGGATCTGTGATTTCAATACAAAACTCTCTTTATCAAGACAAATCTCAGTCTTTCTATGTCTTACTAGAAGGTCTTTGTGGAAAAAAAATGTTACCCCATGACCAGCCTTCTGGTGATGAGCTTTTCTTACATTCAGTGATTCTGGTCCTGAAATAACAGGCGTCATATGTCACATATCAGAGTCTGAAATCTTTTGATCATAGTCTTTGAAAAATCAGAAAACCTCCATGGCATGATGAGAAAGCAGAAGATGGAGACTAGAAATTACATCAACTAGATAGCAGTGGTATAATAGAAGCCAGAGGCAGTGACCATAGTGATAGTGGTGTGGAAGAAGATGTCTCACAGCACATCTTCTCCAAAGAACTTGAAAGAACAGTGACTTTTCTAAATTCAGAAGTCCACATGCTTCTCGTCCAGCTAAGTGAAAATGAAGGGCAGGAAGTCTCAGAGTTCTTCATAAAAATACTTTAAGTTTCATTGTAAGTTTCAATTGTTTGAAAAAACAAGGAAACCATGGGCATGTTATGAGTTTCTTACTCCAGGAAAAGCTCCATAAAAGTGAGCTGGCCTGTTTGGTGAATCTTTATCCTAAGGCAGGAGAAAAGTCTATGCTCTGATCCTAGGACTGGTGGGTCATTTTGAAGCTGAGGAACTACAATATATTTGTGATGATATCCAGACTAATAGAAGCTTCCAGTGTTAGTATCCTGGAGCTAACTCTTCAAAGAAAAGGAAAAAGAAAGTTCCCCCAAACTACTCTGTAGCTCAGAAAAACTCAGCCCCACTCAGAGAAAGAATAGGAGAAAGAAAACTGAATCATGGCAGTCAGTCTAGCCACCTATGGATAAGGCATTCTCTACTGGTCTTAGACCAACAAGTAATTCAAATGTATAATGGTTAGAATTCTGATTCCGGAAATATTTGAACTGTAGCAAAGGTTAACAATGCCATTGAATCTTGAATAGGTTTTGGGGTGACTTCTTTCAATGAAGGTTTTCCAAGGTGATGAATGGACCAGCAACTAGATACTTGCATAATCCTCCCTATGCCATGTCTTAGAGTGAAATGATTAAGGAGGAAAGGATGAGGTGGGGCAAATAAGTAAGTAAATAATAAGACATGGTAATAACTACCTCATATCACTATATTTGGCACTGTTCATATTTCTTCATAGTTCTGTTTTGAATTTCAGACTATTGTGAAATATTTTGAAGCCAGATAAGAACATGTAAAAATAGCATGAATAAAAAGAAAGTTGAGTTTTATCTGAATAACAGGAGGAAAATAAAAGTGCATTAGAAAAACCTCTTAACTGTGCAAATATCTATTAAGTTTAAATAATGTCTTGTTTTTATTTCAGCAGAGTATTCTTTCATAACTCATTTATGCATCGCATTGCTTGTTCTTAAAGAATGATCACTTAAGAAGATGTGAGAAAGTCTGCATTTCTTCAAAATTTTGCTGAAGAAACCAAAGGGTTGTACTGCTTAGCTAAAATTTACTATGGAGCGCCATCTAACAGTGAACCAAGGTAACTGCAGCTTTATAGTTATTCAACCACATTGCACCCTTGCATATAATTGTGTCTCTTTGACCACAAGTCATCCATGATGATGACTTCAAAGTGATAGCCAATGGGTTATACTTGAAAAAAAATGAGGGAGACAAGAAGAAAGGAAACTAGAGGGTGGGGTGGGGAAGGCATGCAGAAGGAACATGAGAATGGCTCATAACAGTGAGTTGACATTTGATTTAGAGGACCTGGGTCTGAATCCCAGCTCTCTGATTCACTACATGTGTGACTTTAGAGCAACTCATTTGACTTTTCTGGGCTTTAGTCTATACAGTGAGCATTGAACTAGATGATAGCAAAGGTCCCTTATAGCTCAGAAGTCTGATTCTAGAAGTAAAGATGGAGTAAATATGACATGCAGGATCAGGAAATAGTTTACTAGAATAGTCTAAGAAAAAAAAAGAGAGAATGGCATATTCAAGTGGCTTTAATGGAGATAGCAAGGTAGGGTTCACAAGCTGGAAAAAGGAGTTGGGAAGAAGGATCTCCAAAAGGTAAAGGAAGGAAAACCAGATGGATTGATAGAGGGGGGGATAAGTGGCATCAATTTCACCTAGAAGTCAATACAGACAGACTTCAGATGCCAAACGGGAGGTAACTTTACACAGAAAACAGAAAAGGGAAGAGAGAAGAGAGGAAAATAGTAACTTGACTGGAAGGTGAAAGAAAGGTTGATCAATTAGAAGAACCATAACTAACAAAGTAAGCTGGGGGGGGTGGTCTAGGACTCATGGACTAAGGTAGAAATAGAGAGAGCTCTGCTTGTGATTAGAAGGAACTGTTTGGCATTCTGAAATACCTCCCAATCTGTGCTGCACTCTTGAGATCTCATAGTTTAAATCTGGGATAAAGAGAGAGATATATATGAATTTGTGAGAAAGCTCCTTATCTATATATTGTTTGTGTTATATACAACATTCCCCCACCCCCACACACAATATCCTCACATTATACACCCCCACACCATTTCTTCACATTATACTACATCCTCCTCCTACCCCCACACACCATTTCCTCACAGTCATGTTTAGCTTTTGAACTAGGATCATAAGAAGGGGATAAAGAGAGAATTGTAATGTTTAGCAGTCACTGATCAGGGAACATGAAAGTATAACTATTTGTTTATTGCAAGTAGGGAAAAGTTTTTCAAAGTTCCACATATTTTCCATTGAGAACAAATAGTAGCATTTATCCTAAGACCTAAGGGCCAATGGGGTAAAAGTTATGTATCAGTTACTCCCAAAAGCAAGATCTGAGTCACTGTTATCTGCTGGCTGATCTCAGAATGAGAAACCATGAAGTCAACTGGAAGTGGGAGGAGGCCCAGTCACAATCATTCCTTTTCCTGTGCCAAAGTGATTTGCCCATCAAAATGAATCACTCAGACAAGGGAATCCTACTAAAATGCTGACTAGTGGATATGCCAGTATCCAAGAGGCCAAACATTCGGTCATGACCTAAAGGAAAAAGAAAACCAACCTATTTTATAGTTGAAGAAACTGAGGCAAAGGTTAAGTGACTTGCCCAGGGTCAGCTAGCTAGTGTCTGAGGCTGGATTTGAACTCAGGTCTTCTTGACTCCAAGCCCAGACTCCAGGGCTCTATTAACTATGTCATTTACTTGCCTCAACTATGCCCCTACTTCAAGTGGGAACCACTTTAGCATGTCATAATAAAATCTATTTCAATATTTCAAGGATAAGTGATGTCATGAGTAGGAGAATACTCCCTCGACCAATGCAAATTGCAATACAATATTGCTTTTGGGGGTTCCTGGGGCAAGAAATGCAATACTGCCAACCAGTTGAGGAATCTCTTAACACTTTCTCAGGTTGGTCTTCAGATGACATTCCATTTCTGGTCCAACACTTGAAGTTTTTCTACTCTGGCAAGATTTGTCAGAACTTGTGCTTTGTCAAAACAACCATCAGAATCAACTATGAAAGGCTTAGTAACTCTAATCAACACAATGATCCACTACAATTCCAAAGGGCTCATGATGTAAAATGTTATCCACCTCCAGAGAGAAAACTGATGGACTCAGAGTACAGATTGAAGCATATTTTTTCTTTTAAAGTTTTCTTCTTGCTTTTAATTTTTCAAAACATGACTAATGTAGAAATGTTTTGCATGACTTCATATGTATAATGGGTATCACATTTCTTGCCTTCCCAATAGGTGGGGGAAGGGCTGGAGGAAGAGAGAGAATTTGGAACTAAAAAATCAAAATTAAATTAAAAACTCAAAATAAAAAAAAACCAACCATCAAGAGTATGAGGTCATTTCAACAACATCGAAAGTAGGCATTGGGGTAGGAATTTACTATGCTTATTTATTGGTTTATTAAGAATCATAATAATAATAGTGGCTACATGGCAGAAAAGAAGAAGGAGAAAGAGAATGAGGAAGAGGAGGAGGAGAAAAGGAGAAAGGAGAAAAGAAGAAGAAATCACTGTTAACATTTACATAGCATCTATTATATGCCAAGCACTTTACATATATTTCTCATGTGATCCTCCCAACAATCATGGGAGATGTATGCTTTTATCCCCATTTTACATTTGAGGAAACTGAGGCAGAGAGAGGTTAAGTGAATTGCTTGCGGTCACACAGCTAAAAAGTATCTGAGGCCATGTTTGAACTCAGGTCTTCCTGACTGTAGGCCTCGTGCTCTAGCCACTGTGCCACCCAGATGTCATGATAACTCACTTAAACTTCATAGGCATTAGGCAACTCTAGGATTCATATTCTAAGTCACACACACACTTATGATTGGCATTATCAGAGGAATTTCCCATATTGAGAGTTCTCCCATGTTGATAAAATTACAGACCCTTCATGTATTCCCTCATTCATAACTACTCACAATTATTTAGTGCATAGATATACAAACTAGCTCATTGAAGAAGACATCCAGAATTAAGTTAAACAATATAGCCATTTTCTTAAAGAAGGGAAAAGCTTTCGCTTTGAAATGGAGCAAAAGGTTAGTACCCAGTCTCTTCCATCATAGGCAAGCTATGGGTCTGCCTCATTATGGAGAAAACTCTACCCTGATCCTTTAAAGAACAATTTGAAAATCAAGGCAAAGAATGAAGGCAAAACTTTCTTTCTTCTATGGATGGCAATAAATTGGGTTTAGGGTAAAGAAGGGAGGTGCAGAGGACAGGGGAGGTGAGAAAAAGCCAGAAGTATTTATACCCAGGCAAGCCTGGAATGGGAAAACCAGGTTGAATGATTTTATTTGTTTCTTCAGGGTTCTTGTTGAATCAGGAGTGTGCATACACACTAACAAGGCAAGCTTATGGTGTAATGACCTCATTTTTGGCTACATGAACTACATAAATGTAAATAATACCAACTGCTATAGAGAAGTTGACAAAAATTCATGGGGAAAGTTTTCTAACAATATCATACAGATATTGAATGCAGTTTAAAAAGTCAACAGAAATTCTAAAAAAAGTTCAGGAATATTCCATAGGACACTTTGTGACCTATAACAGGTCACTCCACCTTTTATTTCTTTTACTTTTATTTCTTTTATTTTTAATTTATGAAATAAAACAAGAATTTCCATAACATAGTAGAATAAAAAAAAGATGATTGCACATGAAATGGCCAGTCTATTATGTATAATTTGCTATACCTTTTAAATATAAATAAAGTTATCATGTAACTTTCTTTTTTTTTCCTTTTTTTCATGTCTCTCCACACCCAACCCAGTCCATCTTTTAATGGCTACTTAAAGGACATAGGGCTTGGAAAGACTTTATTCCATTACTCAATGTAAGGTGAAGGATTTGGGTACAGAGATATGGGGTGTGTGTGTGTGTGTGTGAGAGAGAGAGAGAGACAGAGACAGAGAGAGAGACAGAGAAAGACAGACAAAGAGACGTATCAAAAAAGCAAGGTTAAGTAATGACTGGCAGTATGTTGAAGATTTACAAAGAAAAGAAGACAAAAAAGAAAGAAATTTCTAGAAAGAAAGTATTCATATCTTTCCATTATAAAAGCGTATGACAGATGAACAAACTGTAATATGCTCTTTTCCAATGACAATTTCCCTATATTTGTAGGAAATTTAAAACATAACACTAATGATTGAAAATTCAAAATAAATGCCTTAAACTCAACAATACCATAGAATTTATTTCAAACTCTTTAGAATAAACAAACCTGAATTTTCCCCTGCACTCCAGTACTATCCATTCGGCTGGCAACATTTACAGTGTTTCCCCAGATATCATATTGAGGTCTTCTCGCACCAATAACACCTGCCACTACTGGACCTACATTAATGCCTGGAAAAAAAAAAATTATTTTGATAACATTTCACGTAAATGTAGAACAAAATCGATCTTGTTCTAAATTATTTATTAATTTAAAATACTGTTAATGTTATTCTTGTTATGTTAACAAGCATTTGTTGGCTTATTACATTTATTCAACCTACTTCCTATAGTGAGAATTTTCATGATGTAACAAAAAGGGCCCTGAATTTGGAGTAGGAGTATATGAGTAGTAATCCTGGCTGTGCTGCTAATCACTACCTCTCTGACTTTGAACAAATCTCCTCGGTTTAAGTGAGATTGAACCAGGTTGGAGAGTTGGAGTTTTGATCTCTAAGATCCCTGAGATTACCGAATTCTATTAAATTAAGAACAATTAGACGTGTCCAAAAAGGGAAATGGGATGATAGGTAATTCCTTGTTACTGCAGGTATTTGAAATATTTGTCAGGAATTTTGTCGGGGAGGATATTGCACTATGCAGGGATTTGTACTAGATTACCGCTGAGGTATTTTTCAATTCAGGATTCCATTTCTTGTAGTCTCTCTCCACTATTTCAAAAGGCCAAAAACGGTTTTATGACTATAGTATGAATTAAGAATTACATGGTACTCTCACTTCTTTGGCTGCTACCATGTTTAGGAAAAAGAGACATGGCTAAACATACTTTATTTACTTTGGGATCATAGCTTACCAACACGGAGGACAAAGTCGTTGTAAGATTGGTAGTTGATTTCATCAAGGACATCGAACATCTCTATTGCAAAATCGGCTAGTGTGCTCAGATGTGAATAAATTGACTTCTTGGCCTAAGCACAAAACAATCATATTCTTACAATGGATCTTGATATGAGAAAAGTTAATTAGTCAACCATGTAGATATTTTGCTGGTCAGTTAGCAACTTATCTATGAATTACCAATGGGGTTCAGGATTTGTACCCTACAAAGATCTCGCGACAAATAAATGGTTAAGCATAGGGTACTCTGGATCATTGGGCAGCTCACGTGGTTCTCTGGACTAAATTAGATGCTCTCTGGACTTATTCACATCTACAGCTTACAATGGGATTTTATTTCATTTGTGTAGGTAAGGATTCGAAAAGAATCCTTTGTTATACTACATTTTTCACATTTGTTGTGAAGAAAACTCTTTATAAGCCTAAAAGTGCTATGTAAACGTTAATTGTTGTTGCTATTAGAGTAGTAGTATGATATATTGGAAAAAACACTGGATTTGGAGTCAGGAAAACTATGAGTCTTCATTCTTCCTTTGGACCATAGGTAAGTTACTTAACTACCCTGAAACTTAGTTTACTCATCGATAAAATGAGAATAATAATACCTCTTAGTTCTTGCCTTGCCTTACTGTTATGAGGATCAAATGAGATAGTAATACATACGAAATGTTTTGTAAATCTCAAGGCACAATATAAGTATCAGTTGTTATTATTCTTTTACTGGCTCTTTACGTATATATATATATTTTTTTCTTTTTTTCTTTTTTTTCCTCCAGTTTGGACTCATAGTGACAGTTAAAATAAATGTAGGAATGAGTTGAGTCTGTGGGATTCCAAATTGTCACAGAGATACAAACCCATAGTAGCTCTTCTAATTCCTTTGTAGATAGTAAAAACAAACAAAAACCCTATTGCCCCTTCCCAGTGAATGAGACTGAATTTTAGAAAACGTCACCTACCATCATGGAATGACCTTTACTGTTCTTTAGCTGATGACCTGAATCTATGATCTTGGCTTACAAAATAGATTTATTTTTGTTGTTCATTTAATCAAGTCAGCAAGGTAAGTTGTTTGAGTTTGGTGCTTGTGTGTTTGTGTGTGTGTGTGTGTGTGTGCGTATGCGTGCGTGCGAGTGCGTGCTTCAGTGTTAAGTGTTTATGTTCTTTCATAGGGCTAAATGCTTAAGTGTTTTTTGAAGTGGAAATTTAGAGTTGCAATAATATCATTTTTAAAAAATGTAACCTTATTTCAATTAAAATAAGAAACATTGTTATCCAGGATAGCCAAATCCTTAAAATGAAATTATTCTTTTACTGCAAATATTTCTTTTCTTTATTTCTATTAATACTTCGATCTAATCCTCTATGTTCTTTGAGTTTGGCTACAATCTGTGGGACTGTTAGGGGTGAGGCTATGTTGTCCTAGAGAAATATATTTTCTTTGTTGTGTCCCAATAATCTAGAGAATTCCATACATTCTCCTTTTGTTCCACTCATTTTATTTGACCGTCTCTCTATACCCACAGTCAACCCTCCCTGAGGAAATAATGTGGCATAATGAAAATGCGAATATGTTTGTCTACTAAGATGACCTGAATCCAAATGAATGTTTTGGGTTTGAACTTCAGATCTCCTTGAATCACCCCAGCTCTGCCACTTTGTACCTGTGTGAACTTGTATAAGTCATCACCATCATGATGCTTCAGGCACGGCTGGTCTTTGACCTGAACTATTGTTGTGATTGACACCACCTCTATGCACCTTTGTCTCTTTATATTTAAAATAAGAGGATGGACTTGATCTCTAAGGCCCCTTCCATTTCTAAATCCTATGATCTCTTCAGCTTTGCCATTGTAAGGTAAAGGCAGCAGTACAGATTTGTGATTGAGTGCTTTGGAGGGCCACCAACATATTCAGGAGACTTTGTAGGCAGAAAAACGGGCACCAGAATTACCCCTTGAGCCCACGTTTCACTAGGGAACATTCCAGTACTGTAGTCTCAACCTTATCCCTGAGAGCAGATATTCTCGTCTCTTCAAATTTTCTTCTGTCTGTTGCATGTATGTGTTGAGAGCTGGAATGTATGTTGTGTATAAGCTATAGCTTTAGGCAGGGAGTCAGGGATAAAAGTAAATAACACAAAACTTTTTTTGATCTCAGTCACAACAATAGTTCAGGTCAAAGACTGGCCATGCCTGAAGCATCATGATCACAATTTAATTCTGTCTTTCTTAAACCGAGGGAATTAAAAACCCAGCCAATCAGCTAAAGAAATCCAACCTCCAACTTACTATACGCCTGTATTGGTTTTCTGATTTTTGGAAGATATTTTGTATATTTTAAACTTGAAATTATTCAGACTCACTTTCATTCTTCATTTATATGAATGGATATTGCATACATCTATATAGGGTTTGAATCAGTGGTGTGAAAAATTTAGCAGTAGAAGAGAGCTGGACTGGCATTAGACAGGACCTGGGTTTCAATCCTCTTCCTCCCTCCTTCCCATGGGATGTTGGTCAGGTCATTTTATTTCTTTGAGCTTGAGTTTCATCATCAGCAAAATGGAGAAAACAATATCTTTAGTATGACCCTCACAGGCTTGTTTTTTATTTTCTTGGTTTTTTTTTTGTTTGTTTTTATTGGTGAGGCAATTGGGGTTAAGCAACTTGCCCGGGGTCACACAGCTAGTGAGTATCATGTGTCTGAGGCCAGATTTGAACTCAGGTCCTCCTGATTCCAGGGCCAGTGCTCTGTTCACTGTGCTATCTAGCTGCCCCTCCTCACAGGCTTGTTTTAAGGATCAAATGAAATAATATATGTAAAGTACTTTACAAACTGCAGGGTTCTATATAAATGCCAGTTTGAATTTATATAGATATGATTTGCATATGCATATGATTTGCAGAGCTTCTACCTTTTGGCTTGTAATGATTTTGTCAAAGTTTTGATACTTGTACTTTACTCTGTATCAAAACAATTCTTGGGAAATGTCTGCTGGTAAAGTATATTTTTTCCTTTCCACATCCCATTCAGGCAAATGGGTGGGGGGGAACTAGAGGGTATTCTGTTTTTTACTGATTACTAACATTAGTTTTTTAACTTTGGTTGCAGTTAAAGTAGAGGAATTGAGCTAGTTGGATGAATGCTGAATATATTAAAGAAATCAGATGGGTGGCCAAAGAACAGAACTTAGACTGTTGCAATCTACTTGTATTATGTAAACATACACTGAGTCCTCAGCACATCCTGACAAAACTTTCAAACAAGTGTTTTCAATTCTGGACTAACTCACCTGCACTCACTTGCCATTGCGAAATCAAAAGCACTCAAGTCAAACACACTCTAGTAACATCACTACAGTGATCTGATATTGTCCTTTTTTCAGGGTCACAGTTCAAAGGGTAATCAGTTTATTTGCCTGAAAGGATACTGATGCAAAACTCAAGGAATTTGAGGAAACAAATAACAATTCAAGTCTATCAAAGGAAAAATAATGGTTATTATTCATACAGTACCTAGCATTTAAAAAGCGATTTAAGATTTGCAAAGCACTTTACATATATGATCTCATTTGAGCCTTACAACAACCCTGAGGGGTAGATGCTATTATTACCCCCATTTTATTTATGAAGAAACTGAGGCTGAAAGAGGCTAAGTGACTTGCCCAGGGTCACAAAGTTATAGTCTGAAGTGGAATTTGAACTCAGGTCTTCTTGAGTTCAAGTCTAAACTCTGTCCACTGTACCAACTGTCTTCTAAGCCATTGGAAGGAGGGAAGGAAGGAAGGAAGAAAGGAAGGAAAGATAACCAAAATGGAATGATTTGTGATTCATCTGTGTTTTTGTACTATTTCCCTATTATAACATAGCATAACAAAAAAAGAGGGTAGGGAGAACCTTTTATCTAAGCCATATTATCCCCAGAACCTAGTGCCGGACTCTGTACCCAGTTGGTATTTAATGTATGTTAAAATGAATTGATATAAGGAACTATTGATTAGTCTGCTACATGTGACAAGATGATCACCATTTGGGAACACAAGCATATCCAGTCAAAGATCTAGGCCTTCAGGATACCTTGTGGGATCCAAAATGAGAGACCTGCATACATTGCTTGTTAGTAACTTGCATGCTTTCTGGGGCTTACCCTGGTCCCTGTGGTCGGCACCAATCCCACTGCAGCCATATACGTACTTCCAATTGTCTTGATCTTTTCTAGGTCCTTATAAAATTCTTTGTCCATGAGCTTTGTTTAAAACATAAAACTGTTAAATATTACATAACATTTTAGAAAAGATACCACAGTTATCAGTTCTTATGTGCAACAGTATAGCAGATTAAACACTATGAAAATCAAGTTTTAGTAGAAAGGTCTATCAGTCTATGAACCTATGAAGGCTTTAGGGGGATAAAAATGGGCTTGGGAGGTGAACTCAAAAATATGAACATAATGAATATGTTTCTTCTCAAACAGCTGACAGCATCACAGAGGTCTTTCAGAGATTTAGTATTGTAGTTGATATTATGTGTTATTATTGCTGATGTTGTTAGGAGAGGAGATGGAGAAGGGAAGGGTACACGTGTCTTCTCCCCATGTTTCTATGGCTATATTTTTAAAAAGTCTGGGACTAAAAGTGTGTGGATTCACGAAAAGTAAAGGAAAAATCAGGCTATTTCCTGATTCCAGTTTTGAAAAGTATATTATGGGAAAAAAAAGAGTGTTGAATTTGAAAAGGAATCTAAAATTAGAATCTGATGGCTTCTGGGATGGGAGTGATTGGGAAGTGAATACTGATTCTTAAAATTTGACAAGGGAAAACAGTAAAGAGGTTCCACAAAAAGAAGAAAACATTAACATTTCTCTCTCCTCCCCCATCATTAAAAAAATCATATCATTATGGAAATTTCCCTGTGTGCTTCCCACTCTTTCAAAAGTGACTGTTGGGATAAAGCTAAGCAAAGTTCATAAGGTAGTCACAATTTAATTGACAACAGAGAGAGAAAACTAGTTAGGCATTAAGGGAATGGTTAGGAAAGGATCTAGGAGAAAGAAAGGCTCCTGAAATGACAGATTCAGAACTGGAAGGAACCTTACAGGTCATTTCATATAACCCTATTATTTTATAGATGAGAAAACTAAGGCCCAGTGGGATAAGATTTCCTGCTTGAAGTTATGCAATTAAATAGCATAGCTCAGTTTTGAACTCAGGTCTTCTGACTCTAAATTCAGCACTTTTTCATGGCACCACAATAAGAGAGATAGAATAACCTCAGCTCGATCAAATGCAGGTTGGTTAGTACTGCCAAAATTAAATTCATCGTAAGGAAGCACCATTTGTGATACTAAAAGTCTGAGAAAAGGCACTATCCTCACCGCTCAGAGAGTATGGTGTGGTGGAAAGGCTCAAGGGCTTATAAACTAGCTCTCCTGCTTACTATGTCTTTTACCTCAGAAAAATCACCTCCCATCTCTAAGTTCAGTTTTCTCATCTTTAAAATGAAGAATTTGGACTACATGAGCCCCTCTCTTCTGGTTCTAGTTCCTGTATCCGAATGAATTAGAAAAAACTAGACCATTTCGAAGAGGAGTGTTTCGTTCACAAAGAAAGACTTCTTTTTGAGACTAATACGCTGGCTGACTAGGTAACTACTTAACCCTGCATTTCCTCCCCATGCTTTTGAGTTTTCTTTCCAATTTCATCAATCAAAACCTGGGTATGTGGTTGGATTAAATGCAGGATTTAACATGGAGCTACACAGTCAATTGAGAAAGTGATTCAGCACATTACTACGGACATCTAGACCCCCTAACAAAACTTATTCCATGGAATCAGTAATAACTAAATAATTGAAAATGGAGACATTACCTCATCAAAATCAGCAATAATTTCATTTAAGAGGCGCAAACACTCCACTCCCATGTTATTGCCATCCAGTTCGATGTAGAAGTCATTGAAATTTGGGATGGAAGCAAACATCACGCCCACTTGTGAATAGGACTGGTAATAAAGGTCCTGTAATTTTAGAATCATGATTTGGCTTACATCACAAACAAGTGGGCATCACAATAAGCAGCTTGTTATTATTGGGGAGATGATGAGGACACAAAGGCATGGCTTCTATAAGGATGGCTGTACCATTGTGTGTGCATGTATATTATGTGTGTGTGTTTATGTATATGGCCGTGCTGTTGGATTTAGTACTAGCATGTAAAAATACACAAAGCTCCAACAATTGAAATGCGAAATCAGGACTTAATAGGCACCTTTTTGTTCCAACTTGTCAATCTAGTAGTCTCTTAAAATAATCACAGTATTGATTCAGAAACACTTAACTTCTAAAATGATATGTTTCTTTGGCTCACTTCCTTTATTACCCCTGTATTGCCTTCTATCATTTACCCCCTTGTCAGAGCACTGGAAGTAGACCACTCAAATTTAAAGGTCCTGATCAAATTGCCCTTCCATGGCCAGCATTAGTCATGGGAAAGTAAGAAATGGTGTAATTTAGCAAATATCTAAGGTATAGTGAGAAGTGAATGTGTGTTTGCTGAATGAATCCTTTGTTTCCTTGGGGGTTCCGCTCAGGTGTAACCTCCTACAGGAAGCCTTTCTGGATGTTTCCGGGTGTAACTGTTCTCGCCTTCATGTTGCCCTCTTTTTATCCAAATAAATGGGGTATACTCCCATGAAGTCTGTAAGCTCTCGGAGGGCAGGGGCTGTTCTTTTGCTTTTGCCCTTGTATTCCTACCACTTAGCACAACACTTTACTCATAGCAGGTGCTTTATAAAAATACGCTTTCTTGCATTGTATTTAACATCTGTAAATAAACATACATCATTGGAAGTATGTAATATACATAAAAACTTGTTATAAAAATTAAACAATTCCATAGCTAGATTTTTTAAAGGCAGAAACCCCATGTTAGAGAGAAAGCAATGCAACATTTTAAAGTTTTTTTTCCCAAAATTTATTTTTAAATCTATGATTTTTTTTTGGAGGGAATCAGGGTTAAGTGACTCACACAACTACGTGTCTGAGGCCAGATTTGAACTGAGGTCCTCCTGATGCCAGGGTTGGTGCTCTATCCACTGTACCACCTAGCTGCCTCTAAATCTGTGATTTCTAAAAAAACAAATTCTGTCTTTTAATAGATTTATGTGTCTGTCTTAATCAATGCTAATTTCCCATCCCCAAACCACAAATGAGGAGATGATCAGGGTTGTTGTAAGGGTCAAATGTGAAGGAGACTTGTAAAATGCATGAATCCATTAAAACATAAGCTGCATGGACCTATGTTGCCTGGATCATCTGCATTATAATTTTTTGATAGATATCCAACCAAGTTCTCATTTCTTACCATGTTCCTGGGATTGGACATGAGAAAGTGTTGTGCAACATGGGCTGGCAAAAGGTTGAAGAGAATCCTCTTGTTGTCCAGTTTAACTCTCTCCATATCATCTCGCTCCTCTTCTGCCTGCGTTAGGGAAAACATTGTGATATTTCTCATTTTTGTGCATTCAATGCATTTTTTTTCAGGCCCAGTATTTCTGAATAGTGTATCAACATTCAGCAACTATTGGCAGAATGACTGTGCCAATTAACACAAATTCTTGGGCAAATTTTGTGCTTGTTTATACTAAACAGTAGAAAAAGGGCTTGAACGAGAGTTTGAACACCTACCATTAAATCTTTTCACCTTGGGCAAGTTACTTACTCTATGCCTTAGTCATTTCATCTGTAAAATGTGGATAACAATACTTGACAACTTCCTGCACAGGGATGTTGTAACGAAAGTGTTTTGTTTTGATTTGGTTTTATTGTCCCCCTCCTTAAAGTTTTGGGTGCTATAGAAAGGTGACTTGATTACCATCTATTCTTATTATACAGCTATGTCTTATGTAAAAATGTGAAAATTTTAAAACACAGAAGTTACTTGAAAAAGAAGCATCTTTTAAAATAAGTGTATCCCCTTATTTTTTAAATGTCAGCTTACAGATCATTAACTAGAGAGGCTAGAGGACTGATGGTGCTAATGGATAAGGTACCATTTATCAACCATCACTGAAAAATAAAGATGAATGCCATGTTTAGAAAAATGTAGTTGGGTTTCTGAATATTTACATAAATCTTTTCGGGGACATGTTTATTACACAAAATGAGTAAAACTCATTACTTTATCAAGTAGTGCAAGGGAAAGCTAGATGGATTCAGAGTCACTGGGCCCTCACTCAAATACCAGCTTTATCACTTTCTTCACATCTTTGGCCAAGTCACATAAATCCCCTGAGCCTCAGTTTACTCTTCTATAAGATAGTAAAACTTATAATGACATGAATCTCTCATAAGACTGATTAAAAAATGCCATGGATTTCTAATTACTATATATACATATATTATTATTATTATTACTACTAGTAGTAATATTAGTAATGGTTATTTTAAAAATATATCAAGTTGTTATTACTGACCTACAAATGCCAAAAACAATTGGATGAAAAGTTCACTTTGTTAGACACATTAGCTGTTAGAACAAGCTGGCTTGGTTTAGGGAATATACTGAGAAATGTAAAAATATGCAAGCAAAAATTCCTAGAAGGCCTCCAGCAAACTGAGTAGCTCCTTTGTGAATAATCTATGGGAGTTCATGAATAATAATCACATGTCATGGCAAGTCAAGAATAGGTTGCGACTGGCACTAATGGAGAGCACAACCATATCAATGGGATCAGATATCCACTGGCGTACTATAACCTATACCATGCAGGAATTATGCTTGGCACTTCATCTATATAAGGTACACAATAATTTTTGGATTCTTATTAGGGTTCCAATATGCTGACATTAAGAATCTGCATTTAGCACACACAATGCTATATGTATATATTAAATACTGCATGTGAAAAAAATTAATTTACCAGTGAAGTATGAACTCCAAATTATACGATATATTCTAAGGTAGCTTTCACTAAAATCTTTCCCCAATGTCTCATATGAGGGTAAAAATGATCGTGATTCCTTAAAATCTATGATAATGAAAAACAATCTCCTAATGGCAAATTAGTGATGTTTGATTTATCTATCTATCACCTAAGGACCAGTTCAGCTAAATGTGGAGCAGTTCACTATCAGCTTGACCACAGGGTGATGCATTTTTTACCTACCACAACTCTTGCAGACTATCTACCAAACTACAGACAGGTCAGGATCTGCATTGGTTGGGGAAGTAACCTGGAAAGTGTCCAGAGGAAGGCAGGAAGAATTGTGAAGGGTCTTTAATCCATTTCATATTAGGACTGTGTGAACTGGAGACCTTTAGCCAAGTGAAGATAAGACTTAGTAGGGGAAATAATATCTGTCTTCAAGCATTTGAGGGGATGTCAGGTAGAAAAAGGATTAGCCACAGCTTCAGAGACAAATTAAGACTTTACATAAGGGGAAAACTCCTCTGTTGTGAATAACATTCAAAAGTATGGTGGTTGCTTTGACAGAAAATGAGTTACCCTTCCCCAGATGTCTTGAAGCAAAGTATGGACGACTACTTATCAGATGGGTTATAGAAGAGATTTTTCTCCCTTATGGGCTGGACTGGATGGCCACATCCCTTTCAACTCTGAAATTTTGTGATTCTGTGATTCTGAGTACCCATGCCAATAAAACCATAGATCTTTGAAGCACCAAAGAGATTAAATAAAGTATGGCTTGATTATGTTCCCATTAGGATAGAAGAATTTTGTTTTCATTCAGTCACAGTGAATGAGTCATGACATTGTAGACATTAACTGGCCTTTCTCTAGCATTGACATAAAGTGCCCAAGCTTTCCTGATATTAAAACACTGCAACATCTTACTCTTTTAGAAATTATAGCTATCCTCAACATTCAAAATGTAAACCTCAAATGAAATCCCCTTTTTTTGTCCCATCTGTAGTTCCATTGTAGTACTTTTTAAAAAATCAAAACCTCAGGTTTCACTGGACGTATTTGTTAAAAATCAGTGACACGGCACATATCTCAAACTCATAATGGTAAGGGATGCCTCACTCGTTAGTGGGAATGACTATACTTCAACAGATCTTAATAAAATGTCATCAAGCCAATAGAACGTTTCTTATCTAATCAACTGTATACGACTGAGGTCAGTGCCAGTGCCAGAAAACAGACTACTTTCAATGAAAACTATCATTCTAAATGAACTTATATCATTACCAACATCTTTACCTATGCTTAAAAAAAGAAAGAAAAAATATGGCTTCAGGCAGTTCTGTGCCAAATATAATGAAAGACTGAATAAGAAAGACATGGAACATCTGGCAGAAAAATTGCCGTGAAGTCCTCTTCAGTACTTAAAAACAATGTAATCAGGCAACTTATTTAACTGTAATATTGATTCTTGGCAAAAATTTTTTGAAAAAGAAAGAAAATACATTGAGGGGAATTCTGCTTTCTTTAGAGAGGGTAACTATATGTCTTATTGTCATTACTATCAGGAAGAAAGGAAGGAATCTGCTACAATTTTGAAATGTGTCCTGTGTGCATTGAAATGGTATGCCTTTCAATATGCACTCAGTGATATGAGCCAGCTCTAATTCTCTGTCTTCCTACATTTTCTCCACTGGACTGTATGTACCTGGCGAAGGTTACCTTGGTGACATACAATACATATGTTTCTAAATATAACACTCTTTTTCTAGTTTCAAAGGCTATAGCTTGCTCTAGCTGTCACAATTCCCAATGCTTCAGTGTCACCTGATATTTTTCTGCTGAAATTACATGTCAGAATAGTCTATACACTCAAAAAAGTATATAATTGGCTGGAGGGGTCCAATTATATAAGCAAGATACAGAAATGATGATTCCTTTCCCTGCTCCCTTTCTCCCAATCACAGAATTATGGGACCTCAGTTTCTTATCTGCAAAATGAGGTTGTTGGACTAGATGACCCTAAGAGACCATAAGTTTCTTTGTTGCTTTAAATCTACAAAAGTCATCATCCCAAGATTTAATTGCTTAAGAAAAAACATATAGTTTTTATTTATGATATTTCTGTGATAGACGATTGCTACATGCCAGGAGCAGTTCATAAAGTTTTGGTTCCATATAGCAGCAAAAATATTTTTTTTTTCTTTCCTAGGAAATAGCCCTTGTTTCAGAATCACATAGAGGCTAATATTTTGGAAGTATGCAAGCCATTAAATATTCATTATCCTTTGACTCAGAGATTTCATTTTAAAACATAGCCCAAGGTGATCAATGACAAAATGAGAGGCTCCACATACACCAAAATATTTGGACTACTTTTTGTGGTGGCAAAGAACTGGAAATAAAATTGATGTCCTTCCTGGGGAATGACTAACCAAAGCGTGGCACATAAACATAATGGAATATTATTGTGCTATAAGAATATGATGAATACAGAAAAGTGTGGAAAAATATACATACACTGATGCAAAGAGAAGTAAATAGAGCCAGAAAGTGCAATGCACAATGACTACAATTCTGTAAATGGCAAGAACAACAAATGCAAAACAATTTTTAAAAATTAATGTTGCAAAACAATAAGGGTTATGTTTGATCCCCAAAAAGAGAAATAAGAAGACATGGGTTGCCCCTCTCTCCACCTCTTCCCCATTTCCTTTGTAGAAATAGGTTTGGTGGATGTAGAACATTACATAGAATGTCATTTAAAAAAATTGATTGGTTTTCCTGATTTTCTTTTTGGTCTTGTCTTCTTTAAAAAAAAAATATGAGTTGGTCTTTTGAGAGGAGAGAGGGAAGAGATATGGGAGAAAATAAGGGCTATGTTAAAAAAAAACAAAAGATACCAATAAAATATCTTCAAAAATAATGTTACTGATCATTCAAGGGGACAGTAATAATATAGAAAAGCCAGTTGTGTTTTAGTGGAAAGTGCTAGACTTGGACCTAAAAGATAAGACTTTCTTTCAGATCCAACCCTGTCATTTTCTGCCAGTGTTATTACAGACAAATAACATAACATTTCTAAGCATCAGTTTCTTCATCTGTAAAATACGAACATTATTTTACACCATTAGGTTGATTCTGATCAAAAGCAAAGAGTATACCAAGTGATTTATAACTACAAAACCCTAAATAAATGTCCATCATCATCATTAGCATCAGCACCATTGCTGGCATTTTAAATTGTTTAAACAGAACTTGGGCTGGGTTGTTTCTATCACTTACCCTTCCTGATTCCTAGGCTAATGCTCTTACCATGACACCATGCAAGAAGAACTGCAAATTTATTACATCTCTGACTCTACTTCCTGCCCCCACAAAAGGTAAATGCTGCTAAAAAAATGATTGCTATTAAAATTTACCAGTGCCTAGTCACAGATAGAATGCCTCTTTTTCTGTCTTCCTTTTGTTTAAGGGCATGCATTTTAAAAAAAATTTTATTTTTTTAAAAAATGAAATAAAACAAGCATTTCCATAACATAGTAGAATAATAAAAAATGATTGCACATGCAACTGCAAGTCTATTTTGTACAACCAGCTATTCTTTTTAAATATATAGTAAATTTATCATGTAAAGTTCCTTTCTTTTCTTCTCTCTCCCCCTGCCTTAGAGATAGTTACCATTAGACACAAATATGTAATTATACAGAAAATCATCCTATACATATGTCTATTTATCAATTCTTTCACTGGATACAAGGGCATACATTTCTTAGACAGTCTAAGATGGGAAATCAACATGTGTCCTTAAAACAATGTCAAATAAATGATGAAATTCAGAATAAACAGTTAACACTGAATCATGTTCAAGTTATCCTTAAATATTTGAAGTTATGTCACTGGGAAAAAGGATTAGATGTGTTTTGCTGGATCCTTCAAAAGAGATCTAGAAGCAACAGTTATAAGGTGCAAAGAGGCAAATTCAAGTTTGATGTCAAGAAAAGATTCTTAATAATTGAAGCTCTCCAAAAGGGGAATGTGCTGCCTCAGAAGGAAGTGGGAATTCCCTCACTGAGAGTTTTCAACCAAAAGATGGATCACCACTTGTCAGATGTGTTGGAAAAAAGATTTTGTGTAGGTTTGGGTTGGATTAAGTGGACACTGAAGGTCCTTCCAATTCACACCTTACATGAATTGGTGAAGATCCCATGATTGTGTTACATATGGTCACCTTATGGGTCCCAATTCAAAACCCCAACTTGATTGCTGCATCACCTTTCAACTTTTGAGAAATCTGGAAACCATGTGACAAATTAACAATCTCATGGCTCACCATTCTTTCTGAACTAACCATCTTTTAGAAGGATGTCATTTCTTAAGGAAGTACTGTGATACTTTTAAAAATCCAATACTGGGGGCAGCTGGATGGCACAGTGGATAGAACACCAGTCCTGGAGTCAGGAGGACCTGAGTTCAAATTCAG
The DNA here is from genome assembly GCF_900497805.2 of Vombatus ursinus. Taxonomy (NCBI): domain Eukaryota; kingdom Metazoa; phylum Chordata; class Mammalia; order Diprotodontia; family Vombatidae; genus Vombatus; species Vombatus ursinus. The sequence continues at coordinate 17,171,033 of NW_020954598.1, forward strand.
CCTCAGACACTTACTAGCTGTGTGACCCTGGGCAAGTCACTTAACCCTGATTGCCTCCAAAAAAAAAAAAAAGAAAAGAAAAAAAATACAATACTGGCTTCCTAAAATGGGTCATTTCAACACTCAAGTCTGTTTGTAAATTGCCTCCACTATAGAATGAAATAGATTCTAAATTCATATTAGAAACATATTGCTTCTATCTACTGTTTACCTGGGAGAAGGGAAATAGGACCTCTCTACAGATATCTGTAGAATTCAGTTTGTTACTTATTAGAGAGCCCTCAATAACCATGATGAATATGCAGTGATTCCACAAGGCTGAAGCTCAATGTTTATCCATTGACACTAAACATCCACTTAAATGAAGCAGGTTTGACAGTGAAATAAAAAGGAACCCTTGAAACTAAAAGTGAGAAGTGGTGTGGAGTGCTCTCATAATAGACCTGAGTAAACACCAATGGTTGTTATTTGAGTTTCACAGATTCTATGTCTCTAAATGATCATAAACTACAAAGAAAATTAACCGTCAGAATGTCCAAATAGCCCATTGAGAGTGAGAGAAAGAGACAGAGCTAGAAGAATAGGAAGAAAATAGAACAAAATGTGAAGAAGGGAGAAGGAACTTTATAAAGATGGACAATGATTACATCAGATAGAAGTCATTCATTCATTCATTCATCAATGCATTTGTTCACTCAGTAAACCATTTATTAAACACCCACTACATGCACAGTACTGTGATAGATGCTGGGGGAATAATTAAAATGTAATCACTCACCTTTTGGCCTAATAGTAGAGACATGATAGAAACACAAATATATAATCTACAGAATATTCACGATAACTATTGCACTCTTGAATCCATATTCCTGTTGTCGTAGATGGAAGTCTGGACTTGGAGTCAAGAAGGACTGGGTTTGAATCTTGCTTATGATATTTACTAGCTGTGTCACCATAGGCAAGTTATTTAAGCTCTTTGTGTCTCCATTTTCCCATTTCTAAAATGGTGAGAATAGCTATAGTACTTACATCACAGGGTTGTCCTGAGACTTTAATCTATACCACATGCTTTACAGATTTTAAAGTGTGAAATGAATGCTTTTATCATCATCATCATCATCAGGCCAACAGATTATCTTCCTAATTAGTATTATAGGATTTATAGGAAGGGAGAATGGACATCATCTAGCTTGATCCCCTCATTTTACAAATAAGGAAACTGAGGTTCACTGAGATAAAATAACTTACTAAAGATCATGATCATACTTAAGTTACAGGGGTCAGGATGTAAGTGTATGTTTCTTGAACAGTGGATTTCACTTGTTACTATGGCACACTATGGCACAATTAAGCTTTAGAATATAATGAAATTTAAGTTATAATGTTTGTGTTTTTTTTTAATTGAATAATCAACTATTTAATCAACTTGGTGCTGGTCTATTCCACTTAGCAATTTTGCCTATGAATGGGTGATTCTATGAAACCTCCAAGATATATGTGAAAAGAAGCTTAAGGTATAATAAAACTGTACCTTTACCAGTAAATTTTTAACCACAAGAGGGCAGGGGAACCACAAATAAGATCTATATGAATACAAACAACAATTGAAATAAGCCTTTTTCCTGACATTTGGCTCGGAAAGTACTATTGGCAATTGAGTGTATTTTCTAAAGGGGATTTCTAAGGAAACTATGCAATAAGATACTTTTATCTTTTTTTCTCCCTCATCAAGAAAGGGCATGATTTAGGAATAGAGATTTGTCAGAGAAATGAACTCACTAGCAAAGTCTTTGAGCTAAACCGAAGAGGCTTAAAGTACTGCCCTGAGTAGCTCAATTGTCTGCTTACAGATAAAATTTCCAAGTTTTCAGTCATATAAAAGACTTTTAAATTTATTTATTTCCCCCCGTCACACACCAATGGATTTACAGTCTTAGTGATGTGGGCATGCTCTCTAATTGTGTTGACTGAAACATATCAATGAATGTCTGCCCTCCTGTCTACTCAACTCCCTGAAATTTACCAAAGGGTAGTCACTCAGCATTGATTGAGCCTTCCTGGCTTTTTCTGGACATCATAAGGATACCAATGAAGTATGCTCTTGCACTGTGCCCATCTTCTTTTCTATTCTTCTGTTTCTTTGATAACCTTACGCCCATCACTTTTCTATTGTAATTCCCTATTTTACAGTGCATTGTAGCCGACTCAAACCTACCCCATAGCTCTCTCCTGCCCTTTAATTGACGTTAATTTCAATTTCATACTATATTTCAGTTTTAGACTATTTTTTTAAATCTGAGAATTGGACATTCTATGGAGATATCAATTTGTTTCGTGAGACAATAAGAAGCAATTTTGATTCTGAACATTAAACAGAAACTGAGTTTAAGAGATAGAAAAGGTTTGGGGACCGAGGAGATCTACCTATTTGCCTGGATTGGATACTTTTTATTTTTTTCTTACTCTTAGCTTCAGGACTTTTCATAACAGTATTTATAGATTGTGAGATTGTACAATGGTAGAGTTGATGGGGACCTTAGAGTTCATCTAGCATCATCTCACTTTGCTAAGGAGGAAACTCATAACTGAGGCTTCAAGAGGATGTGACTACCCTAAGGTCACACAGTACCATATCTGGAACATAAACCCAGGTCATCCAAATCCCATGTTATTTCCACAATACCACACTGCCTCTTAAAAAGAATAAATTTATAACCTTGATAATATTTTTTTCTGAAGTAAAAATATGGCGATACAACCTGACAGAAGATATTCATTTTATAAAGCCTCATGATGAGTAAATTTTATATTCTTTAAATCAGGCCTGTGTCAGATTTGTTATTTATTATGAAGGAAATATCACCCCTTATATTGTTATCTAAGAATGTCCATCTACCACCAGAGAAAAAGGATTGATGAGGATTAACCATATGTATAAATTTTCAAAGTCAAGCACTGTTCCATGACACACAAGTTACCATCCAGTCATACATGCTGTGTTTCAACCAGGGAACATCAATGAAAATTCTGTCAGAGGTGTGCAGTAGCCAGCTCTAACCTGCTCCTCAGAACCAATTTTCAGTTTCAGCATTTATACCTCAGAAATTAGTAAACTACAAATCATGGATTGATTGATTTATTTATTTTTTTTGTTGTACAGGTTTTTCAAAGTGTTAATAATGCAGATTAAACTTAAAAGATTGTGTGCATCTGCTGGTGGAGTCGTAAACTGATCCAACCATTCTGGAATAATTTGGAGCTGAAATAATTTATAGCCCTTTGGCTATAAAACTGTGCTTATCCTTTGACCTCGTAAGACCACCACTAGGTCTTTATCCCAAAGAGATAAAAGGGGGGAGAACCTATTTGTACAGAAATATTTATAGCAGTTCTTTTTGTAGTGGCTGACAATTGGAAATTGAGAGGATATTCATCAGTTGGGGAATGGCTAAACAAGTTGTATATGATTGTGGTGGAATATTATTGTGCTACAAGAAATGACAAGCAGGATGGTTTCAGAAAAACCTGGAAAGACTTATATGAACTGATGAAAAGTGAAGTGAGCAGAATCAGAAGAACATCATACACAGTAACAGCAATATTGTATGATGAAGAACTCTAAATGACTTACCTATTCTCAGCAATACAATGATCCCAGATAATCTCAAAGGACTTCTGATGAAACATGCTATCTGCCTCCAGAGAAAGAACTGATACTGTCTGAATACAGACTGAAGAATGCTGCTTTTCTCTTTCTTCTTTCCTTCCTTCCTTTTTTTTTTTTTGGCTAGGCAATGGGTTTAAGTTACTTGCCCAGGGTCACACAGCTAGTGTCAAGTGTCTGAGGTCAGATTTGAACTCAGGTCCTCCTGAATTCAGGGCCAGTGCTCTATCCTATGCGCCACCTAGCTGCCCCTCCTTTCTTTCTTTTCAAGTCTTCTTTCACAAAATGATTAATATGAAAATGTTTTACATGATTGCATATGTATCAATTATATCAGATGGTTCACCATCTCAGAAAGGGAGAAGAAACGGAGGGAGGAAGGGATAGAATTTGGAACTCAAAACTTTCAAAAAAAGGGTTAAAAATTGTTTTAACATATAATTGGGGGAAAATAAAATATTATATAAAAATTGTGTGTATGCATTTTTTCCAGAGAGCCTGGTTGTTAAACATTTGCCATGACACCCCTGATCCTCATCATCCCATTATTTCCAAGAAGAAAGCTTATAGCCACAGAACATTGGTGATGGAGTGGACCATAGAGATCATCTAGTGACCAGACTCTTCATTTTATACATAATAGAATGAAGGCCTTTACACTGTAAGGGATACTGAGGATATGTCAGAGTCAGGATTAGAATCCTTGTCTTTTGATTCATGTTATGATGTTTTCCTAATGTACCATGCCAACACTTTCTTCCTACATGATGTGAATTGAAAGCAGTTTAGCTAGTCCTTACAACATTTTTTTCTCCTCGTACACTCACACAAACCTTTCCCCTCCAGAACAGCTATGATATTGGTTGGAAATCCTATCAGTGAGGATTAGTTCTGTTTGAAAACTTTTTTAGTTTTTAGGAGGCTCCTATTAAAAGGTAATTCTCCTTAGGAATGTAATGCCTCAAACTGATAAATCCAGCTAATAAATGTGGGATAGAAGCAGTACCTGAAAGAGTAGAGAGCCAAAAACAAACTGCCTGCTTCACAATTTTACCTAAGGATTTGGTTCTCATCAAGAAGGTATAAATAGTATTCTAAACATTAGGACATCCTAGATAAAGAAATGAAGGAATAGGCTTCATACTTATTAAATCTGCAGGTGGCAAGAAGTTGGGATGTGTAACCTAAGATAGCAGCCTCCAAAGACCTGTTACTAGGCTAGGGAAGTAACTTATTTGTATGTCATGGACATCCTTTGTCAGTCTGGTGAAACCTATGAACCCCTTCTAAGAAATATGTTTTTAAACACACAGGATTACAAAGTAAAATAATCATATTGAAATATGTGTATCAAAATATTAAAGAGACAAGTTCACAGATCTCCAGTACAGAATTCCTGGGCTAGACCAATGGCTGAAATTGAAGATAAAATTTTACACACATAAATGTAAAGTCCTACATGTGAGTCCAAAAAATCAATGGTTTACAGAATAGAGTCTATAGAACTAGACAAGAATATGAAATCAATTTAGAGTTAATAGACTAAAAACTCAAGCTAATCCAAAAATATGATATGAGATTTTAAAAATGAATGTAATCTTAGGTTTCTTTAAAAGAAATATAGAATCCAAAGCAAAGAAGTGATAGTTCTGTTGTATTTTATCCTAGTCAGAAAGGAGAGGAATCATAGATGATAAGAATGCATGGAGGGCTCGTGATAATAATAATGGTTTTTGTTATTATAAAAGCAAGTTTTTATATAGTGCTTTAAGATTTGCAAAGTGCTTTGCATATTTTAAATTATTTGGAATCTGTCCTAGTGAAGTCACAGGGAGGCAAAAACTAAAGAGATCAAATGAGAAAGCTTACAAAGTTGAAAGCATCAAAGAATCAATGTGGTAGCGATCAGTAGAGGGTGCAGGGTGATCTGTACCATGTTTACCCTGCTGAAGTGGTCTGTGGACTGATTTACAAAGACCTCACACTGGATTACCACTCAGGCAGAGTGAGAAACCAGTGAAACATGCATTTAGGGTTCCTCTCCCTGATTCTGAACTTCTCCCCTACCAACACCTGGGGCTCTCATGCTACCTCCAAAGCCCCTTCCAGACACTCAAATAGAAAATCAACAAACATTTATTATGCACCTACTATGTGCCAGGTGCTAGCAGGACTTGGCATTAACCAGGACTTGGCCATGAAAGACTCATGCACCCTATTCCTGCCTCTACTGAAATAGATTTTTCAGTGTAATATAGTTGTGAGACTTTTTTAGGGGGGGTAGAATAATACCTTTATTTTAATAAGTTTAATTATAGACAGTGAAATAACTTGAGTAGGGAAGGGAGAGGAAAGGAGGGCTCTGGGTGAGTCTGCCCTCAGTCCCTCCCTGGGGAATCTGGGAGACTAAGAGTCCTTGGCAGACTGAGACGAGCGGATCCCTAACCACCAGCCCAACATGGAACCTTTTGCATTGGTGTGGCAGGGAAGGAACAACCATGCTAACAAAAAGGGTGTAACAGTACCCCTGGCCTTGCTCTTTTTCCCTCCTCCAGCTCTCACTTCTTCCTCATAGAATGCTTTGGGGCAGTAAGCCACTTAAAGCTTCAGCACACAAATGCCATCATTCTAGGGGTAAGGATACCATGAACCAAAACATGAAAATAAATAGAAAGCTTTCATAGTAAAGGCTAGTGGAACAGGGCTGCTCCCCAAATTTGGAGCCAGGATGACTTTTATATCCTGGAATAGGAGTTAGGGACTGTGCTGTTGGGAAAGCTCTTGGGGTGAGGGAAAGATAAGCTTAGGCCCCTTGCTTGCCCCCTTTACATCATTCCCAAATACAGGAATGTTTTACAATAACTTGCAGAGGTGTGCTGGAAGGAGCTCTTATCAGCTTTCTAGAGATCCATTTTCAGTGGTAACATTCACACTTCAGAAATCTACAAATGCTATGAATCAGTGATTTATTTATTATTGTCTTGATTTTCTAGATTTGAGAAAGTAAAGGAGAAAATGTTAATCATACAAATTAAACTTAAAAGTGTGTCAAGAATACATTTAGAATGCTGGGCCTGGAATCAGGAAGAACTGAATTCAAATCCAGCCTCAGACATTTATGAGCTGTGTGACCCTGGGCAAGTCACTTAACTTGTTTGATCAGTTTTCTCAAATGTAAAATGGTGACAATAATAACTACCTCATAGGGTTGTGAGAATCAAATGAGATAATAATTGCAAAGCACTCAGCACAGTGCCTGGTACATTGTAAGTGCTATATAAATGTTAGCTATTGTTATCTATTATTATCATCATTTGTTTTTATAACTGGTTGCTAAACATTTACCAGAATGCCTCTGTGTATTGGTCACAGCTCTGACATTGGGATAAAGTATTTCTGTGAACCGGGGAAACTGAGGCTGCAGGTCTGAGCTGAGAGGCAGATTTGAGGCTTTATTGCCTATCTGGTCACAAAGGCTGGACATAGAGTGAGGAAGTCTGGGTCCAAACCACATCTCTGAAACTCACTAGCTAGATGACCATGGAAATTTGACCACTTGTCTGGGCCCCAGTTCCTTCATTATATATCGCAAAAAGGAAAGCTAAAGCATTTTATAAGTCTTAAATATTCTGCAAACAAGAATTCCTATATGGCCACTATCATTTATTTTATGCTGACACTTCTGAGATCCATCTTTGAGGATGATGTATGATACTAAAGGATCCTCAACCAATGAATTGTGATTGGCAGGTAATCAGTCACATCAGTCATGACCCCAACAGTCCTGATAGGGTCTCTCCCTCCACCAACCTTCAACTTGTGCTTATGGGGAAAGGGACATCTCCATGGAGGTACCACTGCAGTGACTTCCCCAAGTTCAATCAAGTTGATGAAAAGGGAAGGGATGAAAGGCCCCTAAACTTCCTGCTATCAAGGGGTCAGTTCTTTTGACTCCAAGTTCAGTGCTCTTTCTACTTCACCCATCTGGTTCAAGAGATTCCCCATTAATAGGGCTTCAGGACAAGCTTTTTACAATGGCATTTTTTCCCTAAAGAAAGCTATAGAGCTTTGGCTTGTTGACCTTCAAGGCCCAGCATAGCTCCATCTACTCAAACTGACCTTGTTGTTAGGGCAGCGTTTTTCAATTAACTGGTTACAGCTCATTTATTTACTTTCCAAATATATTGATAATTGCTATATTTTGTTCCTGACATATGGTTTCAGTTTTCTTTCCTTTAGGGAGGAAGGAAGAGTTTTTATTCAGAAATGTTTTAGTGTTTCCAATTACTTGGAAGTTTTTTTTTTCTTGACTTTTGATTCATTACAAAGGAAGGGAAAAAATCAAAATGAATTATTTGATTTTCTCCCCAAATAGAAACTTTAGTATCCTACCATCCTGGAAAGTTCTTTTGTTTTTGTTTTTGTTTTTCTATTAAGTGCTTATATCTTCCTGGCCAAGAAATCAAAGTAGCTAAGTAAACACTTTCGATATTTATTTTATCTCCAGGTTCATTGTACTCAAGTTTAAACAGTCCCCTAGGAGTTCTGTTATTTGCTGCAATGATGTCACAACAGTGGCTGGATTAGCCAAGATAACAGAACTGAGGGTTAATGAACCCTTGTGTAAATAAGATCAAAATATAGTGAAGCTCTCAATTTGGATTTGTTTTTTTTTTCTTTTTGTTTTTTAGCTTTTTAGTCCATCATACTAAGTCCAAAGATGTTGAAATATACATTCATAGGAGAGGTAAATGGATTTCAATGTGAGGATAAAGTTATCTTTTGAAAAGGGTTTATGGAGGCAGCTAGGTGCCGCAGTGGGTGGAGCACTGGAGTCAGGAGGACCTAAGTTCATATCCAGTCTTAAGCACTGTGTGACCCTGGGCAAGTCACTTAACCCTGATTGTCCTCCCCACCAAAAAAAAAAAAAGTTTACTGTCTACAGGGAAATGAGCAAAGAACAAATGAGAATAAAAAGACTTGGGTACAGTTCTTGACTCTGCCAAGTACTAGCTGTGTGAAGGGTCAAGTTACCTCTCTGACTCTTAGTGTTCTCATCTTAGTGAGAGAGCAGTGTGACCCAAAGGATAGTGAACTGGATTTGGAGACAGGGAGACCTGAATTCAAGTTCCACTTTTGACACATACTGGCTGTGTGACCGTGGGCAAGTCACTTAACTATTCTAAGTTTCTGAGGAGGCGCCAGCCTCATTGGTAGAAAGAATTTCCATAGTTGGGTCTTTCCTATACAAAAGAAATCACAGGTCCAGTACCATCCTATCCCTAACCTAATATATTGCTTGAACTAATGACTTCACAGTATTGTTGTGGTGATCAAATAAAATATAGTATAGATTTTCTACCACCAGCTTTGCTTGGCTTCTACTCCATGGAAAATATCATGTCTCCCCCAGGATAAACCGATCACCTGAAATCTCATCCTCATGCAGATTGACTCAGTTTTTGATATTCAACACCGTCTGAACTGTCTCTGTTGCCTCTTCTCTCTGATTAGAGGCTGGAGAGTGGAATCCCAATGCCTTCCATTGCAGAGAACTCAAAACTTTGCTGAAAAATTAGTGGCTGTGCTTGATTTCCATTCCACAGAACATCATGCCCCCATGAAAGGTACCCCTGGTGGCCCTCCTTTCTCTCTCTCCACTCCACTTTTCTGCTTCCTTTTATGTGTTGTCTTTCACCATTAGATTGTAAGCTCCTTGAGGGCAGGGACTCTCTTTTTTCTAATTTGAATTCCAAGCATGAAGCGTAATATCTGGCCAATAGTGATCATTTCATAAATATTAATGAACTGAGTATAGTGCAGAAAGCTCTTTGTAAACTCTGAAGCACTATGGAGGTACCAGGCCAGCTATTATTGGCTGTTGTTCCTAGTATAAAACCATCCTGTGCAACTTTCTGGAAACAATCATTCTCTGAGTCAAGAATCTGATGAAAATCTGGTATGATGGAATGTAGTCCTGGGCTAACTTGAGACTTTTAGAAGCACAGAATAGTAGGGATAATTTTGTAAGAGGGTGTCATTACCTATGACACCTACAATGGGATAGCCAAAAAAGGGAATATCCCAAAGTAAGAAGTGGAATGACTTTTTTTTTAAACATTCTAGCTCAGACTGAACAACCAAATAATTATACTCTACTTCTTCACAGATGCATCAGATGATACAACCAGACTTTTTCTTTTTGTCCCTGTCAAAGTTGGCATGGGCCCCATACACACATAACATAATCAATTCCTGAATCTACAAATTTGATAAAAATTATCCATGTAGTGTTGCATCATATGTTTTGATTTTGAGGCCCAAATTAGGTATGAATTGAGAAATAATACATGTCTCACTAAATCCAGATATACAGTCTCTTTTTCTCGTCCTTATTACAAATGTAATAATCCAATTCCTTTCTAATTTAAAACAGGATAGGAATTAGTAAATTAATGGTTAATTTGAGTATTGTGAGATAAATATTTAAAAAGTTCAGTGTGTGTGTGTGTGTGTGTGTGTGTGTGTGTGTGTTTTACCTAATAATATAGTTAACTTAAAAAAAAATTGGAAGTAGGGCAGGGCTAGACCAATGATGCTATTGGTAGAAGGAGCTCCTAGTTAGGCAATCCCTTCTACTAATGGAGGTTAGTACCTGCTTGGCAACTTATAGTCTTAGAGGCTTGCCTTGGGATCCCACAGTCAGTCTAAGTCAGAGTCAGGATTTGAACCCAAGTCTTTCTAACTCTGAGTCCACCTCTCTAATATCCTATATTATACTGCCTTACAGTAACCATCTTCTTCTACTCTAAAAGTAATATAAAATAAGTTACCTCAACATTTTCAAAATTACCTGACTCTACGTCCTGCCCTCCCCACTGACTTCTTTCATCAAAATATTTGCAAATGTTTAGTTGAAGAAAACAAAAGAACTAAATATAATTGGCAATTTTGAATGGAAAATTTGTGTTTGGTTTCAGTTAACCAAGACAACACGACATATCAGAAAGAGGTCTAGATTCAGAGGCCAGATCAAAAGACGTGGGGTTGAATTATGACTTCGCTTCCTACCTATGTGACTCTAGGCCAACAATTTCACCTTTCTAGGGGGGCCTCAGCTTTCTGATCTGTAGAATGAGATGGTGGACAAGATAATTGACAAGTTTTCTTCCAGTTCTTGATCCTTGTGGCCTCTGAATGTTCCAGAAGTTCAGTCACAGATTTTTGAATTAGAGTTTCCAGATAGTGCTAGGAGTAAAATTACAATTGACTTTTTTTTCCTAGTAGTAATTCATGCCATAATTGAAAGCAAAGAAATTTCATAGATATTCTATTTTGGAGAGTCCTTCATTCATTTCTTGGAATTCTGAGATTTTGATGAGCTTTAGATAAACACTCAATAATCTGGATATTTAATAGTTTGAAAAGTCAAATGAATTTGTTGAATTACTTTGGACATAATTCAAAATTTATATGAATGGTAGTTACCTGATGAGAAATATTATTAAAATTTGCCAAATAAACAGATATTTGCAAATTTGCCAGTGTATAGAGTCTTAGGAGTTAGAACTAGGAGGGACCACTGAGATTGTTTCAGGCCAGATGACCACTTGTCTCATAAGTCATTGAGAGTGTTCTTATTCATGTAGTTCACTTGAGAGGTTGTGGCTTTATAGTAAATAGAATCCTGGACACGAAGTTAGGAAGACCTGAGTTCAAAACCTGCCTGAAATACTTGCTAGTTGTGTGACACTGGCAAAGTTACATATCCCCTTTGGGCCTGTTTCCTGAGAATAAAACAAGGGGATTGAATTCTAAAATCCCTAAGGTTCTTTCTTTATTGTTATTCAGTCATTTCAACTGTGTCTGACTCTTCAAGATCCATTTGGTTTTGTTTCTTTGTTTGCTTGTTTGTTTTTGCAAAGATGTTAGGATGGTTTGCCATTTCCTTCTCCAGTTCATTTTACAGATGAGAAACTAAGACAACCGGGGTTGTCACTTGCCCAGAGTCACATAGCTAGTATGTGTCTAAGGCCAGATTTGAACTCAGGAAGATAGGTCTTCTTGCCTCCAGGCCCAGAGCTCTACCCACTGTACCACCTAGCTGCCCAAGGTCCTTTTGAGGGTGGGCTAAATAGATTCCTATGTCCCTTCCATCTCTGAGATCCTTTCATGCCCCTTCCAACTCTGAGATTTTTTTCTTGTATATTTTCCTGTGTATTTCCTTCTAGAGTACTACCATCTTCCCAGACACTCAGGCTTGTTACTTGCATGACATGTAAGCCTTAAACCCTTGTTCTCCTTCACCCTAAATATCCAGTTAGTTGCTAGAAGTGGTTTATTCTATGTCTTCAACATCCATCTGGCATATATAGCCGCTCCTCTCCATTCACAGAACTACCACCGTAGGCCTCATCACCTCTCATCTGGATTATTTTAAGAGCCTCATATTCAGTCTACCTGTCTCAAGCCTCTTTCTACCCCAATTCATTGTTCAAATAGCCACTAAAGTAATTCTTCCTAAAGCACGAGTCTAAACATGTCACCACCATCTACTTCAAAAACCAAAACAAAAACCTCTATTGAGTCAAGGCTCAAATATAAACTCCTTTATTAGGCACTTAAAGGTCTTCAAAATCTAGCCCCTTCCTATCTGTCTAGTCTTCTAGGCCATTACCCCTTTCCTTGTACTCTTTCTAGCCATGCTGGCCTATTCTTGGTTCATTACAAATGATACTCCTTCTCTTCTGTCCCAATGCCTGCAATAGGCTTCCTCATCTCGGACTCATGGAATCTCTGGTTTCCTTTAAAATTCAGCTCAAATACCACCTACTATGTAAAGCCTTTCCTGTGCTCCCCCCCAAATGACCTCCCTCCCATGACCACTTCCTATTCATCTTGTGTAATGTGTTGTGCCCTGCCACCCACCACACATGCCATTAGAATATAATCCTTTGAAGGGAAGAACTTTTTCACTTTTGCCTTTATATACCCAGAATTAGTTTAATACTTGGTATATATTAAGCACTTAATAAATATTTGTTGACTAACTGAATCCTGCGATAGTATATGCCTTTCATCTTTATGAAGTTCAGTGACTGTGGTATGGGTTGCTCATTACTACTTGCCTGAATTATTATAGTAACTTTTTATAAGGCTTCCTGCCTCTCTTATACCCTCCATTCAATATTTCCTTCATGACATTGACAGAATAATCATGTCACTTCCCTGAACATTATAGTCATGTATGTTTGTGGGTTATCTCTCTACTAGATAGTGAGGTCAATGAGCACAGGGACCAGGTTTTATCTAAACTTTGTATCTCCGTCAATTCCGAAGCATACTGTTCTCACAATACATTTCTCCTAAATGATTGCTGAAGGAATGACTTTCCTGATCAGTTCATGTTCCTGTGGTATATCAATTATACTAGAATAGGAGCGTAGACTCCTTTTTCTGTATTGATCCCTTTGAGCTTTAAGATCTATTAAATCAAAACTATATTCGTATATTATTTTGGGATTTTTTTTCTAGCTTACAAAGAGATTTTTTTCAACAACAACAACCACACAAACATATTAATTTTGGTCTACTCTAGTTTCTATCCCCATTTGGATGACCTCAACAAAATAAGCCAGGCAGGTTTCCATGATGCCACAGTACTAGAGAGAGATTCCAGGGCCCATAGGTTACTGCATCATTCCACTTTACCCCAGAAGAGTCTCCAAACTGCAGGTCATTGCATTGCATGACCTTGGGAAAAATATGCCAACTGTACTTTGGGCAATCCAGCCCTGCTTCTTTGGCAGGTCACTATGCTAGCCAGGATACTCTAGGAAATGTGGTATCATGGAATTTATCAGGATACAAATACATTTTTTTTCAAAAATTCAGTTTAGAGAACTTACTATTCCACTTAGCTTGACATTTCGAGAAATACTCATTGCCTACCCATCCACCCCCAACACTCAGTATGCCATTTTGCATGCAAAAGTGACAGTGCAGTGAAGTGGATAATGTGCTGGCATTGGAGCCAACAAATCCTGGGTTTGAATCTTGCCACTGATACTTACCATCTATTTGACCCTGAGTAAGTCACTTAATCTTTCCAAGCATTAGTTTCCCTCATCTATAAAATTGGAATCATTACACCTCTAGTACATGGGGTATTTAACTTTGAATCCATAGAGCACTGCTCCATGGATAGATTTCTGAGAGTCTGTGAACTTGGATGGAGGAAAAAATACATCTTTATTTTTTATTAACTTCCAATTGAAATTTAACATTTCTTTTAACTATGATTTTTTAAATCTAATAAGGGGACTATAGGTTTCACTGGATTATAAAAGAAGTTCAGGACACAAAAAAGTTTAAGACATCTTGCTATCATAGAGGTTCTTGTGAGGCTTAATTGAGATGAGATGATGTATACAAAGCAATATTAGTAATAAGCTTATAAGCTCCAAGTGCCTAGCATCCAAAATCATAAAGAAAAGATTATCCCAGCTACAATAACACATAGATAGTAAAATGGCACATGACAGGAGACCTCAATTTCTTTTTCTACATTTTGAGTAAATCTATCAGAAAGATAACCAAAAGGGAAATAAGGAACCAAACAATTTCCCAGAGAAATTAGAGTTAAAAGACTTATTTCATCTTCCGAAAGGGACAGCAAAAGAATATATATTTCTTAGTAGCACATATAATGTTTACAAAAATTTACAATGTGCCAGGGCACAGAGATAATGCAAACAAATATAAAAAGGCAGAATACATTAATATATAATTTACAGATCATAGTGCAATAAAAATCACAACTGGTTCAGGGACCACAAACAAAAGATCCAGACCAAATAGAAATTTAACAATGGAATCCTAAATAGCAATTAGGTTAAATAAAAAATCATTGAAACAATAACTATAAAAAAGAAAATGATAATGACAAAGGAACAAAGCAAAATTTCTGGGAAGCAATGGAAGCAGTCCTTGTGGGAAAAATCATATCCTTAGAAACATAGATTAACCAAATAGAAAAAAGTGAAGATTAAGGAATTGAATATATATTCAAAACTTCAGAAAGCCAACAAATAAACAAATCTAAAATACATATAAAGGAGTAGATATTAAAAATTAGAAGGGAAATAGATAATATTAGAAATAAAAATGATGAATAAAACTAAAAGCTGTTTTTTGAAAAGATTAATAAAATTGATAAACCCTCATACAATATGATTTTTAAAAAGAGAAAATAAAATCAATAAAATATCAAATGAACAAGGCAAAATCACAGTAAAACCAGAAGAAATAAAATGAATAATCAGAATGTATTATGCATAGTTATATGCTAACAAAACTGAGAACACAAAAGAAACAGCAAAATACCTTCAAAAATATAAAATACCTAAATTATCAAAAGACTAGATGGAGAGCTTAAATAACCCAATCTCAGAAAATGAAATAAATCTAGTTGCAAAAGAACTACCAAAGGAAAAAAACTCCTGGTCCTGATGGACTCACAGAATAATCCTTTCAAACTTTTAAAGAACAATTAGTACCCAAACTTCACAAATTACTTTCCAAAAAAGAATGAGAACAAAAGCATCCTGCCAGAATCCTATTATGAGACAAATATAGTCCTAATACCTAAACCAGGGAAAGATAAAACAAACAGAGAAAATTATAATATCATTAATGAACATTGATTCTAACATTTTAAACAAAATCCTGTCATACAGATTGCATTTATTTATTCAAGAAATCATTCATAAAAACTAAATGGGACTTATTCCAAGGATGCCACAATGGTTCGTAATTAGGAAAACAATCAACATAATTAATCATATAAAAAACCCCAAACATCCAAAAATACATGATAATTTCAACAGATACAGAAAAAGCCTTTGAAAAAAACACAATACACCTTTGCACTAAAACCTTGCAAAGTATAGGCAGAGAGGGATCTTTTTAATATACTGAAAAGCATCTATCTAAAGTCAAAAGCAAGCATCATATGAAATGCGGATATACTAGAAACTTTTCCACTAAGTACAGGACTGAAGCAAGGATGCCTACTCTTCCCATTATTATTTGAGATAGTTCTCAAAATGCTAGCAACAACAAGACAAGAAGAAGAAATTAAAGGTATAAAGATAGGTAAAAAGCTAAAACTACTCCTATTTGCTGCTGATATGATGGCTTACTTGGAATATCCTAGGGAATCAGCAGACACTGATTGAGCCAGTCAGTAGTTTCAGCAAAGTTACTGACTACAAAATAAATCCTCAAAAAATCAATAGCATTTCTATATAATAATCATAAAACACAAGAAACATAATCAAAAGTGAAATCTTATTCCATATAACTACAAAATGCATAAAATATTTGGAGTTTGACCTACCAAAACAAAAAAAACCCAAACTTGTATATATTCAATTAGAAAGTACCCCTTAAAGAAATAAAGAACAACTTAAATAGCTGGAGTAATACTCAGTGTTCATGGCCAAGCCATGTCAACATAATAAAATGACATTACTACGAAAATTAATTTATAATTTTAAGGCTATAATAATCAAATTACCAAGGGTATACGTTTTAGAGGGCAGCTAGATGGTGCAGTGGATAGAACACCAGGCCCTAAATCAGGAAGACCTGAGTTCAAATTCAGCCTCAGACATTTATTAGCTGTGTGACCCTGGGCAAATCACTTAACTTTGTTTGCCTCAGTTTCCCTCATCTGTAAAATGAGCTGGAGATGGAAATGACAAACCACTATAGTATCTTTGCCAAGAAAACCCCAAATGAGATCAAAAAGAGTCAGTCATGACTGAAAAATAACTAAGCAACAACAAAAAATATTATGTAGAACTTGATAAAATAACACCAAAATTCATTTGGGAAAAAAAAAAGATCAAGAACATTAAGGGAAATGATGAAAAGAGTGAATAGCACTCCCAAACCTCAAACTATATTATAGTATAGTATAGTCATTGAATGTTAATAATGGAAACTGCAAGAACATCTTAGTGCATTCACATTATGCACTTCTGCATTGCATGAATAAGAATTCACCACTAAGGGCCACCAAATATCAAAGTTATACACGTAACATAATTAAGGACTTCAAAGGATAATGATACCAGAAAAAATAATCCCTAGGCTTTTGGTTAAAGGTTAAGATGGCAATTATATAGACATCTATTTATACATTCTTTAACCTCTCATCAAATTTCAAGAGATCATTAACCAGACAAGTATTTGGACTGGAAATTTAGCAATAGGTTAGGACATTCTGACAACCTACACATGTCTGCATTTTAATCTTTTCCATGGTGCAAATGGTAACTATGCATGAGCAAAGTTTAAAGATGCATGCTTTTGCTCAGGTTATTAGAAAAAGATTATATTTATTAACTGGCAGCTATGCAAATATATATATTCATATATGTATGTATATAGTAATTCTATTGTGTTCAACCTAATGATAATAGCTCATCTTCCCAGTTACCCAAGTTCACAACCTCAGTATCATCCTTGAATCCTCACTCTTATACCACATGTCTAATCTATTGCCAAATCATGTTGTATCTCTCATATATATCCCCTTCTCTACATGAAAACAGCCACTTGAGGGAACCTTCATCACCTCTTGCCTGGATAAGCCAATGCCTTCTACTTGTTCTCCCTTCCTCAAGCCTCTCTACACTCCAATCCATTCTCCATGCAGCTGCCAAAGTGACTTTTCTAAAGTGTAAGTTTGACCATATCATCTTCCCTCAGTGCGCTCCAGTGTTTCCTCATTACCTCCAGGATAAATTATAAAGCCTTCATTTGGGCTTTTAAAATCCTTCACAACCTAATTCCTTCCTACCTTTAAAGTTTTCTTATACCTTACTCCCCTCCACATCCTCCACAATCAACTAAGTTTGTTTCCTTGCTCTTTCTTACACGTAACGTTACAATTCCCATTCGAGCGCCTTTGCAGTGGCCATTTGTCACACTCGGAATCTTCTACTCTTTTCCTTCTGCCTCTTAGTTTTCCTAGTTTCCTTCAGGACTCAGCTCAAAGTCCACCTTTTGCAGGAAGCCTTTCCTGTTCCCCCTGGCAGCTCGTGATGCCCCTATTCTGTATGCATCTTGTATGTACCTAGTTAATTACATGTCATCTCCTCCATTAGAATGTCAACTTCTTCAGTGCTAGGATCATTATTGTCTTTCTTTATATCTATTTTCCTTTTTTTATGTTTTGTATTGGTGATGGGTTTTTGTGTGTTTAAAGCCTATTATTACCCTTCTTGACTAAGATTTTAGCCAATGTTTTTGTCATAGGCAAACACTTCTAGGGAAAGGAAAAGGTGCTTCTTGCCTGCACAGCCCAGAGGTAGTCCAGACGTAATTTCAAGTCCACCTGCCTGGCATGAAGGGCCAGAGCACAGGAAAACAGCAAAATAGCCAATATGGGTTCATATCCACGGAGGTAAAAGGTGCCACCCCTTAGGAGAAAAAATAAGCTCAAATTAGTGATTGGTTCCTGAGGTCAACACTTCAGCTTAATATAAAAGAAACTTTTTGAGTAATATCATAAGTGTAGTTACTCTGGAGATAGCTATTCCTATAGATTATAGATAGAATCTATTCTCCTTAATTCAAGGATTCTAATGTTTTTAAAAGTCATCCCTTGTTCCACTGGTTTAACAGTTTTATCCACATTGAGTTTTAGGTCATTTTGTGCTTAAAAGGACATACTCTGGTTAATTTTCTTTAACATGGAAAAATTTGGTCAGTCAGAATACATTTGTTAAGCACCTACTATGTGCCAGTCACTGCTTAAGATCACTGATTTGTTCTTTTAGAATTTAGAATATGTTGGTGACAGTGGAAGAGGCCACCACACTGATTGATTACAACTTGAAAATTGGTTTTGTTGTTTTAAAAATGTAGGTCTATTTTGGGAAATGATATTTATGGTAAAGCAGAAATATAAAAGACATTAAATATATTAATTTTAATAAAGAAACCTCAACCCTTCAAAATACATTTTCTTCCTTATCAGTATGTCCCAGTTCACTTTAAAATCATTCAATGTACTGAAAACAAAATACTCTTGACATTTTTTCCTGAAATATACTTCTCTAAGTATAACACTAGAGTATCAATAAAGCCATTGCCTTTTTTTCTATTTCAATTTTTTCACTAAACAAAAATATATTTTCTCACCCTCTTACTTCCTTCCCCTCCCACCGTTGAGGAGGAAAGAGAACAAGAAAAACAAAAACAAAAACAAAAACAAAGCACCTTGTAACAAATATGCATAGTCAAGCAAAACAAATTCATGCATCGATCATGTCCACGAAATAAATTTACCAGTTTTCACCCTAAGTCCATTACTTCTCTGACAGAGATGGAAAATTTGATTCATCCTTGGTCCACTGGAGTCCTTGATACTACCTTGATCAGAATTTTTAACTGAAAGACTTAGAACTCTGATCAATTCAGTGACTAACCTCAATTCCAGAGGACTTGTGATGAAGCACAGAACCAGCTTCCAGATGGAAAGGTGATGGACCCAGAGTACGTATTAAGCCATATTTATTTTTTTGGAGGGGGAAGGGGGAGAAATTTGGATAATAAGGGAATTTGTTTTGCTTGATTCTACATGTCTGTAATTTGTTTTGTTTTTCTTGCTTTCTCACAATGCAGGGGAGGGGAAGGTGGGAGAGAGAAAATTCAGAGCTGAAAATTTTTTAAAAATCTATTGTCTTAAGAGTTAGAACTATACTGGAATTATTGACAAATGGCAGATACTCTCCAAAGGGAACCATGAGACACCCTCCCCAAGTGATATTCCAGTAAATTCACGTACCCCACTGCTTTTCTGTACCCACTGAACTCCAAAACAAGTATATACAAGACTGTAACCAAAAAGAGAAGGATCATTTTTGGCAATGAAGAGACACGGAGAAATATTGCCAGTGTCAAAGTCCCCACAATGCAGGAAAGGAATGCGTGATGGGCTGTGTCACAGGGCAGGACATTCCTTGTCTTATTCATTCCTCCAGAAGAAATAATCACTAAGGATTTGCTGGAATTAGTGTTCCATGACCAAGGCATGCAGCCCACCTGAGAGAGTAGGAAGAAAGGTGTATAGAAAAGAAAACCTTGTAAAGTAATAATCCATTTTGAACACACACTACCAAACACAGCCCCAGTAGCTTATCTGTTAAAATATTTTAAGTTTAGAATAGGCATCTAGCTGTAATTGATCATTTACAAAGCTCACTTTTCGTATGGTTATAATGAGTTTTACATATATTATCTCATTTGATCCTTAAAATAATGATGTAAGCTTGTATATCATCTGTATTTTACAGATGAGACAGGAAAAAAATAATAACTCATAATTTTCTAGAGCTTAAAGATTAACAAAGGACTCTTCTTTCAATAACCAGGTGAGACAATAGGGCAAATATCATTATTCTTATGATCTGATCCTGATCTCACAAATCAGGAAAATGAGGCTCAGGTAGATTGATTTTCTCAATGTTTCATAGTTAGCAAATTTTTCGTAGAGTATATCCCTCTCTATTGTCCCCAACCCAACACATACCCCAACATACATATAGAAACAAGGATTGGTACCAGATACCCTTTCCACTCAGTGAAATCTTTGCTACTTCTGGGACATACTTATACTATAACATTCTATCGGCTAACTTTCTGTTCTTTCTACATGAAAGCCATGGTGGCAATTAGCTCTCATTCCTCATCTTTCCTCCAGAGGCAAAATAGGGCAGAATCTACTGCTTCTGTCTTACCTTGTTTATTGTAAAACTCACAGAGGTGATATTGGAGAAGATTCACTACAAACCAAGATTCATTTTGTTTTGTTTCTTTATAAGGGGTTATCGAGAAAAATGAAAAAGGATCAAATTGGTTAGACTCTGCTATGCTAAATCATGAGGTAGGAGTTTACAAAGTTGGACAAAGTTGAATAATCTAGACTATTATGTGTGCGTGCATGTATGTGTATGTATAGATGCATACATATGTATATATTGATCTTCAAATGAAATAACTAAGTCCAGATTATTTGAACATATTTTAAGGCATCATTTCAATGAAATTCTAAGATATCTTCACTCCATCCACAAAACAAGCATTCAAAGACAGTTATTTAGGTACACATCAAATACTCAATGCTTGCTGAATTGAATTTAGTTTACTCAGATATTTCATCTCCCCAACACAGTGTTTTCCCCTTTCAGATTACTTTCCATCTACTCTGTATATGTCTTATATGTATCTATCTTTTTACAGCTATGTTTTCTTCCCTACTAGAATATAAGTTCCTTGAGGACAGGGAATAGCTTTTATCTTTCTTTGCATAACCAATGCTTAGCATAGTACCTGAACCATAGTAACATTTAATAAATTCATGTTGGCTGGCCAACACTCTAACTGTAATATTGGGGATGATTAATTTCCCCAACTCTTCTATCAAATAATTTTGCCTCAGCTCCACCCCTTATATTTCTTATGGGCCTTTCTCAGACAGTAGCTCAATCAATGTTGACCAATGACTGAAATTGAAATTAATTACATAATTTTAAAAGAAAAGGGCTAACATGTTATCATTTGAGTGGAAGATCCCAGAAACTAAAGGAGTCTTAAGAAAGGATATCTAGGGGGCAGCTAGGTGGTACAATGGATAGAGCACTGGCCCTGGAGCCAGGAGGACCTAAGTCAAAACTCGGCCTCAGACACATAACACTTACTAGCTGTGTGACTTGGGGCAAGTCACTTAACCCCAATTGCCTCACAAAAAAGAAAAAAGAATGAATATTTAGCAGAAAAAAATTCCATTTCAATAATAAGGTTTTTCTCTTTTTTCATTTTTACCCCCAGCTCTTTCTTTAAATATGTGTATGTATATGTTATATATGTATGTGTATATAATATTATGCATATATTTGTACATAATATTATACATTACTATGTATGTATGTAGGTGTATATAATATTATACATATATGTGTGTATAATATTACATATTACTGTTCTCTATGACTGGGGCCTTAACCAGGAATTCTGGGACCTGGGCACAAACTCAGTTTGAGGAAAATGTAGTACACAGAGGATTTTTCCTCCTAGTCAAGTGCTGTTATACCTAGAGAGAGGATTGCCAGTGTCCTGAATATTCTGGCCCCAGCCCCTGAAACATGGCCAACCCCTTAGGAAGATACTGGTTTAGGGTGCAGTTGTGTGGGGATGGTTCTTTCCAGGACAGGGGTAGAAATCTGAGACACAACGCCTGACAGCAAATGACCCTGAGGCATGGGGTGTGAGACCTCCATGGGAAAGAAGTAAATTTCCCAAATCAATATTAGAGCCCTGTGGTGAATGCTGGTCACCTCACCCTCATTACTGATCCATCCATAACCCTGCTGTCCCATGGGCCAACAAGGATGGAAATAGTGTCACTGAGGCCATGCCAATATAATGCAAAAATAATGGATTGAAAAAATTTAAATGTAATTAGTTAACTGGTTCTTTTGCTCAAAAAGCCTAAAAAAAATTTTTTTTATAGTGTAGCAATGTAATATAGTTGAAATAACATTGGAAATGGACTCACTAAGGATCTGAGTTTTAATCCTGGCTTGGACATTTACTATGTGACCCCTGGGTAAGTCACTTAATCACTCTGAAACTCTTCCTCATATGTACTACCTTTTTACCTCATGGGGTCATTGTAAGGAAACACTTTGTAGACCTTGAGGTACTATATGAATGCCAATTATTATTCCTTGCAGATTTTTTTCACTTAATTCACTTTTTTGGACTTCTTGAGGATAGTTTTTGTGCCTACTCCATTGATACTCTTTGAGCATATAAAAGTTTAAATCAATTTTTAAAAATATGACTGACATGTTCCCAGCCTCTTTATTTCTTTGCTGTCAAGTTAATCCAATTTTAGAACAAGAAAAATGGGATATGCATAAAGAATGAACTTCAATAATGCTGGTGATAAGGGACCAAGTATGATACCTACCATGTAGGTTTTCTGTATTATAATAAGTCCTACAGACTTGATATGCACGTCTACGTATGCTTAGGGAGAGGGTCTGACCCACAGTATAACTGAAACTATGCCATTAAAAAAACACTTTGAAGTAGGGATTAAGATTTTATTAAAGCTTTAGCATAAAATGTGATTTTCAGACATCTGCCAGTGAAAGAATCTCAGGTTTTAATTTGCTTTTATTTCTATTATTTACTTACATAGAGGAACTCAAGATATTTGATGGGATTTAAGCAAATTGAAGGTTGTTGTGAGGTAGGTGACAACAAAGAAAATGAACAAAGCATTTTAAAGTTGCAGAATCTGTGGAATGGAAATATGCCTCGCTTACAGACTCAGAGAGAGCAAAGTGAATTTGAAATAAACACTGTGACTTTCACCTAAAATTGTAAGTTTTAGTGATTTTCATTATTCTGGAACTCTACAAAGAATCCAGAGTCTGAAGTTGACTCCACAATAGTCTAGGTAGAGTTCAGTATTTGTGTAGCAGTCTGAGCACACCTGTAATACTGCTAATAAAATTCATGGCCTTGAATAATAAAAACAAAAACAAAAGCCAGTGTTTATACAGCACCTACTGGGTGTCAGGCATTGTGCTAAGTGTTTTACAAATATTATCTTATTTGAGCCTCACAATAACCCTGGGAGGAAGGTGTACTATTGTCTCTAATTTATAGTTGAGGAAACAAAAACATGGAGAGGTTAAATGACTTGCATAGTGCAACACAGCTAGTAAATATATGAGGTCAGATTAGAACTTGTCTTTCTGATTGTGCAGTTTACATCACTGTGGAGGAGTAATATTATTTTGACAGAACTGTGAAGATGTTTCAATGGCAAAATATTAATTGCATATAGACGAGCTAAAAGAGACCACCAAGATTCCCTACTTCCTCATTCTTCAGATGAGGAAA
The DNA here is from genome assembly GCF_900497805.2 of Vombatus ursinus. Lineage (NCBI taxonomy): Eukaryota > Metazoa > Chordata > Mammalia > Diprotodontia > Vombatidae > Vombatus > Vombatus ursinus. Next base: position 17,194,689 of record NW_020954598.1, read on the forward strand.
CTGAGTCTCAAAGGCATTGGATGATATGCCCATGGTCATAAAACTAGTTAGTGGCAGAGCCAGGATTAGGACTCAGACTTCTGACTGTACAGTGCCTTTTTTTTTTTTTAACTATACAACAGTTGCTTCTAATTATCAAAATTTGGTCATGCACATCCTTTGGGATTCTTTAGAAAGAATTAAAATTATGTCCTAAGAAGTGATGCCTAAAAGCCAGCAAACATACAACCACATCATCTAATGGTACAAAGACGTGGCTCCTCATACCACACTTAGGTGGTACAGTGGATAGAACACTGACCTTGGTATCAGGAAGAGCTGAATTCAAAATCAACTTTAGACTCTTACTAGTTGTTTGATCCAGGAAATTCATTAACCTCTGCTTGCTTCAGTTTCCTCAACTGTGAAATGGGGATTATAATATCACTTACCTCCCAGCTCAAATGAGATAATGTGCATAAAGAATTTAGTACAGGGTTATTGTGGGGATCTGGTACACAGTAGACACTTAACAGATGCTTATTTTCTTCCTCTTTTCCCCTTCCCTGTATGCATATGCAGCTTTGATTGGCTTCAAGAGTTAGGGTTAGAGCTGCATTTGTGTTTTAAACACACACATACACTTGTACACACACATACACACACACACACACACACGCACATACACACACACAAAATCCTCAATATAAAAAGAAGAAAGTGAAATTCCTGCCAACATTCTATTTACCCCTAGAATTAAAATGTGGAGAATATTCTTCCCATCTTCCTACTCATTGATATGTCACGATGTAATGGAGTGATGATGATGATAACAATAATGGTAGCTAACCTCTACCTCATAGGGTTGTTATAAACCTTGAAGTGCTATATAAAGCTATTATCCCTTTTTTACAGATGAAGAAACTGAGGTTAAGAGGTTATGACTTGCCCAGTCATGCTGCTAGTACACATCTGAGGTAAGATTTGAACTCAGATTTTCTGACTCCCAGTCCATACACAAAACCTACCCATCTGGCTTGTTTTCACTGATATTTCAGACTGTGGAAATGCCTTCTAAACCATTATGTATTAACATATGTTGAGGATATTTTAGCCGTGAGTGCATTTTTATTGTAACTCTTGGAAAGTTGGTCATCTACGGATGATTTTGATGGCAAGTCTTCATGAAGATATTCCGTTGACCAGGGCTGTTCCTTTCCTTAGTTTTGCTGAATTTAGAGTTTACAGCTAGTACATGCACATTAGAGGAAGATTTGTTGTTGTTGCTCAGTCATTTCAGTCACATCCTCCTTTTTGTGACACCATTAGGGTTTTTGGTCAAAGATATTAAAGTGGCTTGCCATTTCCTTCTCTAACTCATTTTACAGATGAGGAATTGAAGCAAACAGGGTTAAGTGACTTGCCCAGGGTCACACATCTAGTAAGTGTCTGAGCCTAGATTTGAATCATGAAATGAGTCTTCTTGATTCCAAGCATAGTGCTTTGAAAGATGCACGCTCCTAAAAATATTCTGGAAACGGATGTAGGCCTACATAGGTAGATCCAAATGTACAGTACTGTTTAGGGAGTCAAAAGGCAGAAATTACAATTTGTTGTTTATTAAGGAGTCAAAATATGTTTAAGAAAATAAGACCTTGGGGGCAGCTAGGTGGTACAGTGGATAGAGCACCAACCCTGAAATCAGGAGGACCTGAGTTCAAATCCAGCCTCAGACCAAACACTTGACACTTACTAGCTGTGTGACCCTGGGCAAGTCACTTAACCCCAATTGCCTGAAAAAAAAAATAAGACCTTAAGAGTATGCATCTTTCCATCTGTTAAAACTCTATGTTCAACTTTAAAATTGGGCTCTATAGTGGTTTGACTAGAAGCTACTAGACTTGAAGAGTTAGTGAAAATGTGCAATTCTATTTATAACAATATTGCTGAAATTCTGTCTTTGCATTAGAAAGTCAAATACTCACCACACATCCTTGAGCCACAGAGTAAAGTAAAATTACGATGAAAACACATAAAACAGTACGAATTTGAATTGTCAGGCACCCTGGAAAACACTGAAGAAACAAAAATATTGTTACTCTTGACAAACATTATTTTAATCACATTTTAAAATATATTAAAAACACATAGAAGGAAACCAGCATTTCACATCTTTCTACCTAGTCTCCTCCATTATGTAACTTCCAACTTTCTGAGTTCTTCTATCCCCTGTTTCCAAGGACATACATTTGAAAACAACAGTGTGGTACCTTGGAAAGAACAACCACGGAGATGAAGGAGCAGCATTCAAATCCTAGGCCATTCATGTTCTACCTGTGTGACCTTGGGGAGTATGTTTCATTGATATTTTTTGTCTTTGCATTTTGTCTTTATCATTCCTCCCTGTACCTCCATTCCCTCTTTCTTGTGACAAGAAAACAATTAAGCAAATACATTTGTTGCAAAAAAGAACTTGTTAGATAATATCTGCAATACCCTGTATTAGTAGCCCCTGCCTTTCTTCTGTAACAATACTCTTTTCCAGGATATTTATCATTTGTCTTTTAAACTCAAAACTCAACTTCCTTTCAGGGATCTTTTTATTTACACTGTTGTTATTGTGCATATTGTTCTCTTGGTCCTGCTTATTTTCCTTTGCATCAGATCATATACATCTTCTAATGATTCCCTATCATTTCTTGTGGCAAAATAAGTCCATTATATTGTAACCAGAAGCTCAAAGCCCATTTGCATAGGTCTCTCCTCATTGGTGGAGGCTGATAACTCAATGATGTGCAACTGTGTGAGGGATAGAGTTGACAAGAGCTGGTTTCTGACTTCCAGTTTAGAGAGAAAAGAAACATAGTACTAGATTCTCTTCAGGGAGAAGTCTCTGAGGGGAGAAAAAGGCTCTGGAAAGAAGCCAACATCTCTAGGAGCTGGCACTTCAATCGTGTCTCTGTCACCAGTTGTGAGCAAATGAATTTACCCAATGTAGAGGTATGGTTATGAAGGCTGGAAGCCAGGAACAAGGCTAGGGAGGAAATGAAGGCCATCTTGGTCTCCTCCATAAAATGGTGGCCCCAAGAAGAACACCACAATGGGAGAAAGAGATGGGTCTTACAGAGGAATATTCCAGGTTGGAAGGCACAGGAAGGGTTGTATATTCTAGACTGCTCAGGGAAGCTCCAGGTTGATACAGAGGCAGAAGCATATTTGTTTTGTTTTGTTTTAACCATTCCCTATGTGTGACAGCTTTATATACAATTCTTTATTCCCTATGCTATGAATATTTTGTTAGATTGTTGTTCAGTCATTCAGTCATGTCTGACTCTTCATGACCCTGTGGACCATAGCATGCCAGGCAAATACTGTCTATGGAGTTTTCTTGGCAAAGATACTGGAATAGTTTGTATTTACTACTCCAGTGGATCACCTTTTTTATTTCTTTTTTTATTAATTTATTTTGATTTATCAATAATCACTTCCATATGCTTTTGAGTTTAAAATTTTTCTCCTCCTTCTTCCCCACCACCCTCCCCAATATGGCACACAATCTGATATAGGCTATACATTTACATTCATATTAAACATATTTTTACATTAGGCATGTTGTAAGTAAAAAATTAAAACCACTAGGAGGAACCATCAGAAAGAGGAAATAAAACTCAACAGAAGAGAAAAAAAAAATAGCAATTCGACTTCCATAGTTCTTCCCTTGCATGTGGATAGCATTTTCCATCACAAAGCTTCTGGAGATGTTGTAGATCCTTGCATTGACAGGAAGGGTTAAGTTTATCAATATTAGTCGTCACATAACGTGGTTGTTATTGTGTACAATGTTCTCTTGGTTCTGTTCACTTCACTCAGCATCAGACCATACAAGTCTTTCCAGATTTTTCTGAAATCAGCCTCTTCATCATTTCTTATAGCACAATAGTATTCCATCACATTCATATACCACAACCTGCTCAGACATTCCCCAATTGATGGGCATCCTCTCAATTTCCAATTCTTTGCCACCACAAAAAGAGCTGCTGTGAATATTTTTGTATATATGGGTCCTTTTCCCATTTGTGTGATCTCTTTGGGATATAGCCCTAGAAGTGCTATTGCTGGGTCAAAGGGTATGCACATTTTTATAGCCCTTTGGGCAGAGTTCCAAATTGCTCTCCAAAATGGTTGGATCATTTCACAACTCCACCAACAATGCATTAGTGTTCCAATTTTTCCACATCTCCGACATTTATCATTTTCCTGTTTTGTCATGTTGGCCATTCTGATAGGTGTAATGTGGTACCTCAGAGTTGTTTTGATTTGTGTTTCTCTAATCAATAGTGATTTAGAGCATTTTTTCATGTGACTAGAGATGGCTTTAATTTCTTCATCTGAGAACTGTCTGTTCATATCCTTTGACCATTTATCAATTGGGGAACAGCTTGGATTCTTATAAATTTGACTTAATTCTCTATATATTTTAGGAATGAGGCCCTTATCAGAGAAACTGGTTGTAAAAATTCTTTCCCAATTTTCTACCTTTCTTCTAATCTTAGTTGCATTGGCTTTGTTTATACAAAAGCTTTTCAATTTAATGTAATCAAAATTATCTCTTTTGCTTTTCGTAATGTTCTCTATCTTCTGTTTGGTTATGAATTCTTCTGTTCTCCATAGATCTGACAGGGAAACTATTCCTTGCTCTCCCAGTTTGCTTATAGTATCAGCCTTTATATCTAAATCATGTACCCATTTTGACTTTATTTTGGTATATGTTGTGAGATTTTGGTCTAGGCCTAGTTTCTGCCATATTCTTTTCCAGTTTTCACAGTAGTTTTTGTCACAGAGTAGGTTTTTGTCCCAGAAGCTGGGGTCTTTGGGTTTATCAAATAACAGATTACGATAGTCATTGACTACTGTGTCTTGCATATTTAACCTATTCCACTGATCCACCACTCTATTTCTTAGCCAATACCAACCAGTTTTGATGATTGCTGCTTTATAACACAATTTAAGATCTGGAATGACTAGTCCACCTTCCCCTGCATTTCTTTTCATTAGTTCTCTTGATATTCTGGACCTTTTGTTCTTCCAAATGAATCTTCTTATTATTTTTTCTAACTCTATAAAATAATTTTTTGGTAGTTTGATTGGTATGTCACTGAATAAGTAAATTAGCTTAGGTAGAATTGTCATTTTTATTGTATTAGCTCAGCCTACCCATGAGCAACTGATGTTTTTCCAATTATTTAGATCTGACTTTATTTGCGTGAAAAGTGTTTTGTAATTGTGTTCATAGAGTTCCTGGGTTAGTTTCGGGAGGTAGACTTCTAAATATTTTATAACGTCTACAGTAAGTTTAAATGGAATTTCTCTTTCTATCTCTTGCTGTTGGGCTTTGTTGGTAATATATAGAAATGCCGATGATTTATGTGGGTTTATTTTATAGCCTGCAACTTTGCTAAAGTTGTTTATTATTTCAAGTGGTTTTTTACTTGATTCTCTGGGATTCTCTAAGTATAACATCATGTCATCTGCAAAGAGTGATAGCTTTGTTTCTTCTTTGCCTATTCTAATACCTTCAATGATTTTTTCTTCTCTTATTGCTAAGGCTAACATTTCCAATACGATATTGAATAAGAGTGGTGATAATGGACATCCTTGTTTCACCCCCAATCTTATTAGAAATGCTTCTAGCTTGTCCCCATTACATATTATGCTTGCTGAAGGTTTTAGACAGATGCTATTTATTATTTTAAGGAAGACTCCTTTTATACCTGTGCTTTCTAGTGTTTTTAATAGGAATGGGTGTTGTATTTTGTCAAAAGCTTTTTCTGCATCTATTGAGATGATCATGTGGTTTCTGTTAGTTTTGGTGTTGAAATGATGAATTATGCTGATAGTTTTCCTTATATTGAACCAGCTCTGCATTCCTGGTATAAATCCTCCCTGGTCATAGTGTATTATTCTTGTGATAAGTTGCTGTAATCTATTTCCTAATATTTTGTTTAAAATTTTTGCATCTATATTCATTACAGAAATTGGTCTATAATTTTCTTTCTCTGTCTTGATTCTTCCTGGTTTAGGTATCAGCACCATATTTGTATCATAAAAAGAATTGGTAAGATTCCTTCTTCACCTATTTTACCAGATAGTCTATATAGTATTGGAATTAATTGTTCTTTAAATGTTTGATAGAATTCACATGTAAATCTCTCTTCCTGGGGCCGCTTGCAGTACTGCCTCCCTTAGTTCTGCTGAGGCACTGGGAGACTCCTTTGCTGTAGAATGCCGGGGCACCTGGTGTTTTTCTGAGCTGGTTTCCACTGGTTCCCCCGCCCTCACTGCAGCACTCAGAAGTCCAGCTGTTGATGTTTGCCTACTCCATCACCTGGGCTTCGGGATCTCCTTCTAGTTGGCAGTTGGAGCCTGTAGGGTTCTGACAGCTTACCTGGTGTTGGACTGGAATCAACAATGCTGGAACTTTCGGGCAACTCTAGGTGCTTTCTTCAGCTCCTTTCAGATGAATGCTGCAGGGTGCTTATCCACCTGGGGCCCCTTGTAGTGCTGCTTCCCTTATTTTTGCTGAGGCACTGGGAGACCCATTTGCTGTGGAATGCCGAGGCACTAGAATCTCCTCCTGGTGTGCTAAAGTGGGTCTTTCCACTAGCTGGCTGGGTGATTCCCGGTTCCCTATTGCTCCACTTCCCCCAGGGTAAGAGGGGCCTTTCCCGTTAATCCCTCTAGCTACCTGGGCTACTGCACTGCTGCACCCTGTCTTTCTTCTGGTTCAGTTATTCCAGGGTTTTTTCTGGGGTGATATTTTCTGGGTTTTCAGAGGTTGATAGGGGAGGGTGAGAGCAACTACCTTTTTACTCCGCCATCTTGGCTCCCAGAAGTGGAAGCTGACAAGACTGAATCATGTCTGACTCTTCATGACCCTGTGGACCATAGAGTGTCAGGCAAATACTGTCTATGGGGTTTTCTTGGCAAAGATACTGGAATAGTTTGCTATTTCCTACTCCAGTGGATTGCCTTTTGTTATGTTGGTCCTTTATTTTTGTCTTTGATTTCCTTGGCCAACTCTATCATTTTACCAATGAGGAAACTTAGTTTCAGAAAAGTGGTGTGACTTGGCCATATCATATAGATGGGCATCATCAGAGGCGAGATTCAACCCAATTTCTTCATCTCTAAATATAATTTTTTTTCACTACAAGGCAGGGGGTTTTGATGCAGAAATCAAAAGTTGCTTTTGTCTCTTATCTAGGGCAAGGGAAAACAGATCCCAATCAGCAACAGAAGCTTTAGAATTCTTAACCAGACATCTTGTAGACTTGTTTTTTAAAGCATCTTTCAAAAATTGTATTTCAGTATAATTGGTTTCCTTTATAATCCTATTTCATATTATGTACTCTAAAATAATGTTTTGAGAAGAGGTCCACAGACTTCACCAGACTGCCAAATCTCTGTCTCTCTGTGTGTCTCTCTCTCTCTCTCTCTCACACACACACACACACACACACACACACACACACACACACAAACACAAACAGGATTTAAGAACATTTGCTTTATATAAAAAAATCCAAGGATGAATACTGAGGAGAAAGAAATTAGAGTAACACAAATTATCAAATGCTGATATTTTTTAATATATGTGCCTACTCAACTAAAACTCTGCTTTTTATGTGTGTCTTTCAACCTTCTGCTTTTTATATGTGCCTTTCAACCTACAGAAACTAGAGTTTAGAACTGAGGGGAGAAAAATTATCATCTTTTGGGAGTTAAAAAGAGTGTCTACTTGAAAAATAATCCAAAAGCACATTTAGAATATTATTTTTGCTCCTGTATTTTAAAACTCAATTGCTTTTTTTTTCCCTCTTGGTGAAAATTAATGATTCTTTGGGGGGAGTCATGGGGAGGGACATACTGAGAAACACAAGTGATATAAAAACAAAAGATATTAATTTTTAAAACATTAAAATTACTTTAGTTAATGCTTTCAAACTGTCCCTTTTTTGTTTTTGATCAAGCTCCAGTTCCTTACATTTCAAATCAAACATTAGTCGTTTTCTTTTAAAGTGAATACTAATCATTTCTCAGGAATTTCTGAAGCTTTGTCTTTTGTAAAATCATATAAAATTGCTGTGCTTTCCTCTTAGGTTTATTCTGCATAGCTAAAGTCATCAGAAGCCAGTTTAACTTTTTATCTTTATGAGGTCTACTTTGAAATATGTTGACTCCAGGGCCAATGGCCTGGTTATCAGGCTACAGATCTTGTTGGTAAAGAGTTGTATTTCTAAAAATACTCATATGAAAGATCCATCTATATAGTTAAGCACAACAGAAAGAGAATCTTAGAAAAAAGAATGATGCCTCTATAACATTAATTATTAAGAACCTATTATACAGTACATGGCCCAAAGTGCTAAACTCAATGACAGGTCTTGAAATAATCTAATTTGGCTGAAACATGGTAGACGCATAAAGGAACAGTGAGACATTTGGATATAGTTGAAAAGACATTGGACAGCCATTACAAGTTTTGGACAGCGAAGTGATGTTATCAGAGTTGTGCTTTAGCAAGATTAATGTGACATCTATATGTAGTATGGACTGGAAGGAGGAAAGACTAGAGCTAGAAGATCAGTTAGAAGGCTATTACAACAGTTTAGGAGAAAGACATTGGAGAGCTGAAATAGGGAAATGGCAATAGGAATGGAAAAGAGGAAGCAATGCTGCTATGAGAATCAAGAAATATTGAGGAGGGAGAATCTATAGGATTTGGTGACTGAATAGAATTGAAGCAAAGGACAGGGAAGAGTTAAAAAATTATGGCTGTTCAGAGCTGCGATGACTGGAGTAAAGTTGGTAAGCCTAACAGAAATAGGCTATTCAGAAGGAATATCTGCTTTTGGGGAAAAGATGAATTCACTTTTGGACATGCTGAGTTTGAGGCACAATGCTGTTTTCAGGTGGAGAAGACAAATAGACAGGTGTAAATGTTGGCCTAGAGCTTGGGAGAGATGAAAGCAGGCTTTTTGACACAATCCTGTTGAACCTTTTACCAAGATCTTGTTTGCAGTCCGAGGGAAACTGGGTACATGGGGAGGGATATCATTGAAGCCCAAGTGTGGTTTAGTTGATGAATAAAATCTCCATATACAGTTTTGTAATTTTTAACCCCTTAGTTAACCCATAAAATTCCTTTTGAGAAATTCCAACCTTGTTTCAGAACTAAGGAGATGGGGGCAGCTAGGTGGTGCAGTGGATAGAGTGTTGGGCCTAGAGTTAAGAAGACTCATCTTTGCCAGTTCAAATCAGGCCTCAGACACTTATTAGCTGTGTGACCCTAGGCAAGTCACTTAACCCTATTTGCCTCAGTTTCTTCATCTGTAAAATGAGCTGGAGAAGGAAATGACAAACCATTCCACTGTCTGTGCCAAGAAAATCTGAAATGGGGTCATGAAGAGTCTGGTATAACTAAAAAATTACCATACAAGATCAGGAGTAATTGTTGATGTCTTCTCCCTCACGATGACTTTGAATCCACAATTGGGATGATATGGTATTGACAAACTCCCTTGATGTGATGAGGCAGGATATTTTGTATTTCTTGTTTGTAAAGACAGGAACCTAGCAAATGCTTGATGAATAATTTATGATTCATTGATCAACATATTCCCCTAGAATATACTGGGCCACAGAGTCATTAAGAGTTTTTTTTTTCTTCTTAAAAACCCTAGTTTCAGTAAAAATCTTCAACAAATACATGCTTTTTATAGTTTTAATGCTTATGCCTTCTAAAAAATATTCCTAGGCTAAGAAACAACATGAAAATGGAACTAGCTATCTTTGTTCTCAAGAAACAGGCAAGCTAGGCAATGTAACAGTCTGGAGCATTAGACTTGGAGTCATGTAGACCTGAGTTCAAATTCTGCCTCAGATATTTACTAGCTGTGTGACCCAGAGTAGTTTCCTCATCTATGACATGGGATCATAATAGTACTTATTTTACAATGTTGCCATGAAAATCAAAAGAGATAATATATGAAAAGTGCTTTGCAACCTTTAAAGGGCTTTATAAGTGCTTATTATTGTTGTTATTATTATTATTATTATCATTATTATTACTAAAGTTCATAGGGTTTAAAAGAAGAAAAGCTCTTAGAGACAGTCTGGTTCAGCCTTTTTTTTTTTTAATGATTGAGGCAACTGAGGCCCAAGAAAGATAAGTGACTTCTTGCTCTAATTCACAGTAAGTAGCAGAGCTGAAATCTGAACCCAGAGGCTTTGATTATGTAGATCACTCTTTTCACTATCTCATGAAATATAATATGAAGTTGTTATTGTTATTTTTAATGACTGATTGCCTATTTGGATCTGTTTGTATAACACATATAATACTAAGACATTCTTCGTTATAAAAGGAAGCAAAGGATGCTGCTGTGGAGAAAAGGGACAGCTTTCTCTAGTATGTACAAAAGGAAAATCCCCCAGGAACATGACCCACAATTACCTAAACATTGACACAGCAGGTTGCTGGGAACATGCTTCTAAGCATATTCTCAACAAAGACAGAAATGACACTACCACTATTCTTAAAAGTTTCTGAAATAATGGCATGTCAGCATCTCAGAGCTGGAAACGGAGAGGAAATGGCATTTAAAATGTGCTGGAAGCCATAAGAAGATGATGTCAACAGTGTGACAAGCATGATAAAGTATAATTGGGGAAACAGTTTAAATCTTAGAACAAAACACCTACTTTTTATAGAATAAAGGCTATTGCACAGTGCACTAGGAGGAGAATAGTGGAGTAGAGGGTGTATTGCAGAGCAAGGAGGGATCATTCTTTGACAAGGGAATCAATTCCATCATATTTTTACTCTGCACACTCTAAGGGTAATCCCAGGTTCAGTGAAATGTACCTAAGAACATAGCTCCTTTTTGGTTCATGATTCATTTGTGAAACTCATATGGAACAGATTAATTTAATATAAGCAGAGAATGAGACAATCTTGACAAAATTATCTAATTTTCATTGTCCTGTTTTGATTAGGAGAAGGAACGAGATGTCTTCCTGTTGTATCTCCACCATATCTTGGTCATGATGGTCAAGTTGGGAGGTGAGGGGGTTGGACCCGCATGGGTAAGAGCAGAATTGATACAGGCAGATTTTGTAAGTTACAAATATTCCAAGATGCCGACAGAACTTGAAGGTGTGATCTAAGAGATACTGCCAATAATACTTAGTGCTTTACACATAATAGACTTTTAGTAAATATTTGATTTAACCCAACACCCCATCAATGAAGTTGCTATATTTTTCTACTTGTATTCCCAGTGCTTAACACAGTGACCGGCACATAATAAGTGCTTAAGGAATGTTTTTTTTTTTTTCTTTCTTTCATTTGCTTGTTTCTTCATTCATTAGAGAAATGTTAGGAGAGGAGTCAGAGTTGATATAGAAACAGGAGTGGGGAACCTGCAGCCTCAATGCCACATGTAGCCTTCTAGGTCTTTGGGAGAGGCCTTTTGACTGAGTCCAAGTTTTATGGAACAAATCCTTTTATTAAGGGGATTTGTTCTGTGAAGTTGAGATTCAGTCAAAGGGCTGAACTTGAGGACCTAGAAGGTCACATGTGACCTTGAGAACACAGTTTCTCCACCCCTGGGTGGAAAACATGTTAGATTTAAAGGGAAAGGAGCTGGGTTCAAATCCCAGTTCTGCCTGTGTGAATTTGGGGAAATGGTTTATCCTCTCTGGGACTCTGTTTGTTTCCTTACTTATAAAATACAGTACTGGAGGACTTCTGACATCCTATTCAGCTATACATCTCTGTTCAATGTAGATGTTTAAATTGTATATCAATTTAAAGTGGAAGGGAATGGGGTGGGATGGGGGGGTACTGTAGACTAGAAAGGTAAATGTTAATCCCTGAAAAAATTCTACAGCAAATGATAAAACAGATGGCATCTGAACCCTTGGAAAAGAATGAGATGATCTCTATGAGTCTCCTTGAGTTCACAGAGAACAATTCATGGGAAATCTCAACTTTCGTGAAAAGAGCCTGAGGCAACATGGAATTATACAAAATATCAGACCAGAAATCAGGCAGTTCTAGGCTCTGCCCTGCTCTTATCTACCCATGGCATTCTGAGCAAGTTATTTAATCTTATTGATTCTCATTTTCCTTACCTGCAAAATGATAAGACTATACTAAGATTATCTCCATAGGCTTTTCCAACTCTAAAACTTTATGATTTTGTGACTTGGTTCTGGATAAATTTGATTGGGAAATGGCTCAGCAAATATATGTCTGGACAAGCAGTATAGTCCACATGGTTGAAATGACTCCTTAATATCTCTGAAGAGTAAAGTACACAGGGCTCCCATATACCACAGAGTTCTAGTGTCACAATTAGAATATGAAATGGAAGGACCCAGTCAAGTTGGGCTTTCACTTCTGAATAGAACTATAAATATTTGTATGTAGCTATCAAAATGGAGAGGATGACCTCCAGCACATTAAGTGGCTCCTCTGTGAAGAATTACGGAGTAAGAATTGCTCAGGAAAAGAAGAAATGGCTGGGTTTTGATGTGCACTGATGGAGGGAGTGGCCACATGGATGAAATTCCAGATCTATTGGACTAATGGAACACCAAAGACTAGTTGTCCTGAATGTTCCTGGGTTTAAAGGACTTCATAGTCCACTATATTTTAAATGTACTGTCAGGTGACTCAAGAATCCATACAATCTTGACCTCTTGATGCCATATTAAAGCTTTGTTGTTTTAATGGTTCTCTCCCAATGTAAACTGTTTTGGATTGCCTTCAACAAAGTCAGTGGTATGCAGCTATTATCAGGGTTTACTGTTGCTTATTCTAAAGGTATTTCTGTATGAGTGTGTATAATTTATCAAGTGTTCTGAGAATGCTTATCAATCTTCTTCCTTTTGGTGAGAATATATTAATTTTAGGGTTGGAAGGCATATTTTATTAATATTGTATGAATTTTTGTTAGGATTCTTTCCAAATCTGCTTTGGCTTTTTCTACATTACCTAATGTGCACATAAAGACTATTATTTTTATCATTATTATTACTCATATAACTCACTGCATACATTCCAATCATATACCATAATCAGAAAGGGAGTTGCGTCATGCTGTGAGATTAAGGGATAATTGGGGTAATCCCAAAATTTTGCACTCATGTGCACATAATGCTTAAAGCTCTGGTCGAGTAATTGGGTAGCTCCTCTATGCATACTTTATGGGAAGAATTGGACAAGGATGAGAAGCTAATGACAGGCTGTGATTTTTCAGTGATGAGATAATGTGGCATGGGTAGATTTAGTAGAGAACATGGAGCTAGGAATCCCTGAATTTAAATCCTGCCTTAAATATTTACTATGTAACTTAAGCCAAAAGTCACTTAACTTCCCTGGGGCTCAGATGCCATATCTATAAAATGATAATACCATTAGCAATTACCTCACAAGGATGTTGTGTCGATCAAACGAGTAATGTAATGGATACCATTTTGCAAACCTTAAAAAGCTACATAAAAATACAAGTGCCCTTCCTGGTGCCAGTGCTGCTGCTATTTCTATTGCTATTATTACAACTACTACTATTGATGGAGAGAGCACCCAAATGGTTAAAATAGATTCCATTTAAGCATGGAAATATGACTGCATCCTAGTATCCTAGGAAAAATCATATCACCCTCAGGAAAATGGCATATGATCAACAAGCTGTGTGTAGAGTAGAGATGGAGAAAAAGGGAGGTAATTAGTTGTTTAACGCTGCCTATTGAGGTGAAAATAGGTGGTTCCATTACCCAGATTTCTTGCTCCAAACAAGCCCTTTCTAAAATAATCATACTGAAATCAAGTCCAATCACTCTGTTCTCTTATCTCCCATAGAACTTTGCATCTTTCCAATTGGATTCCTATGTTCTGTCTTCTTAGACAGGTATGCAAAGAACGGGCCAGGTGAATTAGCATCCATTAGAGGAGCATTCCCACTGTCCTTGAGGGAAAGTATCTATTCTACTGTTTATATGGTCAATGATTGTATAAGACCTACTTTCATAAAACTGGTCACTCTTACTAGAATATACATATCGAGTTTTATTCATCTTTTTAATCTAACATAGAACTTTGCACATTGAAGGAATTAAATACTGACTAAATTAATTAATGATAATCAATTAATAGTGGCAATTCCAAGACTTTAAAAATGGATTTGAATAGCTTAACTATAGGATCACAGGATTTTGAGGCTAAAAGAGGATTTTGTGATAACCTAGTTGATCTCTTTATTTTAAAGATCAGGAAACCGATGACCAGAAAGGCAAATGTGTCCAAGCTCACGTGGCTAAGAAATGGAAGCAACAGAATTCAAACCCTCAGCTTCAAGGCACAGTGTAATAATGAAAAGAAAGAGCACTGAGCTGGAGTCAGATGACACGAGTTCCTAATCCTGCCTCTGATGCTTACTGCAGTGTGATCCGGAGCAAGCCGCTTAATCTCTCTGGGCGTTGGGCTCTTCTGTTAAATGAGAATGTTGGACTAGTTGGCCACTGAGATTCCTTCCAACTCTAAATCTATCTCTAATTATACCAAATGTTGTAGTTTTTCCCATTACAGTTGCTATTTAGTAAGCTAGATTTGTGCATTTTTGAAGATTAAGTGAAATATAATGTCTTTAATACTTTTGAAGAGCTGATTTTACTATTTACTGAGATCAAACATGCATGCTGCCCAAACTGCATAATGCTTTGCAAGCCTGACTCTTTGTTAACATCTACCTAAAAAAAAAAAAAGCGTAGTTACTAGAAGAAAAGCCTTGAGTATTCAGAAAGGGAAAATAGCAATAAGGTTCTGGTCAGCTTTTTGCTGGCAAAATAAAATTTAGAATTAAGTCAATTGTTCAGATAGTTCAAATCAATGAATGCTTTCACCCAAATTATCTGGGAATAGCTATAGTCTGAGATGATTAGCCACTGAAGCTTGACTTGTTCTTATAGAGCTATATCCACTAGACAACTAGGCTTGTGTTTATCTGCTGGCTGTTAAAGCAACTGTTTAACACCAGGTCCCTTAATCATGGTTGTATCTTTTTGCCTATAAAGAAAAATATTTTGATAAGAACATCACTACCTCTCACTTGTCAAAGGATTCCATTAAACTAGTAGTGGTTAACTCCTATAGAATCATCAAGGGATATTCTTTTTCCATGTTTCAGCTTCCAGGAAAACTTCCTTAATCATGAGAGAACTATGTATAGTTATGAATATGTGTGTGCATAAAGCATAGTTACTGTATACTGTTACAGACCAGACTTTGATAGATATGTATTTGGTTGCTGTTACAGTTACCCATAACAAAGGAAATAACAGAAAACTGAATTATGTGGGATAAGGATGTTTCTTTTATACTATACCATGGAAGACATTTGAGAGGTTCATGGAGCTCAGATGTTCAGTTCTATTCCAGAATCCCACAAGGTCAAAGATCAAGAAAATTGGAAAAGTAGAACACAAATCCCTAATGAATTTGGTCATTGTAGACAGTTGTTAGGAGAAAAGAGGATCTTAGGATTTAGAGCTAGAAGGGACGTTAGAAATCGTGTGGTCCAGCCCTCTTGTTTATTTTTGTTTAATTGTGTTGATATCTTCTGTACTCACCTTCATTTCTAAACATCCCACTTTCCCTCCCTTACTCAGCAATACTCCTTGTAACCAAAAAGAAAAAAAAGAAAAAGAAATCTAGCAAAATTAAACAACACATCAATTCAGTATGACAATAAATGTAATATTCTATAACCATTGCCCTCTACTTGTGCAAAAACCAAAAAGTGGATGGAGGGGCCTTTTTTCATCCCTTATTTGAAGACAAACTGAATCATTAATGTTTCCTTTGTTTTCAATTCCATTGCTGTGTACAGTGTTCTCCTGGTTCCGTTTACTTTACTCTGTTGCTATTCCATTTCTCTTCCCATGTTTTTTTCTGAATTCTTGATACTCATCATTTTTCATGGAACGGTGATATTTCATTACATTCATGTACCACTTTAGCCATTTTCCCAACCAATGGACATTTACTTTGTTCCTAATTCTTTGTTACCACAAACATTGTTGCTATGAATGTTCTGATGTACATCAACCTCTCCACTAATTTTGGAGATGAAGATATTTTTGATTTGGCATATAGATAACTCCCTCAACTTCCCCTTAGATTTGACTGCATGCATAATCTGGGAAAGCTCTACTAAGTCTCTTCAGCTGACAGTTCAAAATCACTGAAACAATTAATAAAACATCAAAGAACATGTGTATACCTGAACTCGTGTGACGTGTAGATACATAACACAAGCCACTAGGAAGCATATGCAGAAGACCAGGAGAACCAGGACGATGATACTCCTAGGGGGAGAAATGCATTAGAGAATTGATTCAGTCATGTGAGCATTTCTATACTTGTTCTCTCCATGTATGTTCTTGTCATGTTCTTTTCCCTAACTCCTTTTAAGGTTCAGTTTAAGGCTAAGCATGATGACAGAGGCCTCTAATCCCAGATCCCTTGGAAGCTGAGGCCAGTAGATCTCATGAACTCTGGAGTTCTGAGATACAGTGGGTGTTTGCACTAAGCTTGGCCTCCATACAGTGAGCCCCTGGGGGAAGTGTATTAGGTTGTCTAAGGAGGGGGGAAATGACCCAGGTCAGTAAGCTCCTGAGCCAATCAGTGGTGGGATTGGGTGCATGAGTGGACACTATGCTTCTAACCTCAATAAGAGAGAGAAATTCAATTTTTAAAAGAAAAAGAAAAATATTCAATTCAAATGTCACCTCCTTCTTTAGCTTAAAGTACACAGACTATTTAATTTTTATATCTTTTTTTTAATCTCCAATGCCCACAATAGTTTATGACACACAATGGGTACTTAATGCTTATTGAACTCAATTGATGAGATGACCTTGGGTTCTCAAAGTCTATGCTAACAGAATGATACACTGTATGTCTGTCATTCTTTCAGTTTGTATCCCTGGTGCTTTACATAATGTGTGGAGCTTAATAAATACTTGCTGATTGGTTGATAATTATCTAAGACCCAGACTAGTACAAATACGGATCAGCTAATCACCAGAAGGTTGGCCAACATGTGGTAAAAAGTTTTTCGGCCATAATAATTTAAGAAGACCAACTACTAGGTTGTGGAGGGGCTGTGATCTGTCTTGGTAGAGTATAATCATAATTTTTAAAAAGTAGGTCTAGATCTATGATTTTATTGGAGTCTATGGAAATCCCCTCCCTTCCTCCATAGTTGATCAGATCTTTCCTTTAACTTGCAATCTTAATGTGTTGCCTAGGACATATAAAGTTTAAGTGCCTTTCAAAGGGTCACACAGAAAGTGTGCTTCTTAAGCATGATTTGAACCTAGGTCTTGTTTCCTCAAAGGACAGCCCTCTTTTCTCTCTATACCATTATATTGTACTGCCACCCAATAATAGTAATAATAACTTGAGTTTTACAATTTCGCATAGATAAAAAAGTTCTATAGGCAGTTGGGTGGCACAGTGGATAGAACCTTGGATCTGGGTTTAGGGAGACCTATTTTCAAATGAAGTCTTAGCCACTAGCTGTGTGGGCATGTCACTTAACTTCTATCTGCCTCAGTTTCCTCATTTGTAAAATGAGGATAATGATAGCATCTAACTCCAAGAATTGTTCTGAGGATAAAATGAGATAATACTTGTAAAGCACTTTGCAAAGTTGAAAGTACTATATAAATGCTTTTGTTGTTGTTCAGTTGCTTTTCAGTCATGCCTGCCTCTTCATGACCTCATTTTGGTGTTATCTTGGAAAAGATACTGGAGGAGTTTACCATTTCCTTCTCCAGCTCATTTTACAGACAAGGAAACTGAGGCAAAAAGGGCTGAGTGACTTGCCCAGGGTCACACAGCTAGGAGATGTCTAAAGCCAAATTTGAACTCAGATCCTCCTGACTTCAGGCCTGGCACTCCATCCACTGTACCCTCTAGCTGCCCCGTATGAATGCTAACTGTTAATATTACATAAAATGCTTTATGTACAATATTTCATTTAATCTTCTAAGCAACCCTGTCTGGTAAATAGCAGAGGTAATATTATCATAGAGATGAGGAAACTGTGATTCATAAGGGAAAAGTGTCTTGCCTGAGGCTCCACCCCTAATAAGTGGTCGGACCAGCCTTTTCCATATAGATCTTCTCACACCACTGGGAACAAAGGGTGCTATTTCGTTATAGATGAAAATACTGGCAAACAGAGTACAAAGCCACTCATTTTAGGCCTCTAACCAGTGTCTCCCAGTCAGGAGCATAGCTAGGAAGAAAATTGTCTTTCCAAACACTTTCTACTCATTATTTATGATCAATAAATATTTATTAAGCACCTACTATGTACCAAGTATTGTGCTAAGTGCTAGGAATACAAAAAAAGGCAATCCTCAAGAATTTTCCAATTTAATGGGGGATACAAACAAATATATACAAAACAAGTTATATACAAGATAAATAGGAAATAATTTACAGAAGGGAGACATTAGAATTAAGAGGGATCAAGGAAGGCTTCCTATAAAAAATGGAATTTGAGTTGAAACTTAAGTCATGGAGATTAGTAGGTAGAAGCCAGGGGGGTCAACATATACAGAACAGAGGAGGGAGAAAGAACATTCCAGGCACAGACAATAGCCACAGAAAAAACCCAGAGCTCAGAAATGGAGTGTTCCTGGAATGGCCAGGAGGCCATTGATTGGAGAGCAGGGTGTAAAAAGACTGGAAAGGTAAGAAGGGGTTAGGTTATGAAGGGCTTTGAATGCGAAACAGCATTTTGTATTTGATCCTGCAGGCAATCCAGTGCTATTCAAGTTTTTCTTTATATTTCTTAATATATGAAACACGCAAACATTTAGCAGGGAATTTAAAAATATTTCTTAATGAAAAATGTTTACATTAAAAATTTTAAGTCACATATGGGTCCATTTTGAAATAAAAGGCATTAACAAAATCTTTCAACCTAATTGTTTTCCCCAATGTTGATTTATTGCTTTGGAGTCACAAGGTTCACTTGAGAAAGTAAAGCCACAGTCAATGTAATTAATCTTTGATTGGGAGGAGTGGATTAAGGGAGCAGAATATTTAACAAGGTTTTCAGCTATATTAAAGCCGGAAAAGCTACTCACTGTGGGATTATTAGAAGGTAGACAAGGCCAAATAAGGCAGCTAGAACCAGTGAAAGGACCACAGCACTGGTGAAATACTCATCTTGAAGCTGGTGATACTGTGGAAGGAGAAAAGTTGGAAATTAGATGCTGAGGGGATGCTTGCAAACATTCATCTGAGAGGTATGCAGTGAGAAACAGAGCCTCAATAATATTGATAAAGGGAGTTTATAAAAATGCTATATTATCTCATGAATTTTAAAAATGTTAAAAGAAAAACATCTTCCCTTATTCCTCAAACCCTTTTTAAAATCTGCTTTATTAGCAAAAAGAAAAACCCAGATAAATCATAAAAACCAAGCCCTAAATATCAAGAAACTTTCATGTAGGGTCTTGAGCTCAAAATTTTAAACTGGAGTCACTTACTTTTTCTTCCCGTTCTTTATGTTTGTACTGTAGGGTAAAGAAATTCAAGTCTGCCATCTCAGACTCTGTTTGCCGGGCTTCTATTAAACGGCTGATGTATCTGTTAACTCGAGTTCCTGGAGTGGTGTATACAATATTTGTAGAAAAAGAGGATCGATTCCTGAGTTTTTCAGAGGCTGTCCTTAATGCTCTCCTCTGTAGTATCAATGGAAATAAAAAGACTTGTTCAAAACCTTGATTTTTTAAAAAAAATCATATTAAAAAACCTCATTTGACAGAACATGTGTTTATTTTCTCATCAAACATGCAGGAACCATATTTGCTGAAGTTTCTTTGTTAGGATCAGTTATACAGTTTATGAAGATAATTTCTTACATGATCTTGGCATCTGGCATAAATGGCAATATTAGTGTCAGTTGGAAAAAAAGAACCCTAGCCAGTTTCTATACCAGTTTCATTGGTATGAAAACAAACCTGTAATCCAGAAGAGACTGGAAATCAACCTGGAAATTAACATGGGTATCTTCAAAAAAATGTTTAGTTGAGGGCACAAATAAATATTTAAGTATCAACACTGAGAAGCTCTGTCATGGATCATAAAATATGATTGGCTTTTATCTAATCTTGAAATTTAGAGTCAGAAGGGAGTTATGGATCATGTAATCTAGAGATCACCCATCTTAAAACTAGGTTTGGCAACACATCCTCCATAACAAAGGTGAATGGGCATTTCTCTGTTCTAAGACTTCGGTTGACAATGATGTCTTATTAGTGCATCATTTTCTTGTATGCCATTCCCATTTCCTCATGAGCTTTGAGAAAGAAATATTTTAAAGGAAGTCGTGAGAGTCAATGGATAACCCAGATGGTCAGAAAGTGAGAGTCATTTATAAGAGAGGGCTAGCCAGATCATTGCACTGGTATACCTGAAAGAGTAAAAGACCTAAAGGAATTAGAATAACAGCTAGCATTTATGGAACACCTGAAGGTTAGCAAAGCATTTTACAGATGTTAACTCATTGGATCCTCCCAACAATCCTGTGAGGTAGGTGCTACTATCACCCACATTTTACAAAGGAAGAAACTGAGGCTAGAAGAGTTTCAGTGACTTGGCCCAGGGTCATAAGACTATTGAGAAACTCAGGTCTTCCTGACTCCAAGTCCAGTCTCCATACAATGCACCACCTAGCTGCTTGAGGAAGGAAGAACTCTAGTATATTGAGTAGATTCTTTAAGGAAAATGTATGCCAGGGCATGATCAAGACAAGATGAAAGGGTATGACTAAATTGTGATGGGGACCAGTGGAGGACACACTTACCCCAGTGAGATCACAAGTTGATTTAATTATTGAATGTGACTTCTTTCATCTCCTTCTTCCCTCAAGTCTCAGAAAGAAAGTCCCTCTCCCTTGTCAAAACTAAGTGCTCCCGCTAGTTTCCCATTTTTTCTTACATCTTTCTCTCTGTCTCTCTCTCTCTCTGTCTCCCCCCCATCTCTTCTTCCTTTTCTGCTCCCCCTTTCCCTTCCTTTCCACCTTCTTACCACGGGCTATTTATGATCCAGTTAAAACTCTCTCTCTGACTTGCCATATGTCAGGCTTTGTGCTAAGCACCATAATAAAAATCATAATAGTAATAATGATAACTACATTTATATAGCACTTATCACGTGTCAGCAATATGCTCTTTACAATTATTATTTTATTTATCTCACAACAACCCTGGGAGGTAGGTGCAATTATCATCCCCATTTTACAGTTGAAGATATAGAGGCAAACAGAGGTTAAGTGACTTGCACAGGTCATGTAGCTAGTAGGCATCTGAAGCCAGATTTGAACTCAGGTCTTCCTGACTCCAGGCCCCAGTGCTCTATCCACAGTATCACTTGGCTTCCTAAGTACCATGCATCAGCTGTCATGTCTCCATTGAATTTCCCTTAGCACCTGGGACCTCCTCACTCTAGAACATCCGTCCTTCCCTGAGGCCTTCTCATCCTGGAATATTTCTCCATCATTCTGGCCCTCTTCCCACGTTGGTTAGTCCCTCTTAGGGCCTCCTTCTTGGGAAAGGGCCTGTGCTAGATGACCTTCATTCCTCTCCTGGCTCTGCTTCTGACTTTCTGGACATTGATACTTTGCCTCCATGTCTGTACCTACCCCTACCTCCCACCTTTATCACAGCTTCCTTTTATGTATTATCTTCCTCCATTAGAATGTAAGCTACTTGAGGGCATGGACAGCTTTTCTTTTTGCTTGTATTTTTTGCCCTGTGCTTACACAGTACCTAAAACATAGTCCACACTTCATACATGCTTGTTGCCTTATTGGTTTGTTTTTTTTTTGCTTTTTGTTGTTGTTGTTGTTTTTGCTTTTGTTTTTTGGTGAGGCAATTGGGGTTAAGTGACTTGCCCAGGGTCATACAGCTAGTAAGTGTTATGTGTCTGAGGCTGGATTTGAACTCAGGTCCTCCTGACTCCAGGGCTGGTGCTCTATCCACTGTACCACCTAGCTGCCCCTGTTTTGTTTCATTTTTTTTTTTTACCCCACTATTCCTAGTTCCTAGCAGATAGAAACCTTTCAATAAATATTTGTGATCTGAAATAACAAAGATAAGAAGATGTTATCTCAAGAGTCAGTTACATTCTACAGGAAAGGCTCTCTCCTATTTGGAGTTTCATTTTTTTTGTTTCTATTTTTGTTCTGTTTTATTTTTCCCACAGCAGAAGATTCTTGTTTTTCCTCCCATGTTTGGTTGTATGTTTTTTTCTTTAACTAAACAGGAAACCACTATAATGAATAAATCTGGGCAAAACTGACTATCTATCTGGCAAAAATACTGTTACCTTAATATCAACCTGGCACTGAACAACAATTATATATAGATATAGATGATGTAGATGTAGATATAGATATAAATATAGATGACACAAACAGATAGAGATGTAGATATATAGATGCAGGTATACCCGGAGTCTTGTCTGCAGTCAGAGAGTTTGGGGCTGAGTTGAAAACTTAACTCTTGACAACCAGGGAAGCCCTTGGTATATTGGAAGGTAGAAATGGATGAGATAACTCTACTATCACTTCCACATCAAATTATGTATTTAAGTAGAACCATATGTCTCAAAGTCATTCCAAGCATTTTTACTGGCCTCTTTTTTTTTACTTACAGAAATGCCACAAATGGGGCTAAGTAGAGGAAATAATGATCTTGTCCCCTGGACTTAGCATTGTATCTGCCTTTCCTTACCCACTTAGCTTTGTGGTAAAACAAAAAAGGCTTAAGGTTTGAAAATCAGGGAACTCTAACTCTCAGAAATGTTTGATGAGAATTAGATAAATAACCGTTTTCCTGATTTATAGCCTAACCTTGAAAGATTGAGATTGGGAGGCATATGGAATACTTACCATGAGCTAGAGCATTGTTATTGCTCATGGAAATCCTAAGGTAAGGGACCAGGAAGTTGAGTCCAAAGAAAAGATTGAATGATGGCCATTAGTTTACTGGGAAAACCATGCTATTTGTTCTAATGAATATGGTGCCTATAGCTGAGAATCTCCTGCTGAGGAGATTCGAGGTTTGGCAACCATAACTCTTAGAAAACAAGACAAAACAGAGCATGAGGGAAGACTTTTCTTAATCCCAGGCAAGGGTTTCTGCCATTTATTTAAAAAAATAAAGAAAAAGTCTGTAGGATTTAAGCTAAAAGATCATGGTGGCATCTACTCCTCTCAAGGAAGACATAGCAAAGGATTTCAGTTGATCCAGAAACTGGAGGCAGGGAATCCAAGTGAGCAGCATTCAGTCAAGTAGCATCTGACAGAAACTACAACATGAGCCACGGATCAGTGAAGCATCTAGCAAAGCAGTAAAGGGGTGTTCATCAGAGTGTGTCCAGAAGGAGCTAGCAGTGTTCAGCAGAACAGCTTCCAGAAGAGGCTGACTGGCCAAAAGCAACAGTATCCAGAGGACAGGAGGAGATCAGCAGACAGCAGGCCTAGCGGGAACACGAGGTGCCACCACTAGCAGACGTCAGCAGTTCTAAATTCTTGGGCCCTACAGTGTACCTCACTCCAGGTGCCCCCTACATATGCTCTCTATTGTCCTCGGGACGTGATAGCTGGGTAAATCTACATTTGAGTGTATATGTGTAGAAGAGTGCACCCCAATTGTACAAGGGAAGTGGGTTGCTGTTACTTATCTTATTATGCTCTTTCATTAAATGCTTTAACTTGGAACTAATTGGATCCTCTAGATGACCGCTTAAGGGCAAGCACATCAATAGGAGTTCTGAGCAATGGTTTTAGGAGATTGCACCAGTGGTGCAATTATACATGTTTAACAATTGGCTCTCTGAATGACATACTATTAAGTTTGATCTGCATTATTTACATTTTCCCTTAAATCTAGATAATCAACAAAACCATAAATCAAGTCCTGATTTGCAAATATTTTCCTGTTTCCAAGGTGTAAATACTCACTGAATAGTTCACGATTCCCAAGAAAATATAAGCTGACTTCAGCACATCCCTGATTTAGACACATAAAACACCTTGAATCTGAGGGGTCTACCAGGTGAGTTAAAGGGTTCTCCAAGGTGCTACTTAAAAAATCAACAGGAAAAAGAAGTAGATGGGAGGGAGTTAGTGGCTTTAGAAGTCTTAGGCTCTGGGTCCAACCACTAGCCTCACTTTGTTGCTGCTACCCTTGATATTGGAGAGTTATGTAAAGTTATAGTTCTTGGACTAGAATATCCATCAGTACTTCTCTCTCCTTAATAATGGCTTCCATTTCTATAGAACATTAGGGCCCTCTTTTTTCATAATACTTCTGTAAGGTAGGTAGTATGCATGTTATTATTATCATCTTCACATGCAAAAGAACATCTGAGACCTTTGGTATCTGAAGTACCTCCATTTTCAGAGTAGATTTATAACAATCACCCAATAGCCTCTGGCTTCTGGAACTGGAGATAGAATAATTAGATCCCTTTGGCTTTCTTCCATTTCTCTTCTGCTGCTCTCCCTGCTCTTTAGTTAGAATACTATCTATCAAAGCAATCTCTGATTGTAAAGAGCAGTGGGTCATATGCACAGAAATCCAAAGGGGAAGAGAGAAAAATAAAACTAGCTTCATAGTTAAGCATTTCATTAGGGTTTCCCCTTTCCCTCCCATTATAAGTGTATATATGTTCCTGTGTGCCACATTCTAAAGTTGAAGTGTTAAGTATTAACCTATTTTGTGTCTGCCTGTAAACCACCTATTTAAAACAGGCTACTTTCCATCTGTCAACCCAGTCCTTTCTACAAAGACAAGAAATTGTAAAAAGCTTAAAAGCAATCTATAGAAAGGGAAAGGAAATGAGAATGATAATAAGGCAGGAAAAAAGCTCTAGGGGTGAACATTCATTTCCAGGATTTTCCCCTAGTAGCAAGTCACACAGCTCATAATCTAATTGCACATTGAGCTCGATAAGATCAATCATTTCCATTTCTATTTGTGTTGGATGTGTTCATTATTCAACCCAAGGAAAAGGTCATAACCTTGGTGACAGCTGACATTGAAAAAAATATATTTGTTATGAAATTCAGGGGTGGTGAAGATTTAAATCTGTGAATTTCTGGCAATAGGGAATTTCTTTCTATGATTGACATTTTAGTTTTGAAGTCTCTGGGAGCCAGAAACAACACTAAAAGGACTTGTGGAAATGGGGTCTAAGAACAACTACCAGAGGTCCCAAGTCTTTTGGAGTTGAAGATATTAAAGGACCTTCAAGGGACCTCAGAACTGCCATCACTGGGAGCTAAGAATAGGCTCCTCCATTCACATATGTGAAAATCCAATAATCAGGTATTTTTACTGCCTCGGATGCTCAGATGGATATCCCTTTTCCCCAGGCATTTGAAAAAACAAATTCTCCCTTAGTCAGTCGATAGGCAGTTATTAAGTGCCTACCGTATGCTAGGCACTGTGCTAAAAAGGCTGGGGATACAAAGAAAGGCAAAGGATCATCCTAGCCCTCAAGGATCTTATTATTTAATGGGGAAGAAAAAATGCAGATCACTATGTACAAATAAGCTATTATAGAAGAGAAGTAGGAAATAAGTAATTGAAAGAAGGCACTGCAGTTAAGAAAGGCATCCTGTGGAAGGTGGGATTTTATCTGGAACTTAAAGGAAGTCAAGGAAACCAGGAGGAAGAGAGCACTCTAGGAATGGAGGATAACCAGTGAAAATGCCCAGAGTCGAGATGCGGAATGTCTAATATGAAAAATAGCAAGGAGGACAGTGTCACTGGATCAAAGAGTAAAGGAATGTTTAAGATGTAAGAAGACTGGAAAGGTTGGGGCGCGGGAATCGAAGTTATGAAGGGCTTTAAACATCAGAGAATTTTAGATTTGATATTGTAGGTGGTGGGAATCTCTGAGGTTTATTGAATGGGGAAAGGGGTTATGACATGGTCTACAGAACTCAGTGACTATAATAGCACCACTCAAATGACACTTTATCATCCTATGCCTAACAAATGTTGAACTTCTCCTCTCCTAATCCCTGTGATTCCCCTTTATTTGCTCTTGGTATCTACTCTCTCACTCTCATCAATCCATCCTAGCCCTACTGCTCTTCAATCTCCATCCAAGTCTACCCTCCCCTTCTGTTAACCTTTCTGCTACATTTTCCTCTCCCTGAATGCTATCCTTATGTTAACAAACTTTCTTTAGCCTTTGACCCTGTTCTCTGATACTACCTTCCATGTCCTTGCACTCATGGAAACTTGACTTCCTGCCAAAAACAATGTCTTTTTGGACACTGTTTCAAGGGTTAGAAGCACCTTTTCTTCCACTATTAGACTGGTAACATTTGGAATAATAGGCCAGGAATAAAAGTAAAAGACTCCTTGCTCTTCACTGTTATTTCCCAAAGGTTTTTAACATGAGTATGTGTGTGTTTGAGAAAGAGAAAGAGAGAGAGAGAGAGAGAGAGAGAGAGAGAGAGAGAGAGAGAGAGATGGATCCCTTTAACAGTCTGCCTATAAAATATTTTTTCAGAATATTGATTTTTAAAATTATAATTCAAGGAAATGGTAAATTTCAGTTAGAGATTATTGAAAATAAAGCTGAATTTTTCCCCCATTTGAGTTCATATGGACCTCAGGTTAAAAAACTTTCCTATATCCATATCCTTACCACTGTCATCTGTCAACCCTCAGGACCCTCTCCTTCCTTTCCCAATGAGTCCAGTACCTGGCTCATAGTTTTCCTCTCCACACAAACCCTTACTATCATGCATGGGAACTTCAAATGCTTGTTGAATGATGATTGATTGATTCAATGTCGATGTCCTCTCAAACATTCTGGCTTTCTAGTTCATCAGACTCCCTGACTCCATTATCCACATCTGAATGCTAAGTCTGACATGCACAGAAGTGGTCATAACCTTGATCCTCTAATCAAAGGTGAGGCCTATAAGAGCCTTTTCCAAGGGAACGGAGATAGAAATACATTAACAATACTCATATGTCTACACTGCTTGAAGGTTTACATAGTATTTTATAAGCTTTTTCTTACTTGATCCTGACAATGTCCCTGTGAAGTAGATGGTACAAGTATTATTAACTTCATTTTGGAGATGAGGAAACTGAGTCAGAATAGGAAACTGACCAACGTCACTTAGCTAGCGAATTTTACCACTAGGATTCAAATCCAATTCTTCTGACTTCAAATCTAGGGCTCTTTTCACCATACCACACTTCTTATTTAGCCTTTTTCTACTATGGCTCGTAATAGTCTAGCTACAGCCCCAGAGCATTTTAATAAGCTTGGTCCAATCTAAGCACAATAAAATTAAAAGTAGGCTTTGGGCCCCAGGTCATCAGGCAAACCACAAATTCTGTTGATGCTTCCTCCTCCTCTCCTCTCTCTCCAGCTCCTTGTGACTTCCTGGATTTGCTCCTATATTTCTTTCCCTGCTACATGACCAAACATTTCTGAATTTTTCATTTTGCAATTTCTCATCCCTTTGGACACAATGGCCCTCAAGTCTGAGTACTCTCCTTGCATTTCAGCAATACTGGTAGTGGGGATACAAGACATAGGAGCAGAGGGTGGTAAGGCCATCGCATAGTTCTTAGGCTGACTAAGAAACACTAATTTAACTGTTGACACTCAATTATATAATCTTTGTACAATGACCAAGTTGATACTCTTAGAGAAACTAAACTGCATTGATAGTAACATTCTCAGTATCAAAGAAACCAGAAGCCATTAAAATGGAAAGAAGCTTCACACATTCACCTTAGAGAAACTAATAAAGGAGTTGGCTGAGTTAGTTGGCTTCCTCATGAATACTGAAGGTTGTAGCAGAACTTGAAGAAAGAAGGTCTTGTTCAAATTGCTTATTGGCTGTGTGACCCAGAACAATTCACTTAACCTGTCAGTTACTCAGTTTTCTCATCCGTAAATTAAGAAGGGTTAGATTTCATGGCTTCTAAGTTTCTGTCCAGTTCTAAATCTATGATCCTATGAGCTGAACCTAGGTCCCATTCTCTGATATATTGCTTACTATCTGTATGACTTTGGACACTTTATTTCTCTGATCTCAGTTTCCTGAAATGCAAAATGAAAGAGTGGGATTAGAGGATTTCATAAGTCCATTTCAGCTCTAAACCAAGATCTCTCCTATGCTTCCCCAGGACTAAGCACCTTTTTGAAGACCTTTGCAGTGATGCAGACCATCCTTGTCCCTTCCCATCACTGCCCCCCCCCCCACCGGCTGCTGCCACCTTGTTTTAAAAGTACCAGTGCACAGTGACTTAGCTTGCAATGATTGTGAGGATTTCCATAGTTTTATTGGAAGGCATAGGTCAGTTTGAGTTTTACCACAAAGGTTTAAAGAAGATGAGTGCAATCACCTGCTATGGTAGCATAAGAAAGTCATATATTCACAACTGTTCAGGAGAAAAGGCCCAAGAGTTTGATTTGAAGACAAGATCTGAAAAGCTAATAGTGTAATATAAGTACTAGCTTTTGCAATCTCAGGTTGCATTGCATCAAAAAATGTATAGTATCCAGATCATAGGGAATTGTATCTCCACTGGAGTTTGTAATGGACAACCCAATATACAGAATTCCCAATATTTTATATCTGTGACATTGGGTCTAGTTTTGGGGGTCAAATTTATAGAAAGACATTGACAATTTAAAGTTTATTCAAAGAAGGGTCAAAAACACAAAACCATACCATATAAGAAATCATTGAGAAAAATGAGGATGCTTAGCTTGGAGAAGAAAGGGTTTGGAGAGCATTCTTTTTTCCAAAGAATGAGGGTCTGTCATCACATGGAAGTCAGAAAGAGGCAAGTAGCTAGGTGGAGTGGACACAGCTTGGGACTTGGAAATGGAAAGACCCGAGTTTGAATCCTATCTCAAATATATATTAGCTGTATACCTCTAGACAAGGCATTTAGTCATTTTCTGTTCAGTTTCTTCACCTATAAAATGGGGATGAATAATAGCACCTACTTTATAGGGTTATTGTGATGATCCAAGTGAGTTAACATAAGGAAAGTGTTTTGTAAACCTTAAAGCTCTATATAAATGCTGGCAATTATTTATTATCAGTGTACTTATTCTGGATGACTCCAGAGAGGCACTGAATGTTGAAAGCTAGAGAGAAACAAAGTTTTTTTCCATAAAAGAAAAAGAATTAGAGTTGTTCAAAATTTGAATGGGCTGCCTTGGGAGTTAATGAGATTCCCCTCACTAGACACCTTAAATAATAGATGGATGTTCACTTGTTGGGGAATATTGGAGAACAAATTCTTCTTCAGGCATATGCTAAATGAGCTGACCTTTTAACCTTTAGACAATTGTAGAAGTTAGCTTCAGTTATGGATACTTCCAGCATCCTATAAATCTCTCTCTACTCCCTCCAACTCAGGTCCACATTCTAGTGTAGGAAGCGACATTGGACTGGTGATCTTATTGACCACCTTCTTCAGACACAAGGAACATCAAATCTAATAGAAAGGTTGTTGCTTGGAGCTCTTATTTGCAAAGTCATTGCATCCCTGAGGATAAAGGCTTCCAGAAGAGTAAGAGAAATTAAAAATTCACCGAATATTTTTAAGTACCATGGCATATAGCTGTCTATGTGGTGGGTGCTAGGAGAGTCACAAAGTTTAGTGAAGAGATAAGAAAAAGAAAATCAAAATGTGACTATTAAACCACCTTCTCAGATAAAGTACTTGATGTGAAGTTGCTTTGAGAACTAACTACTAAACCCTATAAAATGAAAAGTCAAATGACTATTACTATTCTTGTTAACTGGGAACATTCTAACTCTGACAAATTGAGCCATTTCCTTTTACACTTTTCATAATCTCTCAATAGAATCAGAGGCAGAGATCTTTGCTATGGCAGCTCCCAAATACCTCCTCTGTGGCTTAGAAGTCAAGCATCAGGTGACATAACAACCCCATCTACTGGCATAGAAAATGAAGTGATAGCATCGTGGTCTCTTCCAGCCATCATTTCATACCTAAATTTCTGGTTAGGTTAATGTCCATGAAACAACTTTTCTAAAAACACTTTGGGGGTCCTTTTGCCCTTACCATGCACACTCTACCTTGCATTGCATGTATTTGTACACAACATATTCCCTCCATTGTTCAAAAGCTACTTGAAGGCAAGGACTACTTCCTTCTAAATGTTATCTCAACATTACTAGCACTTATAACCACATCTTGAACATAGAAAGCACTAATTAAATGTTTGACAAGAGGCTGGCAGGCTGGGGAATGCTAATATCAATACGCCCTAAATAGGAATGGATTTTGTTTCAAAAGTTGATTTGGTAATCAATTGCTTGAAATTCACAAGACATATGGTAATGAGACTTCCAGATTATCCCACAAAAGATTCAAGAACACATTGTAAGGATTGAAATACTATACATTTATAATGGAAAAGTAGAAAAGAATCCATAAAACCTAAAGTGTTTTATGTCTTCTTGTCACCTTATATGACAAGACCTAGCAGATGAGGCAAGGGAAAAAAATGTTAAAGAGATATTAAACAGGGCAAGACTGCCTTAATGTAGAGAGAACAGAAAAAAAGATCTGAGAGTTATGTGGGGATTACAATGTAAATAAGAGTAAGAACAAGGAGTATACATAGATTAGAATGTACATTTCATCTCACTGTATACTGATTTTGCCCCTATTTGAGTATAGAAGCTGAAGAATTTGGATATTAAAAAACATCTTCCTTCTTCACTAGGTGGCATAGCAGATAGAGGGTTGAACTTGGCATCAGAAAGATCAGAGTTCAAATGTTACCCAGATACTAGCGGTATGCCCCCAGGGTCACTGAACATCTCTCAGCCTCAGCTTCCTCATCTGTAAAAACGGGAATAATAATGGCACTTAACTCACATTGTTGTAAAGATCCAATGACAAAATCTGTCGAAAGTGCTTTATAAAGTTTTGCTTTATAAATAAACCTTATAAATATTTTAAGTGCCATATAAATGATAATACTTATTATTACTGCTTTACTTATTTTGAATACCAGCTGTACTGATACATGGTCTCATTTATTAACAGTGATCATTTGATTTTGCTCTTAGGTAGAAAGCCACTGTCAAATATGAGGAAGGATCAGTGGATGACATGTGGTTATATTATATTTCAGTAGGGATAAATCTATGATTTCATGGGTATAGTGAACTCCCAAGTGAGGGGACTCCCTCTACCAATGCAGGTTAGCACCTCTTGCAAATTATAGACTTATAGAGTTAACTAGACATTAACCTCACTCCCAGTCATGCAGCCAGGATGTGTCCAGAGACATGACTTGAGCCTGAGTTTTCTTGGTTTTGAAGTCAGC
The DNA here is from genome assembly GCF_900497805.2 of Vombatus ursinus. Taxonomy (NCBI): domain Eukaryota; kingdom Metazoa; phylum Chordata; class Mammalia; order Diprotodontia; family Vombatidae; genus Vombatus; species Vombatus ursinus. The sequence goes on from NW_020954598.1 coordinate 17,226,193, forward strand.
TATCTGTCAATCATACTGTGATACCTTTATATCATTCTAAATAATACTAATTCTAAGTCCTTTATTCTGGCAAACTAGAATAGGAAATGAAATAGTCCAGGGACATAAAAGATGGCTCAAAATTATGTCCCTTACACATTGTGCCATTCAGGGATTTATTCTGGTTAAGGGACTTTTCTTTTTGGCTACAATACTATAGGGATGGTTAAACCAATATCATTCCTCTTCTAATGTCAATTACTTTAATAGATAGAATAGCGATCATGAAAGTCAGGTAGTGAACAAGAGGTTTTAGTGGGAAGTGGGGAATAATTTTGAAGACATTTCAGAAGAGAGCACACCAGGGAAAGGTTGTAGAACTTTAGATAATATAGGTTTGTTGCTTGGAACTCTTATTTCCAAAGCCATGGGATCCCTAAGGATAAGGACTTCCAGATGGGTAAGTGAAATTAAAATTTCACCAACTTTTTTCTGTGCAGGTCCTTGGGAGAAAGAGAAGAGGAAAGAAGTAGATTATGGAGTGAAGAATAAAACTCTAATTTGGTAATATTGTCCAGTGTTTAGATGATGTTGGATTTATTATTATTATTATTATTGACATTAATAATAATTTCACATTTTTTTAGCACTTTAAGGTTTATAAAGAGCTTTCCTCATAACAGTTCTGAACGATAGGTAGTACATACATCTCTGCAGTAGGGAGACTGAGGCATAGATGAGTTTGAGGACTCGTAAATGACTTGCTCCATGACACACAGCTAGAGAGGTGAGGCATGAAAAAAGATCTCTGATCCAAGATCAATACTCTTTCCCTTATACATATTCTCCAATGGTAGAGTCTCATATGAAAATCATTTTTGTATTCACCTTTGTTGCCAGTGTGACACCATAGGTAATCAATGGTTGAATTATGATATTGGGACTTTTTCTTTGGGGCAAGGGGAGACGGGATTTGAGTGGGGGTTGAGAGGGAGAGACTACAAACCTAACCTTGCCTCTGGTTATCACAGTTCAGTCTATTCTCCCCTGTCCAGTATAAACTAATCTAACACATCACAGTCCAGTAGATTCCCATCAGCTGTCCTCCCTTGACACTCATGTTGGAAGAAAGGAGACAGAAGAGTACAAGATATACTTCCATCACTGGGAGAAAAATAGTTCCTACTTCTTTCAAGTGAGCCTCCTCCATTGCCCTCTGACTTTCACACATTTTGCTTGACCTCTTGATCTTTATTTTAGATATTTGAAAATTGATCCTACCAATACTCAAGTTTACAGGGACCTCGGCAATCTTAAAAAATGTGATGGCTGGCAGGGGCTGTAGAGATGATGTAGTTTACCTTCACCTCCCTGATGTTGTGATAAAGAAACTAAGGCCCAAAGAGGTCTTGGTCATGGTTCTGGATGGTAAATTACAATCAGGACTCAGACCTAGTTCTTCTGAATTGAAGTCCATTAATCTATCAATCTGTCTTTCTAGAGGTCTTCACTTAAAGAGGGACTTTATGTATAGCACATAGTACTATAGTACTATAACATTTAGAACCGAAAAAAAAATAATTTAGACATCATATAAGTAAACCTCCTCACTTTGTTTTTGTTGTTCAGTTGTTTCAGTCACATCTGACTCTTCATAATCCCATTTGGGGTTTTCTTGGCAAAGGTACTGGACTGGTTTTCATTTCCTTCTCCAACTCATTTCATAAACAAGGAAACTGAGGCAAACAGGATTAAGTGACTTGCCCAGGGTCACACAGCTAGTTAACTGATTTGTCTATAGTCATGGAAGCAGGATTTTAACCCTGGTCATCTTCCTCTAAACATAATGTTCTGTCCAATTTGGGGTTCTATTATTTGAGAATAACTGATAGAAAGATTAGAGAAGAACAATTACTTAAAATTTGGAAAGTAACCCCCATGAAGAAAGCATAAGAAAAATGGATTTATTTAAAGAGACAAGTTTAAAGACTTTATGATATGATTCAAAACATTTTTAAAACAGACAATATGTGATGATTAATAATATGTATTGTTGACATTCTGTTTTTTTCTTCAGATAATATAATAAGTATAGTTAACTGGCAGCTCTCAGGAGTGTGGCCTAGAATGTTATACATTCATTTCCCTTAGGAGAAGGAATTTATTCCCCTTCCAGCATAGAAAAAAAAAATCCCTGACTAGAAAAGAGATTCTCTACTCTTAACCCCATCCCACCCCTCAATACAGAAGAAATCAAGGAGGTTTTCTGTTCTGGTCAGCTCATCAGTGAAAGAGTACAAGAAGAAGTCCCCTCCCCCCATGCTCCATGCATTGATAATGCATCTACATGGAGACAGCATGACTGGGAGCCACAGGGGAAAGAAACCAGTTATAAGATCAGGCATGCTGAGATGAGCCAAGGGGAAAGACAACGTTAAGCACAGTCTCAGTCTTTCACTGAAGTATCCTGCCCCAGGGGTAATAAAATAATACCTTCTAGCTATCCAGAGGTAGAGTCTTGAAACTAAGTAAGCTTTCAAAACTTGACTCTCAAGTTACAGAGAAGCTGCTTTTCCTCAGCTTCTCTGGTAAAAATCAATAATGAGGTTGCATTAATTTGGAAATAAAAGCTAAGAAATTTTCTTTATATTCATTTCTTTATGGTTCTGTCCCAATTAAATATTTCACTATTTCAGTGTATTATTCTTAGTAGATCTGATCTGTTAATAGTGGTAAGCAGGATATCTAGACCCAAGTTTGACATTAGAGGTTCCCAGATTCAAAGTGAGATGTGGGCTCAAGCTAAATAATATAATGATTAGCATCTTAATAACCCTACACTGAATCCACATTCATGAAAAATACTAAGTTGAACCATACAATTACAACAAAAAAGACCTCACATCTTGAACTGCAATTCAGATTTAAGGGAGTCAAAGAAGAACATCCTAATTGCAAATTAGGGAAAAATTTGTAAAGGTTTTAAGATACTATTAAAAGAGATTTTTGGAATCTCCTTTCCTGAAGGTTTTTTTTTTCTTTTAAATTTAGATAAATACATTTGATCAAAACCTTATATAGAGTAGTGAACTAGAGAGGAGTTCTCCCTTTTCTTTCTAATCTGACTATTTATTACCCTTTGAAGCAGAAATGGGCAACCCACAAACAGATCACTGGAAGTCTCTGTACTACCTTGTCATCATCCTCACAGGTCATGACATTGGAGAATGGAATTTCTGCTTTAAACATCTTCCGACAGTGCATTAGCTGGACCAATAAGTAACAGACCGTTTTGAACTTCATCCTTTTGGCTGGTTTTATATCTGAGAGAATAAGTCCAGGAAATATCTGTGCAAACAAACAAGAGGTAAAAAAAAAAAGAAACATTAAAGTAAGTCATAACAATCACATTGATAAAATTCAGATAGATAATACATTAATCTCTCCATGAATAAAAATGGATTCTAAAGATACTTCTTTGTCAGAAACCTTATTATCTGAAGCAAAAATAACATACAAGTAGTATGGATACATTCTTTCTAGAATGTCAGATAAGGAAGGAGGATACCAGGCAAACATATCATTAAATGCTAACAAAAATAATACTAAAAGAGGTGAAAAATATAAAATCGACATGTGAGAGTGCTGGGACAGAGGAAAGCATGGTTTGGGGGTATGTAAAAGTCAGAGTGAAGCTCAAATTGCTCTCAAATAGATAGGTAGGGAATGGAGAGGAGGGGACTAAATGGTTGGCAAGGAGTCTGTGAAAGGGTACCTTTCAAGAAATGACTGACAAGGGACATTTCATTTCCCCCTGTAGTTTCTGGGAATAGACCTCTAGTAAGAATTGGGAAAATAGAGAGGTAAGAAGGTGACAATCCAGCTGTGTGCCCTTAAATGGATTGCTATTCTCCACTCCTAAAAATCACTTTGCACCTGATTGCTAGTTTCTGTAAATACCTTTAAAAGCATAAACTATATAGATCTATAGAGAAATCTATACTCCTCTAGATAAAAAGCTGAGAAAGTTAAACCACAAATGCTAATTAAGGTATCACAATGAAATGTACTCACGTAAGTGCTTCCAATTGTAACCCAAACATTTTGTTTCCTATGTCTCTAATGTATTTATCATGGATAATACATGGCATGCCATTGTTTTCTGTGTCCAGTATGAGTCTTATCCTTATGTCAGACTTGCCTTTCCATGAAGATGAGGGGCTATCATATCTAAATCCAAGCACTGTATCACTCCATTCTCCCAGCATCTCATAGTGTTAATGGTACATTCTTCAAAAATGTTTGTTGAATTGAGTTGAAACTAATTGAAATGAAATAGCCAATAACATAGCTTGATAATGAAATTGTTCCCTGTCTGAATAGGTTAGAATGAAGTGGAGTCAATGAACAAGGTGAAAAAAACAGGTCCAGGAAACAGTGACCAGAAACACAGAAACACTATTTACACCTTTTCCTAGGGTCAATCTTAGGACTGTTTTTTTTTTTTTTACTTTCTTTGTAACCTCAGCATTTTGCACAGTGCAAGGCAGATAGTAGGTGCTTAATAAATGCTTGTTAACTGGAGTGTGAAAGAAGGGAGAGAAGAGAAGAAAAAAATATAGAGGGATATGCAGGTGTAATAAGGAAATGGCCAATGATGGCCTAGTCCTTAAAGCTTGAGCAATATTCCCTACTAACTTCCAGTTTAATACATGGGGCACTTGATGAGCCTTCTTCAGCTATGAATGACTGAGGAAATGGTGCTGTGTTGTTGATGAAGAATTTTCTAACTGGCTTCAGAATCTATGGAGCTGGCTCAACAGAAGCTGAGACAGAATTGAGTGGACACAAAATGTTTGAGTGACTTGTGTCTTTTCTTGCTTGGAAGCAAGCAAAGTAAGAAGTCATGCCAGTTACTGGATGGGGACATCCCTTCCCCCACCCAGCCATCAAGCATCCATGAATGAATGGTGCCTCTTTCTTTTGTCTCCGGTGGTTATTCTTTCCTGATCATAGATGACTGCATACTCAGAAATGAAATCCAATTGGTTACCACCTTGTAAGCCTTGAAAAGCTGGAAGAGACATCAGATACCTGACAAATGGAGCTGGTTGCAGGGTTGACCAGTAGCTGCAGCAGCTGAGTCCAATGAGGACCTTAAGTAACAGCCAAGAAATCTGCTTGACCCAAACCACAGTGTAGTAATCCAGCAGCTCAGTCCCACCTGATCAATAGAGTGACTTCTCTGTCACTCAGTGCCTCATTCTGAAACTAACTAGGTGGAGACCCTATGAGGGAAGAAAATGACTCCTATGACCAAGAGGTACCCCTTTGTGCTTCAAATTTCAGCCCATGGATGAGTGAGCCTTCCAGTTTGGGGAGATGTTTTTTTATAATTTTCTGTCCTTGTTATACTTACTCAGTAAGTGTGTCTTTGTAAAAGCTAATTCATGTCAAATGTCTGATTGATATTGGGGCCATGCTATATGGGGCCCATGATTGATATTATTAGAACATTCTAATCTCTCAGAATTACCATTAAAATTCTCAGGATACAATAGTCAGCTACTGTCTGGGGCTTCAATCACCAGAGGTGGTTGATAGAATGAAATCAGAAGGGAAGCTATGTGAGAATTCACTTAGAGGCAGCATTGCACATAGCAAACTGGCCTGGAAGGCAGGAAGACTGGAGATTCACATCAGCCTCTGCTTCATGCTGGCTATACAACCCTGGGTAAGTCACTCAGTACTTCAGTGCTATAGGCAACTCTAAGTGAGAAGGTGCTGGCCTGAAATAGTGGAATAAATTTCTTCATGTGAGATTCTGCTCTACCAATGAAATCACAAGGCAAGCACCTCTGCCCACTGGAGAGAAGGATTCCTAATATAGATTTTATTACATTGGAGTGTTCTTTCTAGGATATTTATTAATCAAGCTATTGCTGCATTTTAATTTTTATTCACATACATTATTTTTACCCAAGTCATTCCTTGACATGAGGAGTCTATACTATTAATAAATACAGAAATGAATAATGTCGCATTTCCATAGTGCTTAAAGATTAGAAAGCATTTATTTCACAATTATCTTGTTAGTAGTTAGTATGAGTATTATTTTCCCATTTTGCAGATGTGGAAACTGAGGCCTTAAAGGGGTAAAGTGATGTGTTTGGGGTCACTTAGCTGGTAAGTGGCAGAATCAGAATTTGAAACTAAGTCTTATAACTTCAAATCTATTTAGCTTGTTAAATACCCTATTCTCTCCTCTCCAAAGTAACAACTCAATTAATGAATATGGTACTGATTTGGTAAATGATGATGGATAACATAAGATCCACAGCATGATGGAAAGACATTGATTCTTTTACTTACTTTAATTATCTCTTTGTCTCACATCTAAGTATGAAACCTATAGCCAAACAGCCTATCCATGGCAAGCTTGCAACCTTGGGTCTAGAAAATTCGTATTAGAAATCAATCAACTTCTGCTTAATGGGCATTGAAAAATGATGGAAAAGTCAAGTTTCCATTTCAGCAATGACAACTTCATGCTTTCCTTGTCACCAAAGGGAGGAAAAATGAGTGCCTTTCTAGCCTATAAGCTGATTAGAATGCTTTAAGAATGGAAGGAGGAGAGTCATGAAGGTGCATTCAGGGCACTGGAACGATCCCTCCCCATCTTTTACTCCTCTATAGGGATGCTTAGGAGTGCTGGGGAATAGACAGATTGCTGTTGTGGGGGATCTGGTGGTAGATGTAGGGATCAGTCTTGGAAAAGAGAGAATGGAGTGTTAATAGAGAATTGGAAGAGTCTAGGTTAGGGAGAGAGAAGGGTGTAGAGCTTTTTTGGATGTCAAAAGATTGTGTGAGTGAAAAGGCAGAGTGGGAGATTCTGCTCAATGCTACTAAAGCTTTTGTCTTGGGTTGTGTGTGTGTGTGTGTGTGTGTGTGTGTGTGTGTGTGTGTGTGTGTGTGTGTGTGTGTGTGTGTGTGTGTGTGTGTGTGTGTGTGTGTGTGTGGGGTGCGCGCGTGCGCATTGGGGAGGGAAGGGAAGGGAAAGGTAACAGATACTTATTTCAACTCGAGTTAATGGCTACACTAGTCCCACCCAGCATATACCACTAAGTGATGGTGACAGCTGTGGGATCAGATATGGTTTAGTCTGCTTATCTCAATTGTACTGCCTAAGCTTGCTTCTGGCTCCAGTTTGAAGAACACAATGGTGGCCCTGGGCAAACTACTTAACAAAGCCTTTGAAAGACTGATTGATGAGTAAATGAAGACATAGATATGGATCAGTGTAGTCCCATCACAATTATAGACTCCAAGAGCTGGGGGAGACTTTAAAGATGATCTGTTTCAAAACTCAACTCAATGCAAAAATCCCTTCTATGCTACTCCTGGCTATCCAGTCTAGGTTTACATATCTCTAGATCAGGGAATCAGGAAGTGCTTGGTTTCAGTTCTGCCTTGAACACTTGTAAAATAAGAATAATAATACCTCTGGTATCTCCTTACAGGGTTGTGAAGAGGCATGAATAGGAGCAAAGACTTTTTTTAAACTTTGAAGTGCTATAAGCCTGTAAGATTTCATTATTAAGGAGATGACCCTGGCTCCCATGTTGGCTTCCAGTCCTACAGCAGGCAAAATCTTTACAGACCAAGCTTTATGAACATGCCATGTAGCTGTCAATCTACTGTAACAGAGCTGGGCAGCTAGGTAGCACAGTTGATAGAGTTCCAGGCCTGAAGTCAGTAAGACTAATCTTTCTGAGTTCAAAGCTGGCCTCAGAAGCTTAGTAGCTGTAGGACCCTGGCAAGTAAGTCACTTAACCCTGTTTGCCTCAGTTTCCTCATCTATAAAATGAGCTAGAAAAGGAAATGGCAAATCACTCCAGTATTTTTGCCAAAAAACAAAACAAAACCCAAAAGGGGCCACAAAGAGTCAGACACAACTGAAAAACAACTCAATAACAAAAATGTAACAGAGAAGCCCCTTTCCTCACCAAGAGACAGAATAGAATCCTCAGTCTGCCATCAGCATTGATATATTAGGAGGTTGATCAGATCATCTCTAAGGTTCCTTCTGGCTGAGATAAGAAGATACTAGGATCATAGATGTGAGAGTTGGAAGATCTGCTAATACCCCACCCCATACCCAACTTAGCAAAATATGCCATCAAACAGTTTCATTTTACTGATAAGGAAACTGAGGCCCATAGAGGTGAAGTAGCTGTCTAGCTTTTCTGCCATGCCACTTGCTTTACCTAAAGCTCTCTTTCTGAACTATTCCCCTTTCACACAGGCTGCTTTGCTCCCCTGGGGATTACCCCCAAAGAAGCCTACAGACTAATTTGTGAGTCCTAGCCTAGACCCATCATAGCACAAGAAGCTCTAGCCACACTGCTCCCTTTACTTATAGGTGACCCTGTTCTACTCCACCCCCACATCAGCTGCTTAGCCTCCATGTAGGTACTATCTTTCTCTCCTCTACCTCCTTTTCGTCTCTGATTTTTTTTATTTTTTTAATTTGACTTCCCCTATTAGAATATAAGCCCCTTGAGAGTAGAGTTTGTTTTGTTTTCTTGTTTTAGCGTCTCCAGCACTTAGCACAGTGGGTGGTACCTAGTAAGTTCTTAATAAAAGTTCTATCATGGATATTTAATGCAGAGATAGGATTCACACCTATATCTCCTGACTCTAAGATTTATCCTCTTTTAGAACACCACCTTGCCTTTCCCTATAATTATTGGTGGATATTATTTATTATAAAAATATATGTTTACCTTAGGAGCATAAGATTTTTTGTTTTAGAGCAGCAGAGGCCTTTATAAGCCATTCAGCCTAACTATACCTGGTAACCAACAGGCCACAAGTCAACAAGTAAAAAAGTATGATTCCACTCATTATGCTATGCATTAAGATCTCCCCTTTCAATAATGTATGGGGTACGGGGTGGGAGATGAGGGTGACAGTAGTCACCTAGCATCAAATCATTCCTGGGACCATGTACAAGGGAGGTTAGTTTTTCTATCTTCTCCCCTGGAGGTTTGGGTTCCTCCTTAGTGGCCTTGAATTAAGAGGGTTCTTAGTCAAAACCTGATCTATAGAAGAGCTGAGATATTACCCCAATTCTTAGGCTCCTTAACCTCTTTGGGACTAAGGGAACACAGGGCTATTAGTCTAAACTCACTTATTATGACTGCCAAATGAAATGGAGCCCCACTGGAAAGCCCAGACCTTGGCTAACTCACCAAGGTAACAGTTCCTGATTGGCTCCAGTAACTTAGTATAAAACTCATTCGATTTGCAACATTCAGCTATGAGTGATGTTTTCAATTTAATGAGGCTCTAATTCCCTGAAACTATATTGAATGGAACAATTTAGAACACATATTAGGAGACTAAGTATCTCATTACAACACAAATCAAAGAAATTGCCTTTTGATAGAGAAAATAAGTTATTAAGTAAAATATTTTGCATACAACATTAACTTGGGGAACCCTTAACAAAACAGACATACACAGACACATATTATGCATACATGTACACACACATATACACACATGTTCCTAAGAATTAACACAGACAAAACACACTCTACATGACCTAGAACCCTAGTCTCCCAGGGTTCCTTGCTTGTGAAGAAATGTTTATTTTCACATTTAACAAAGTCTTTTCTGGTATTTTTGCTTAGGTGCTAAATGTGAAAACTTGTTCCTCTACAAAGCATCCTTTATTAAGGGGCACAGTGGATAGAGTGCTGACTGGTCAGGAAGACCCGAGTTCAAATCTTGCCTGAGATACTTACTACCTACATGACCCTGCTGAAGTCACAGCCTCTGCTTGCCTCAGTTTCCTCATCTGTAATATGGGAATAATAATAGCACCTGCCTTATAGAGTTGTTCTGAGGATTAAATGAGATCTTTGTAAAAGTACTTTGCCAATTTTAAAGTACAATATAAATGCTAGTTATTATTATTAAATCTTAGATTGGCTTTAAAATGTAATTTTGTTATACAATGCTTTGGTTGGGTCTTCAAAAAAGCACTTACTAGATTTCACTACCAATTTTGTATTATTAATAGTTCACTGAGGAAGAATAGTCTCTCCTATGGATAAAAATGCAAAACAAAAGTGAACTATATGATTCCGTTAAATACGCATATGTGTATAGATGCATATATATTACATATATATTTAAAGCTAGGATGCCACTGTGTCTGTATATTTGAGGATTTAAGTAACATCTCAAACAGATCACTTGTTTTCTTGTTTTTAAGGGATCTGAGATAATGCAGAATATCAGTATAGATTTCAAAAATCATCCCCAAATTTTCTTTTTCTTGATCCCTTTTTAATTCTTATGCTGACTTCCAAGTCTTTTTTTGTAATAAAGAAATATTTTTTCTCACAGGATAAGGACTACAAGTGTATGTATGTGTGTAAATACATATATATATGTAAATGTACGTTGTTGTTCAGTCATTTTTCAGTCATGTCTGACTCTTTGGGGTTTTCTTGGCAAAGATACCAGAGTAGTTGGCCATTTCTTTCTCTAGCTCTTTTTACATAGGAGGAAACTGAGGCAAACAAGGTTAAGTGACTTGTCCAGGGTCACACAGCTAGTAAGTATCTGAAGCCAGAGTCAGGAAGATGAATCATTTTGACCCCAGACCTAGCACACTATCCACTGTACCACGTAGCTACTCTATGTGTATATACTCGATGTGGTTTTAACAGATTTTGCCAATATTATTATTTATGTCTGTCTCACAGATAACATATAGCTTTACATTATAAATAGATTATAACTAGCTACCTGCTAGAATCAGATAAGCAGTCATTTGAAAGCCCATACTATTCGATGAAAAAAAAATGCCCACTAATAATCTATAGTACATCACTACATATTCTCCTTAATCCAGAATTCTGGCAATCTGCTAGAAGCTGATATACCAATAAAAATGTTTTGGAAAATAATTTCAGTGGTACAATTCCTTCTCACCATGGAACAAACACTATTTGATATTTGATTATCATCTAATATTAAGTAGCCATCATGTTTTCACTGCAATTTTCTAAGAATACCTTCCTTAGTGGAACATCTGATGGTGACTGCGAAGTCAGTATGCCTTTCATTGGTATAAGCTACTATTATTCATTTTCTAGGTCTACATACTCAGAAAAAAAGCACAATGTCCTTTTTCAATAGAGCAATTGTACATGAGATGTTTCCTTAATACCCTTCACTTAGTGGCAGGTTGTAAATCCATTTTTGTTTCTGCCAGTTGCAAGAGCACAATAATCACAACCCAGTTTTGATAACCAGTACCATATTTCTAAGAACTGTTGCCAATGAACCTTAGGTTAAGGTAAAAAGCGATAGAATGAACACTCCAGTGGTCCTCTATTACCTCTTGGATCAAATATAAAATCCTCTGACTTTTGAAGCCTTTTATAACCTGTCACCTTCCTACTTTTCCAATCTTCTTACACCTTTCTTTCTTCCACTCCTATTCTTGCACTTCCTTCATACTCTGCAATCTGGTGACATTGGCCCCCTTTCTGTTCCTCATAAAAGATACTATCTCCCTACTCCAAGCAATTTCACTGGCTAGCCTTACTCCAAACGCTCTCCCTCTGTAACTCCATCACCTGGTTTTTCTGGCTTCCTTCAAACCTCAACTCAAGCCTCCCCTTCTGGGGGCTATCTCCAGTAGTCCTCATCTATATCTTGCCACTGGACTCAGATGGTTCCAAGGAGAAAGTGAGGCTGATGACTTTACACAGCCCTCCTTCACTTAATCTAATTCACTTTCAAGTCATGGCAACACTTTCCTGATGTCATGATCCTCTTCAAGAATAAGAAGGAAGGACAAACAACAAAGCCCCACCTTCTACAAGGACCTTTTCCTGATTCTCCTTAATGCTAGTGCCTTTTCCTGGAGATTATCTCTAATTTATCCTGTATATATCTCCTTTGTACGTAATCCTTTGCATACTGTCTCCTTCATTAGACTATGAATTCCTTGAAGGTAGGGACTTTGTTTTAGCTTTTCTTTCTAGGGCTTAGCACAGTGCCTGACACACATTAGGTGCTTAATAACTGTGCATTGACTTAACTGGGATGAAATGATATAACCAGGTCCTTTGGGAATCTTAATTAGAGTCCAAATTAAACCTGTCTTAAATTAAAACCCATGGCAATGAAGGTTACATTACAGCAAGTGAGCTTCTAAGAGATGGTTATTAGAAAATTCTGTGGAAGAATCATTTATTTTCCATTCTCCTCAAACAGAGAGGGAATCTTAGTGTCCTCATTTTTGAAGACATTCCCTTCACACTCACTCCCTTCCCCCTAATCTTTTGCTTTAAAGAAGTGGAACAGTTCCACATCAGCAAAATCAGGAAACTTGGAAGGCTCTGGTTTAGAATGGTAGAATGAATTTAATTCAGTGTTTTTGGAAGGAGATTCTCAAATGCCTCGAAAAAATATTTGCTCTTACTAATAATTAGGCCATGCTGGGAAAATTGTCTCAGTGACTTTAAAGAAGGAAGAGTAAAATGGATATCCAGTCTCTTATCTTTGGGGTATGTATGGAAGATGTCTATTCCAAAGGAATTTGGCTTCCATTAGGATAAGGACTGGACCAGTGATTTTACTGGTATAGGTAAGGAAATTCTCTCTTCCACTGCATATTAGCACCTCCTCTGTGACTTATAGTCTTAGAGAACTCCCAAGAACACTAAGAGGTAAGGGACTTGCCTAAGATCCCACAGTCAGTAAGCGTCAGATGTGGGACTTGAACATAGGATATCTTGGCTTCTAGGCCAGCTTTTTACCACATACCATCATATTTCTCTTCACTTCCATAGAATGAGAAAAAGCATAGATGGCATTCAGAGAGCATGGGCCGGGCATAATGGCACAACTTGGTGGAGAGTCCCCTTAGGCCCCAGCCCTCAGGGGAAGTAGAGGGGCCAAAACTCTCCCTCAGAGTGTACCCTGCCTACAATTCCATGTGTCCATGAGTAAATGTTGAAATAATTGAACACATAAAGCATTTTCAACTAGAGTGTTAGTGCTTTAAGTAAAAAACAAAAACAAAACTCCGGAGAATATTTTGACATCTAATTTCAGAATAATTGGTAGGTGGTTCTTTGGTGACATGTGCTAGCTTTCCTTTTTGAGACACAAAAACACTCGGGTGGAGAACTAGTCTCTTTGGGATAAGGCAGGGCTAATTTAACCTCCACATTGCCAAAAAATAAAGGGAGTGCGTGTGTGACTTCAACAGAGGTTTGGTTATCTCTGCACTGACTTTCTTGCTTCACGGCATTACATTCATTTTTCCTATTTTAGGATAAATGTAAGAGATGTACAAAAGATAAAACAGCATTCTCATATATGACCGCATTTTAGTGGTGGAGAGTGGGGAAGAAAAATGATGAGTCATTTCCCGCCATAAGTATCCACTCCCCAGTCATTAATATGGACACTTTTGGAAGGTGGTTTATTTAGCTTCTACATCTATTGTGCTAACTGGATTCTTCTTCACTCAGTGATATGAATAGTTTCCAAGAGTAGCCTACAGCTGATGCAAGAGAACAATTTGTTCTCCATTAAACAGTGACAGATGACATCTTGATTTAGCTAGATAAATTCTCTAGATTTTTATGACCCTTCGTCCCTTCCTTTACCCATGGCAATCAACTGAAGTAACATTTAGCAATGAATTCTGCTATTTACTGCCTGGGTAAACTTGGGCACATTGCTGTCACTTTCTGGGTCTCATTTTCCATATCTGTAAGCATCAGAAGTTTGGATTAGGAGGCTAAGGTCCTTTCCAGCTCTCAGTGTGTTACGAATCTACAATTGTGTTCTGCTATAGGAAATATCACATCAAAAAATATTTACTGAGCATCTTTTAAGTCTCAGATATTCTTTTATATTAAATGTAAGGCATAGTATCATCCCTCCTGAAGTTTTTAAGTCTATAGGACGAAACATTTCTCTGACTGATGCACAGTAATGTTGGAAATGTCTGTGGAGATTTGCAAAGTGGCATATTGACTAGTCTGTGACCTTGCTGGTAAAGGCTATCCATGGGAGTGCAATTCATGATGAAATTTTTCTGCCAGTCTGAGGTAAGCCTTTGGCTTTTGGAGCATGCTGCTAACTTGCCATTCACTATAGAATTTGAATAGAAAAGTTCTATTTTTCTCAGGTAGGTGTAATACTATGTGGTCTAAATCAGCCAGATATTTTATCAGTGTGCCATGATTTGTGCTGCAGTGTAATCAAAGATGCAAAATGCTTCTCTCCAAGACCTTCCAACAACCTGGAAAAGATCTAAAGTCAGAGCTGTAATAATAACATATTTCTCAAGCACTTTAAGGTTTACAAACCACCATCAAGCTAATATTATTATCACCATTTTACAGATGAGGAAATGGAGGTTTATTGAGGTTAAGTGAGATGACTGAGATTAAAGAGCCAGTTGCTGGCAGTCCTAATTAGTTAATTCTGCACTTCATTAGACATACATTGGACATCATTTTTATTGGAAGAATGAATACCTGTTACAGCATTGTTCTACTCCTACTGGTGAAATAAATATAATAAATGCATATACTTAATAATATTATGTTGATAACATTTTACTGTTTATAATTCCATATTCATGGATTATAACTTCTGCTTTAGAAATGAAGAAACTTAAGCTCAGAGGGTTTAAGTGACTTGCCCATTGTAACCCAGCTAGTTAAGTATGACTTGAAGTCCACTATGCCAAGCTGTAGACCTTAAATAGGTGTTTTGTTGGGTATCAGGTGTGATGATTTCATATACATAAAAAAGGAAATCCCAAAGGTTGAACTCTGGGAATATCATCAGTCCCTTTTTTCATACATAGACATTAAGGCTTGCTGTTCAGAGGGTATAAAAGCTACAAATTTGAAAACATAAGCAGACACATTAAAAAAAAATAAAAACAGCTTCAAACAGGCAGTTCAACATTACATAATAGAAGAGGGAAGAATTTGCCTACCTTTCTCCGATGGGATGGTACAATAAAAAAGGTTTCGATATTATGTTTTTTCAAGAAACTGTTCCTCTCGTGTCCAAAACCTGGTTCTACCTCGTAGTCCCCATTTAGGCACTCTAAGGTCGTCTTTGTGATATGAACCTTCCTAGAAAAAAGGAGGCAGATGTTCTGAAAGGAAAAACATTACAAGAGCTCCTGGCTATTTCAAAACTCAATTCTCGCTATTTTGAATGCTCCATTGGAAGCACTGTTATCAAGGCTAGATCAAGACATTTTGAGACTTTATCTTATGTAAAATATAAGAAGGTCCATAAATAGAGTATTACTTTCATAGAAAGGCCACAGTAACCAACAAGTTTAGTATTTATCTTTCCATATATACAAAGGTGAGTCACCTTAAAGAAAGAGGAGGAGGGGTAGGTAAAGCAGAAAGCAGAGATATAATAGAGAAAAGAGAAAGGAAAAAGAAGAAGAAATAAGGAAGGAACAAAAGGAAGGGAATGTTGGCAGAATTATTAAGAAAAAAAAAACTGAGCATGGCCCCAGTGAAGAGAAGATACCCTACCCTACTCCTTTGCAGAGATGGGGAGTCCACAGGTGGAGAACAGTGCATATCTTTGTAGATTTTTTTAGTGTACTGATCAGTTTTGCTGATTTTTTCCCTTCTTCCTCTTTTTCTTTAAAAAAATATTCTTTGTGACAAAGGATGACTTTAGGGAGGGAGGAACACTGGGATGTTAGGAGAAATTTAGACAATATTAAAATAAAATATATCATTGAAATTAATTTAGAAATAGGACAGAAAAGAGGAAAAGGTAGAATAAAAAGGGGAATCATGAGAAAATGGTAAAAGAGGGCAAGAAAAAGGAACAAAACAGAACCATTTCACTAGGTGGGCTGGGAAATCCCATTAAAGCCTTCCAACTAGAACACAGTTACTTCAAAATGATAGGAGCTCTCCTTTTCCCCCTTATAATCCCTTGGAAATTCTGACACATGGTATAAAGTCTTTAAAAATCATGTTGGAAAGGTGGGCCTTAGGCCAAGAACAATTTTTCCCCTTTAGGAAAATGGATTAAGGTAAGTAGGTGGCACCATGAATAAAGTGCTGAAGATAGAGTCAGGAAGACTGGAGTTCAAATCTAGCCTCACACACTTAATAGTTTTGTGACCTTAAGCAAGTCATTTAATCTCTGTCTTGGTTTCCTCATCTGTAAAATGAGAACAATAATAGCAACTCTTCCCAGGGTTGTTGTGAAGATAAAATGAAATAATATTTGTAAATTGCTTTACAGACTTATACATATATATGCATATATATATGTAATATATAATATATACATAATATATATAAAATATATAACTATATAAAAACATTGTTATTATTATTATTATTATGTTATTTTTATTGATGGTATCTAACCTTTTAAGACAATAATTTTTGTCCTGTTCATTAGTCCTAAAGACCTATCCTTCTCCAATGAAAAGGGCTACAGGGTGGGGAACCTGTGGCCTTAAAGTCACACGTAGCCCTCTAGGTCCTCAAGTGTGGCCTTTTGACTGAATCCAAACTTCAGTAAAAAGGGCTGTACTTGAGGACCTAGAAGGTCACATGTGGCCATGAGGCCGCCCTGGGCTAAGATATCTATGAAAGCGAAGTCCTTTCGTTTACTCCAGGAGAGAGAGGTGTGGCCCAGCTGACTTGGTTATTTAACTATTCTTGAATATTAACCCAGGCTGTATTTTAACATGTATTTTTCTTCCTCATGATTCCTATAAATGTTCCCCCAAATCATTTTGTGACATTCATGTTGGAGGAGAGACAGGCTATATCAGTTTGAACAACTTTCTTGTTCCAAGTTAGAAATAACTTGCTTAGAGATTAATATTAAATTAAATAAAATTGTTTCTGGAAGATGGGCCTAAAAGCACAGAGTGCAGAATTAGTATTAATAGTTTTTTCTTTGACAAAACAAATATTTTTATTAATGGTCAACTCATTATTGTGTCTAAGATTATATGGGGAAATGTTTCAAAGAGTAAAAATTATAGTCTTTCTTTTTACATTCCCTTTAAAAGGAAGAAACCCTTTCATCCTGTTGGGTTGGGATTAGCTCCCAACTGCTCACCGAAAAAGAGATACAATCAATTTACAGATTCACCCGTGTTATCTTGGCAGCCTGAAGTGCGACTATTTGCAGACTTCAACCACCTAACTTACTACTAAGTAGTTCGTTTGGCACTAGGGCACAACCCTGCTGACAAAAACATTTCTCCCTAACCCACTAATCCTCAGGCCCTTGGAGAGAGAAATCTTGTAATCTGTTCTGCCAAATTATTTGGTCTGGCAACTTCTGTTTATGCCAGTGGTTCTCAGTCTTCTTGCTCTGTGGCTCTTTTGTTTGGGACAAGGGGAGGGCAAGGGAGAGGGGCCAGGGATATGACGATAATGAAAGAAGAGGATAAGGACAGAAGTGAGAGAAAGGGATAGAGGAATAGAAAAGGACAGAAAGGGGGAAAGGGAAACAAATGGGAGGGGGAAAGGAAACAGGAGAGAGGAAAGGAAAGAAGAAGAGGGGAAGTGAGGGAAAATGAAGGAAGGGAGAAAAGAAGGGATGAAAATAGAAGTAACGTTAGGTAGGTACACAAGGAACACAGGAGGGAGAGAGGAAAAGAAGGTAGAGAAAAAAGAAAGTATGAAAGAAGAAAAAGAGAGGGAGAGAGAGGAAAAAGAAGAGAATAAAGAAGAAATGCATTTTCCCTTTATTGGGAAGTGGCCCAGCAGCTAGGTGACTCAGCAGATAGAGCACTGGGCTTAGAATGAAGACTCGTCTTCATGAGTTCAAATCTGGCCTCAGACACTCACTAGCTGTGTGACCCTGGACAAGTCACTTAACCTTGTTTGTTTCAGATCCCCAACAGTAAAATGAGTGAAGGAGAAAATGGCAAATCACTCCAATATCTTTGTCAAGAAAACCCTGAATGAGTCAAACCACAAAGATTCAGACACGACCAAAACAAATGAACAACAGCCCCAGCACTTGCTGAAAATTCAATGGGTTTGGAAATCAGAAGATAAGTATTCAAATCCCTGCTTTGCCACTTAATACCTATGTTATCTTGGGCAATTCACTTACTATTTCTGGAACTCAGTTTATTCATCTATAAAATTAGGGGGTTAGGATTAGAATATCTCTAAGTCATTTTCTAGTTCCATAATCTATTATCCTACTGTCTTACAAATTAAATATGATCAGAAAATCAGGGAGAGGAAGGGAAAGAGCCAGCCTCAGAGATAGGCTGTGTTACCACACATTGCTTCCCTATAAGGGAAGAAGGACTTGTGTTAAAAGGAGCAAGGGACTGATAAAGGCACCTGGGTTGCCCAGAACTTGTCTATGAGAAGATTAAAGATGCAATCATGTGATCAGTGATCGATTGAGGGGAGAAATATCTGGCTGTTCAAAATGGAAATCTACTTTTGTTAATCATATTCTCTAGCTCCTAAGGAAATCCTTGCTAGTAAATTTCATAATCTCCAGTCTGGTAAATACTAATTTATATTCACCTATGATAAAGATTGCCTACTACCTGAAACACAGACATCGCATATATTCTAGAGAAAATATACTCTCCAGGTTCAAACCTTGACATCACACACACACTCACATCCCATAAAACAAAATTGCTGCTTCAATCTCAATGTGCCCTTGGATAACTCACACAACTCAGACATATATCCAAGGATCTCCTAAGAGCACATGCAAGTCCTGCCTTATGATTCTAATGAACACTAATGAAGATTCTCTGGCTGACCATTGATTGACTACTCTTGTCCTATTTTCATCTGAGAATGCTAGGATAATAGTGGGGATTGCACTATTAGAGATGTGGGACGTGGTGAAGATAACAATCATTTACTACTCCAGGCACTGTGCTAAACACTATACAAATATTATCTCACTTGATCCTCCCAATAATCCTAGAATGCAGGTGCTATTAAGATCCCCATTTTACAGTTCAGAAAACTGAGGCAGACAAGGGTTAAATGATTTTACCAGGGTCACACAGCTAGCAAGTGTGTTAAGCTGAATTTGAACTCAAATATTCCTGGCTTCAGGTCCAGGGCTCTATAAATTGTTTCATCTAGCTAGGTAAGAAGAAGGAAAAGAAGATCAATGACAGAACAAGACATGAAGGGCTAGGAAGAATCTATCCATGAAGGAGGAGTTTATGGAATCTGTGACCCTTTTAGGAGGAAAAAAAAGTTAGGTGGAGAGAAGGGGGGAATTAAATGAGGCATCACCATGTCTCCTGCCAAGGGTCACCATGATGATGGTTTCGAGGAAATATAGAGATTGTCCAGTTTCAAAACTCAATGAACCAATGGTCCCAAAGATACTTGGTCTAACTTCAATACATTCAGACCCAAAAACACAGACAAATTTTGTGCTTGCCATGTGTTGCTTTCTTTCCATAGATGAAACTGGAGATAGAAACTTAACTTGTCCTAAGAAATGAGCCAAGAACAGAAAAATAATTTCCTGATCCATGTCTTGGCTTTAACCAGACAAAGGCATAAGTATTTTTAGGTTGTTCATCCTGACCAAAAAGGTCAACTTGGGTTACAGTTTAGACGAGGCCTCCTCTTCAATTCCCAATGAAAATCATACTCTTTTGCATCTCAGTATATATCATTACTTTTTCCCATTGTCCTCATATGGCACATGAGTAGATATAACAACTTGCTTAAGGTCATGTGGAAAGTCAGTGGCAAAACTTCTGAGAGAATTTGAGATTCCTTCCTCCCATTCAATCATGGCAAACTAAATGAATAAGGATGCGGGAGCACAATCGATATTAGGCATTAAGGTAATCGTGATTCAGAATGTTTGCTTAAGGAGGCTTAATGCATGCAGCTATTGCTGATACCTTTTTATTTTTTTTCCCAATTCCTATTGTAACAAACCAAAAACTGGGCCCCACTTGTTTCCATCTTTAACCTTACCCTTAAATGATGACTAATCATGCTTGGACACTCTGATTAGGTCATGAGCAGAAAGAGTTAATGCGTTTTCCCAAGTGAGCAGTTTGCTCTTAAGACTTTCTATTAATGTTAGAGATAGAGTTACACACAGTGTCAAAGAGAGCATCACAACAGAGAAAGCTGACTCTCTGAGAAGGGTGTATGCATTAGGACATATACATTGTATTATCCAACACAGATTATAGCACACTTGGAAAAGCAAGATGGAACACATATTGATTATATTCCTAATCATGTGCATGTGTATGTATGGGAGTGTATAAGTGCCTCTTGAAGATTTAAACACGTTGAGTTTGTCATTGTCAAAAGTATTTTATTTACTTATTTGGGTGGGGGTGGAGGAGAAAGGGGAGAAGGGAGTTCCAAATCTGTAATTTTATGCAATTCCTGTTCCATGAAGATCTATACCTCTTCACTCAGGCACAGAGAGATTAAATGATTTGCCCAAGGTCACAAAGCAAGTATGGTTAAGAGATTAGACTTAAACCTAGGTCTTTCTGATTGCAAGGCCAGTGCTCTATTGACTACACTAAGCTTTCTGTTTAATCAAAAGATAAATGAGACTAAATGAAAGATGTTAAAATGAGATCCACAAAGCATTATTTTGTTTTTTTTCCAGACCTTAATACAATTCACACCACCTAGTTGGCACTTAATCAATGCTTATTGATTGACTTTATATGAACAAGTAAATTAGTAATAACTTTAGAAAGTCCTTGGGAATGAATTTTAATTCATTTTAAAGATATAATGTGCCTGTAGTTAATTTCTAAAATCAATTATATGTAGACATATATAAATGTATATGTATATGCACACTCATATATATGTCTATGCATTTTACTGAGTTTTTTCCCCCACATTTAAAGATTTAACTTTATATTAAGTTTTTGTTTTTTTTTTGGAAAACAATCTTTTAGCTCTACACTTATGCATGAAAGCCTATCAAGGAACCCCAATAAACAATCCTGAAATATTGTAATCAGTATAGTTTTCAGAGACTTACCCAGGTAATCCTCCAGTCTCCATTACATTTGCTAGAGTCACATCATTTGACCAGACATCATATTGCCA
Source organism: Vombatus ursinus (assembly GCF_900497805.2). NCBI lineage: Eukaryota > Metazoa > Chordata > Mammalia > Diprotodontia > Vombatidae > Vombatus > Vombatus ursinus. The sequence continues at coordinate 17,247,345 of NW_020954598.1, forward strand.
CTTTCGAAGTCCCAGAACCCCACACAGGACACGGCCTGTATGAAGGCCCACTCTCATGTTGAGGTCAACTTCAGTGGCTTCTGCAACAGACCTGAAATGGACAATAGGAGACTTTGGTTCCTTAGAGGTCACTTTAACTTTTAATTCCTATGGAGTAGTGATGCTATATCCCGTGTTTTCTAAGGTACTGTATTAAAGAGATTGCTTCATGGTTGTAAGAATTTCATGCTTGAGAGCTCCCCCTTGAACCAGATTTCCTTCTAGGATTTTTAGGTCATGGGATTATATCTCTCAAAGAAACCTTCAAAATTCCCTCTTACGAAATGTAGGGTGTGTTAACAGATTATACTCTGTTTTCTTTTTATCACAGATTCCAAGATTCATTAGTTACTTCCTCCTAAAGATCTTATCATGTCTACTTCAGAAACCACTTCCTTCTGATTATTTCTTTCTCCAATTTTCAAAGAACTAGATTATTATCAAGACAAGTTTAAATTATCAAATGCTCTCATTTTATCAAAAAGCAAGTACCAGCAAGATGTTTGGATATTTGAAGCCCCCAAACTATATCATGCTTTTATGATGCATTGTGATGTGTTTCCTGAACTCATCATCTATTTTTTTCTTTCTGGACAAGTGCTCTATTGTATATTCTCATAATTATATTTTTTCTGTCTGTCCCTTCATGGATTATTTAACTCAAATGTTCTCCAACTATACTTCTCCTCCAGTTCCTAAAGGTCCTTGCATGAATGTGTCATTTTTAAAAATTAGACAATGCAACTTCACTGCCCCTTTTATCTCTTTAGAGATAAATTCCTTCTTCCATAGGGAACCCAGCAATTCCAACTTCGTCTCCAATCATTCTGATCGACATCTGGCCACTGGACCCAGATGTCTCTAGAGGAGAAAGTGAGGCTGGTCACTTTGCACAGTCCTACTTCACTCAAAGTCAATTGCAAGTCACATATGTCATTATCTCCCTGATGTCATGGTCCTCTTAGAGAACGAAGGACAAACCACACAAGAAGAACATGATATCTAGAATATAGCTCCAGAGTTTTATCAGTCCTTCTTCCCTTTCTTCTCTATATCACATTCTCTCACTCTATCAAAGGTTCTTCATTCTCCTTCATAGCTTACAGAATAGGCATACCTATTATGATAACTAGCCAGTTTATCATCTTCCCCTTTTGGAAGATCATCGTGCATTTTGTTTATATGCAGCTGTTACTTGACACAGTCAGAAAAACAAAAAATTCCCCTTGTCTTCGATACTTCTCGACAACAGCAAGGTTCTCAATTCTTAGTTGTTCTTGTGGCTAACTCTCATGAAATACTACCTAAATGCTACACTTTTTAGTTATTCTGGGGGCATTCTTACCTATTTAAGAAAAAAAAATATAGTGGTCTTTGCATTGGAGTAGAACATTGGGGCACAATTAGCAGATTCCTGCCAAAGTCCTAATGCAAAAAAAAGTGCTCAGTTGCCTATGGGAAGAAGAAATGGACTTTCAACTGCCTCTTACCTCTTTCCATTAATCAGACTTCTAATAACTTCTTTTGCCATTTATCTGCATATGAAAATATATATATATGAAATCACACATGCATACATGCATGTGTAAATATGCTTATATGTGTATGTCTATATATACATATTACACATGCGTATACATTTACAGATAGTCATTCTTCAACATTTACATATTTCACATTCTCCATTTTGGTTATTCACTGATTGGCCATTGATAATTAAATGGGAATTTTTGGACATTTGTGGCATACTGCAGAAAATTGCAAATGACACCCATATGTGAAGAAAACTAAAAAAGAATTAGTAAGTCATAATTGCATAAATACTGCATATTACTGATCTATTTTTATCATTTACTACCCTAAGTATATATACATATATAAATTTGTACATACATATGTATACATACATGAATTTATTATAAACAGTTAAATTTTATTAAAAGTTTCACTGTGTGTTGAAGAACTATAGGCTACGCATCTCTCTTTGGCAATGCCTCCTCTTTGGTTCCCTACCATCCAGATTCAGCCACGTGATTCTGCCTCCCCCCTCCCACCCATCCTCCCAGCAGTGATCCTTGTATCTTGTACTTTTTGTAGGAGAAGCAAATCAGTGAAGCGGTTGACACAACTACAACAGTGGCTATGAAGACTCTGCATAGTGTGCAAGATACTAATCTCTCCTGAGCAGAAACTGCAACATTTTTCATAGGTGCAGCACGTTGTTTTATTTGTTTTTTGTGTTAAATTAATATGATCAGAATTATTAAAAAAATAAAGGTTTGGTGTGGGGCCTAGAGATATTGGTGGTTTTTCACATTCTTGGGGGTCCTAAGCCCCTAACCCCCTAACCCCCACAAGTATTGAGGTATGACTATACATGTGTGTATATGCACGTGTGTGTGTGTGCATGCTACTACTCTCTACTCCTATGTATGGTCTCCCCTATTAGAATGTAGGTTTTTTGAGTGCAAGGAATGACTTACTTTTCAATTTGTATCTCTGGTGCTTACTTACCACAGCGCTTTGTATACAGTAAGTGGTAAATAAATGTTTCATCCATTCATTTATTCCAATACACCTTGTGCTTTCTCATCTTGCCTATTCTTACTGACCCTGTGTTCTATTCCTGGGATTTGCTTCCTCCTCCTCTCCATTGGCTGAAATCTACCTACATTTATCTATCTATCTATCTATCCATCTATCTATCTATCTCTCTATTTATTTATTTGTTTATTTATTGGCTAGGCAATGGGGTTAAGTAACTTGCCCAGGGTCACACAGCTAGTAAGCGTTATGTGTCTGAGGCCAGGTTTGAACTCAGGTCCTCCTGATTCCAGGGCCAGTGCTCTATCCACTATGCCACCCAGCTGCCCCAAATCTACCTACATTTAAAGCCCAATTAAAATGTTGCTACCAATTCTATGAAGCCTATCTATATCTCCATACCCCCACATCCAGTTGGTAAAAGACATTCTCCTCAGATCTTATCTTATACCTTGTTTTACAATTTCCTAATGCACTCATCATGTTGCCTGCACCTTATATCTTATTGCTTTCCTTGCTGGCATGCTCATGCCTAACCTAAGCTCTGCATTTTCCCTCAAAGCAGTGAGATAGCTTTATGAATGACAGTGGTTTAATAGATGCCTGTTGAATAAAGGAATGTGACCATATATTTAATCATGGCCCAGAGTCTGGAGTGTTTTTTTTAATTAAATACTATTTATTTCCAGTTAACCTTAAATATAATTTTTTAAAGTATAGAAATTATAAGCAAAGCAGTCTTTTTAAAAGTCTTACATGTAGTAGTGATCTAGGTCATAATAACAAAGAAAAATCATCAAATCATCTTATTCCTGAAATTACAAACTTTTCATTGAATTCACATACATTCCTATACTCCAGAGCACACATAAATTCAGTGTGTTATAAGGGACATTCTAGAGATAGTCCCCCCAATTCTTTCTCTATTTTACTTCAAATTTCTACAGCCAGAGCTGTGGAATAATTAAGAGGAATTATTGTTTAAGGAATTTGTACAGTATAGGAACCTTGAAATACTTAACCTGTAAGTAGAAAATTGCAATTCAACACACTAATTATAGATCCTGCATGCACCCACCCCCCAAACACTGAACAATTGCCCAGACTATTACTTCAAACCAGTCCTTCAGTCCGGTCCTTGGGTGTCTTCATTGCCATCATCCATGTTTTCATGAAGTAATTTTATCAACGAGCTGATACCGTTAACACCTTGGATTCCCAAAATAAAGATGCTAGCTTTTGAGTGAGACGTCCTTGAAAAAGAACATCTGGGACCTCCAAATGTGATGAATAAGAAGGCAAATGAGCAGGCATTTGCCTTGGCTTCAAAGCCATAAGGCTTTCTGCTGTGGCAGCTGCCACATATTGATGAGGAAAAAGAACATAGTGGAAGCAGATTGAATTGCTTGAATACTCAAAAGAACTGAGCTCCAGGCATTCACTTATATTGACAGGAATGACTTTAGCAGAGAAGCTTTAGTTTCAAAATCAATTCACTATATAGGTCTAGAGGAAGTTGGAAATAAGGTTAACTTTAAAAAAAGGGTACCCAATAGCAAATCATGCATTGTTCCCATCTACATTTGAGCAAAATATCATGCCATATGAATGTGGTGACCAATCATAATTTGAAGATAAATAGAACATACATTGTGGGATGTATTTCTTTTGGAATTTCTATTTGTCTAAATCCTTTCAGGAATGTACTCTACTGTTCTCTGCCCTGGTCAGAGCGTGTTTGGAATATTTGACTGAGATATGAATACCACACTTAAAGCAGGACAATGATAAACTGGAGAGTTTCCAGAGAAGGAAAGCCAGAATGGTGACCAGCCTCAAGACCATGCCCTGGGATTACTGTTTGAAGGAACTAGGGTTATTTTGCTCAGGGAAGAGAAGCTTCCAGGAGAACAAGAGACCTATTGTTACACACTTGAAATGTTCTCCTGTAGAAGTTGGATTACTTGGTCCCAGAATGCAGAGCTAGGAGGAATGAGTGGAAGTTGTAAAGAGGTAAAAGAGGTGTGGGCTACCTGGAGAGGTAATAGAAACTTTCAAAGGAATCTGAATGACTGCTAATTGGGTAGTCTTAAATGATTCCAAAAGAAATACATCCTACAATGTATGTTCTATTTATCTTCAAATTATGATTGGTCACCACATTCATATGGCACGATATTTTGCTCAAGTGTAGATGGGAACAATGCATGATACATATGTATGTATGTATGTATGTATGTGTGTGTAGATAGATAGATAGATAGATAGATAGATAGATAGATAGATAGATAGATAGATAGAT